>NW_011494875.1:1443351-1454852 GCF_000754665.1 Bison bison bison | reverse complement strand
ACCAGCTCCTGGAGTTCACTCAGACTCACATCCATCGAGTCAGTGATGCCATCCAGCCATCTCATCCTCTGTCGTCCCCTTCTCCTCCTGCCCCCAATCCCTCCCAGCATCAGAGTCTTTTCCAATGAGTCAACTCTTCGCATGAGGTGGCCAAAGTACTGGAATTTCAGCTTTAGCATCATTCCTTCCAAAGAAATCCCAGGGCTGATCTCCTTCAGAATGGACTGCTTGGATCTCCTTGCAGTCCAAGGGACTCTCAAGAGTCTTCTCCAACACCACAGTTCAAAAGCATCAATTCTTTGGTGCTCAGCCTTCTTCACAGTCCAACTCTCACATCCATACATGACCACAGGAAAAACCATAGCCTTGACTAGATGAACCTTTGTTGGCAAAGTAATGTCTCTGCTTTTGAATATGCTATTTAGGTTGGTCATAACTCTCCTGCCAAGGAGTAAGCGTCTTTTAATTTCATGGCTGCTAGATGCTAAAAGGACAAGTCCAAAATCTCAACATTATTTCTTTTTTTAATATTTATTTATTTGGTTTATAATTTATTTATTTGGCTAATATTTATTTATTGTATACCAGGTCTTAGTTGCATCAAGTGGGATCTAGTTCCCTGACCAGGAGTTGAATCCAGTCCCCCTTGCGTTGGGAGCATGCAGTCTTAGCCACTGTACCAGGGAAGTCCCTCGACATTATTTCTGATTAAAATTCTTAGTGAGCTATGAAAGAAACAACCTTCTTAATTCGATAAGGAGTATTTTTCAGAAATCCAGAACAAATATGATACTTAGTAATTAAATATCAAAAATAATTACATTGAAATCATAAATTAATCTTTCTGATAACACCACCATTGGCCAACAATATTTTGGAACTTTTAACCCATGAAAGAATATAAGAAAAAGAAATGAGGTAAGCATATTAGGTGAAAGTGTACCATCAGTTAACAAAAATTATATAACCTCCTTGGAGCAAAACCAAGAAAATTATTTGATGCATTAGTAGCAACAGAAAGTAAGAACAGGAAAACAGTCAATTCAAGAGAAATATACCAAAAATTAACAACAAATTAGAAAATGGACTGAGAAAGAAGACTTCTTAATAACACTAATAAACATACCTGGAAATAAATTCAACAAAAAAGACACAAGGCTTTAATGAAATACAAAAAGCAGACTAAAATAAAGAATAAACATAACCATATTGGGGAAAGAGTATAAGGTGATAAATTTTACTAAAGTTACTGCAACTGCAATTGAAAACTAAATGTAGCATTTTCAGAACATTGAAATATTATTTTAAAATTTCATTTGGAAAAGAATAAGTAAATTAAAAGAGCCAAGAAAAATACACAAAGGATTAATGAAGTCTAGACCTGTAGTTTATTAGAACGTATTACAAAAGTAATAAATTTCCAAGGAGAAAATAATTTTTATGTGAGGAACACCTTGCTAAATAACATCATGATGGAAACCATAAAGAAAAAGATGAACAGAAAGGACTATATAAACAAAGATAAAAGACAAATGACAAAGGAGGGGAATATAACAGTCACAAATCCATGAGATAAAAGAAAACACTACTATGGAAAATATTCAAAAAATATGAACATAAAATACACGAACTCAGATGGGGCTTCCCTGGTGGCTCAGTGGTAAAGAATCTGCCTGCCAGTGCAGAGGACGTGGGTTTGATCCCTGGTCTGGGAAGATTCCACATGCCATGGGGCGGCTAAGCCCATGCACTACAACTGCTGAGCCTGTGCTCTAGATCCCAGGAACTGCAACTACTGAACCCATGTGCCGTAACTACTGAACTCTGCATGCCCTAGAGCTCAGCTCTGCAGCAAGAAAAGCCAGCACAGTGAGAAGCCCATGCACCCACAACGAGGGAGTAGCCTCTGCTTGCTACAACTAGAGAATGCCCGAGTGCAGCAAGGAAGACCCAGCACAGACAAAAATAAAATTATTTTTTAAAAAAAGAACTCAGATGATGATTGAACATTTTTAAAGAGCTACCCATGCTCACTTCTAAGAGTAAATTTCAATTAGGCCAGCAAAGAATGAAAAGGATTAAAAACTTACAGTATTAGGTATGACCATAAGAAAATAAAAGTTTTCATACATTCTTGATTTGTTGTTCAGTTGATCAGTCATGTCCAATCCTTTGCGACTCCATAGACTGAAGCACACCAGGTTTCCCTGTCCTTCACCATCTCCTGGAGCTTGCTCAAACTCACGTCCATTGAGTTGGTGATACCATCCAACCATCTTGTCCTCTGTTGTCCCCTTCTCCTCCTGCCTTCAAGCTTTCCCAGCATCAGGGTCTTTTCTAATGTGTTGGCTTTTGCATCAGGTGGCCAAAGTATTGGATCTTCAGCATCAGCTCTTCCAATGAATATTCAGGATTGATTTCCTTTAGGATTGACTAGTGTGTACTCCTTGCAGTCCAAGGGACTCTCCAGAGTCTTCTCCAGCACCACAGTTCAAAATGATCAATTCTTTGGCACTCAGCCTTCTTTATGGTCCAACTCTCACATCCATACATAACTACTGGAAAACCATAGCTTTGACTATATGGACCTTTGTTGGCAAAGTAATGTCTCTGCTTTTTAATATGCAATCTAAGTTTGCCATAGCTTTTCTTCCAAGGAGCAAGTGTCTTTTAATTTCATGCCTGCAGTCACCATCTGCTGTGTAGATAAGTATAAATTGAAATTATAAATTTAATTTATAATTGAAGTATAAATGGAAAGGTATAATATTTCACCTTAGTAATTTCTCTTCTAGGAATTTATCCTGCAGAAATATTGTCCAAAGTAATCACAGGTAAACGAATAATTCTGTTACCTCCAGCAAAAATATAATCTAAATGTACATCGTTGAGGGAGTGGTTAAATAAGTTATGAGATAACTTCACATAACAAAATAGAATACTATCAGCAATTGAAAAGAATGGGATGATTCAATGTGTATTGTATAGAAGGATGCCCAATGTGTATTGATAAGTTAAAAAGTAAGTGCAAGTCACACACAATATGATTTATTTTTGGAAGCATAAACAGTTAAAAAGCTGGAAGGATATATGCCATTAGTAGTTTTTTCTAAGGGTAGGGTAGAGATTTTCACTATTTTCTTCATTTTAAATGATTCTTTAAAATGATACCTATATTATTTGAGGCTTCCCTGGTGATGCAAACAGTAAAGAATCTGCCTGCAATGCATGAGATACGGGTTCAATCCCTTGATCGGGAAGATCCCCTTGGGAAGGGAATGGCAACCCCCTCTAGTATTCTTGCCTTGAAATCCCGTGGACAGAGGAGCCTGGTGGGCTACAGTCCATGGGGTGGCAAAGAGTCAGACACAACTGAGTGACTAAGCACTCACTCACTCATGTTATTTTTAATTAGAAAATGGAATAGAAAAAAAACATGAAAATTAAGGAATCTATGGTACAAATGGGAACGCAAAGCTAAATTTGTGCTTTAGCTGTAAATACCTGAAGGGAAGAAATTTTGGAGGAAAATTACTTATACTAGTCCTAAACCTCTGGAATCAGATTGATTTTGCAAAAGTGTTTACCTTACCTTTTCCAACGTCTCTGGGTATGATCTGCGGCACTTACTGATGGAGAGTCCGAAGGGATTTGCCTGCGAGCAGGACACCAGTGTGTGGCGCCAGAGAGTCACCTAGCCCTAAACCAAACTCCAGCACTAGAGCAGGGTAGGGTCTCCCATCAACAAAACCAGAAACCCACACCTGCTGAACCAATAATCTGACCTATCCAGCCATTCTTTTAAACGTCTCTAAATACTCTTCCATCGTTCCATGCACCATCACTGAAAGCCAAGTAGGAAGATAGCAATCGCTCTCAGGTAAAACCACCTGAGGCAACTGCTATTTGGGCAGAAGTGCCCTGAGGACATGAAAACATATCTTTCATGAAGCAGGACATTGACTTGTAGGAAATAAAGAGAATATTAGAAATTAACTCGGGTAGCTCTTCTTGAACACAGACCATTTGTTACAGAAGCAGAAATTCCCTCAGACAAGCTTACAGCAAATAGACCACAACTACAAAATAGAGAACAGCCCAGAATATATAAATGAGTGTGCCTTTCTGAACAAGTAACTATATATCTTTACAGCATCACCTTCAAGGCTAATAACTTTCATCTACTTTACATTGAGATAACTCTTTGGCAAGACAATTTAAAATGCAACACCACTCTTCATACTATTAAAACTTCAGTCCATATTTGTACTTGTAAGAAAGGTTTAGATAAGAGGGAAATCCATATGGTTGTAAGTTAATTTTATTAATTATTAAGTAGCTGATAGTTTCATCTAAGTAAGAGAATCATGAATTTTTCTCAGCATTTCCTTTTAGAGAGATAATAAATTTAGGCTGTAAATGGATTCACAGCATCCTGCTGGAACAATAGATGACAAAGTCCAGGCAAATAGTTCATGGCCCAGGCTTGTCCTTCTCTTACAGGGAGGGAAATTTCAAGAGTGCTCTGCAAACAAAGTAATTTTTATAGAGTGAAGGCAATACTGTGCAGTAACACGTGCATTTGACTGGAAGGTAGATTGATGGACTTAGGCCCAGTTCTGCTACTTATTGGGTTTCCCTAGTGACTCAGATGGTAAAGAATCTGCTTGCAATGCAGAAGACCTGGGTTCAATCTCTGGGCCGGGAAGATCCCCTGGAGAAAGGAATGGCTATCCATTTCTGTATTCTTGCCTAGAGAATCCCATGGACAGAAGAGCCTGGTGAGCTAGTCCATGGGGCTGCAAAGAGTTGGACATGACTGAGCTGCTGACACACACCGCTACTTATTAATCTGTGGAATTACATAGCTCAGCTTGGCCAACCTCTCCAAACCCTAAACCTCAAGTTTTTAATCAAAAGATGAGATTGAACTAGATGTTTATAGTTATCAAATATAATAGAAGATTTTAACAAAATACTTTAGGGTATATATATATATCCTAATTCACAGGGAGTTGCTGAATAATGTTAGAACACGGAGAGATCCAAAGAAGACTTATCTAAATAAGGATTTCAAGCCTATTAAAATGAAAAATAAACTAGGCATGAGAGAAAGAAGGAACAGAAGGAGGGAGAGGGGGAAAGAAAAAGGAAAGTGAGAGATGAAGGAAAGAAGGAAAGAGGTGAAGAAGTAAATTTAGAAAGATTTCAAGTTTTAATCTAAAAATTCATCTTTGTTGACAGATGTTGATTCTGTTTTTCAACGATACTGTTCTTAAAATGTGTTTCTTCCAAATGTATTTTTTCAAATGAATTATTACACTTGAAGTCACCGTATGTTTGTTCTTAAAATGATACACAAAGTAGTATGTAGGCAAATTGGCTAGCTTTTGTATATGAAATACACAAAATATGTACATGAATATCATATTACTGGGAAGATATTTTGAGTTGTAAAATAACAAAAACATCCCAATCAAATTAATTAGAAATGCTGTTTTCTCACTGAACAGGAAAAATGTTTACAAGAAAAAGAGACAAAAGAAGAGGAAAATGATGAGAAGCCTGATTTTTTTTAAGTGAAACTTTTTTATTTTTTAATTGTTTCGGATTTAAAGAGAAGGTTCAAAGATAGTACAAAGTTTGCTAGATACCCTGGACCCAGGTTCTCTTATGGTTGACCTCCACACTTTTGTAACAAATATGTACTATTGATACATTATAATTAACTTAAGTCCATAAATTATTCAGATTGTTGTTGTTAGATTGCCAAGTCATGTCCAACTCTTTTCGACCCCATGGTCTGCAGCACACCAGGCTTCCCTGTCTTTCACTATTTCCCAAAGTTTACTCAAACTCGTGTCCATTGAGTTGGTGATGCCATCCAACCATCTCATCTTCTGTGGTCCCCTTCTCCTCCTGCCTTCAATCTTTCCCAGCATCAGAGTCTTTTCCAGTGAGTCGGCTCTTTGCATCAGGTGGCCAAAAGATTGGAGCTTCAGCTTCAGAATCAGTCCTTCCAATGAATATTCAGCTTGTCTTCATTTTTACCCAAGGATCTTTTTTGGTCCCAAGATCCCGTTCAGGTTGCCACGTTATGTTTAGTCACATCTGTAGATTTGAACCTCCTGTGTTTCCTGGTTCCCCACAGCTGGCCTCTTGCCTTCCCATTTTGTAGAGCAACTCCAGCCCTATGTCAGGTGACAATTAATCTGCTCTGGTCCATCAGAAAGAAGCCTTCTCCTAAAATCCCATCATCATCAAATTAACCCCATACAGTCAGCTCCTGATGAGGTACCAGATCAGCCCTAAAGCTCTTCATGGTGCTCTGTTCCAGCATCTGATTTGCTGAGACCAAGACATTTTGGCATTTATTCAATCTGGTGTAGTGTCTCCAGCTGAATTTTTACTTCTGCATACATGCCCTAGTCACAATCTCCCTTGGGTGCCATGTTCTTCAAAGGTGGTCTTGTACCCCTACCCACTCTGGCTAGGTGCCTCTGATCCTAAACAACTGTAGCCCAACGGCTTCTGCTTTAATCCAGTTCAAGACCTTTGTTCAATGATCTACCTGGGGACTTGCAGAAAATGAGTAACCTGTTTCATTCCAGGCAGATGCTCTACCAGATGTTGGCATCTTGTTCCTGAAGCCCAGCACCCCCACGACACCTGACTCCCCTGCAGGTGGGACTCCCCACTTTCACTGAGACACGGGTGTTGTGTCATGGATCTCCACTCTCAGACCTGGCCTGTAACACATAAGCCAAGGACTCCCTAAATGAAACTAACGATTGTGAGGAGGTCCCCATGGCTCCTGATATGGTAATGTACTCAATTCTGTCTGAGTAAGCGCCCATGAGCTTAAACCCAAGGATATAAGTCTTAGATGCTGGTCAGCTTTCCCAGTGGAAAGAATGGGCCCCTCTGTCATGCCAGGCTCCTCACTGCCTGCCTTGGCCCACTGTAAGCCATTTTTCACACTGTCCAAAGGAAATTTTCTTTTGACTAAACAACTCAGCAAAAAGGGGAAACTCAGTTTTTTGTGTTAAATTGTGTTAACACAATTCAGTTCAGTTCAGTCACTCAGTCACGTCCGACTCTTTGCAACCCCATGAACTGCAGCACGCCAGGCCTCCCTGTCCATCACCAACTCCCAGAGTTTACTCAAACTCATATCCATTGAGTCAGTGATGCCATCCAACCATCTCATCCTCTGTCGTCCCCTTCTCCTCCTGCCCTCAATCTTTCCCAGCATCAGGGTCTTTTCAAATGAGTCAACTCTTCATATCAGGTGGCCAAGTATTAGAGTTTCAGCTTCAACATCAATCCTTCCAATGAACATCCAGGACTGATCTCCTTTAGGATGGACTGGTTGGTTCTCCTTGTAGTCCAAGGGACTCTCAAGAGTCTTCTCCAACATCATATTTCAAAAGCATCAATTCTTTGGCACTCAGTTTTCTTTATAGTCCAATTCTCACATCCATACATGACTACTGGAAAAACCATAGCCTTGACTAGATGGACCTTTGTTGGCAAAGTAATGTCTCTGCTTTTTAATATACTGTCTAGGTTGGTCATAACTTTCCTTCCAAGGAGTAAGCGTGTTTTAATTTCATGTCTGCAATCACCATCTGCAGTGATTTTGGAGCCCCCAAAAATAAAGTCTGACACTGTTTCCACTGTTTCCCCATCTATTTCCCATGAAGTGATGGGACCAGATGCCATGATCTTAGTTTTCTTAATGTTGAGCATTAAGCCAACTTTTTCACTCTCTTCTTTCACTTTCATCAAGAGGTTCTTTAAGTCTTCTTCACTTTCTGCCATAAGGGTGGTGTCATCTGCATAACTGAGGTTATTGATATTTCTTCTGGCAATCTTGATTCCAGTTTGTGCTTCATCCAGCCCAGCATTTCTCTTGATGTACTCTGCATGTAAGTTATTATTTTTTTTTTTTCTTGGAAGGCCTTTCCCAATGGTAAGGGAGTTACTTAGAGGTGTTTTGTGTATGTGTGTGTGTATGTGCATGTGTAATGAAATTGTGCTCAGACACTCAGTTGTGTATGATTCATTGTGACCCCATGGACTGCATGTAAGTTAAATAAGCAGGGTGACAATATACAGCTTTGACATACTCCTTTTCCTATTTGGAAGCAATTACGTGTTAAATTCTACACTGCATTTTGTGATTTTTACTAATCAAGATTATTATAATAGCTATTGTCTTTAACAGTGATCTTTCCTTATTTAAGTCTACACAAGTCATGATTGGTAGATTTGATCAAAGTAAACTATTTGCTTTAGTTCTTTTTTCAGACATGAAATTGATGTAAGAAAAATTTGAAAATCAAATAAAAATACCTGGAAACACCAAAACCACGTGTTTTATAAAGTAAGAATTCTACTTATTTGAGGGATCCTTTTTCTAACAAGTATGTTTATTTGAAAAATCTGAACAAGTATTTTTTTCATCTAATTTACAAATCAGATTCAGCAGGTAACAAAAACCTTAATCCCTTGAACAGTTTCACAGAATAGGCTGTGTCAATAAGCACAATCTAGAAGGTGTTTTTCCTTATATTTCATTCATTTTAATTTATAATTACTGTCTATTATTATTCAACAAAGTTATTCTCTATTTGTACTTATTGACACCTTTGTATTTGAGTGCTTCTGCAGTCTAGACAGAATACACTTATCTGTATGATAAATAATAGATAAATGATTAGTGTGCCATTTGCTGTTAATGTGATTGATGGATTCCCCATTACACTACTTCTCTGTTCTTATTTTAGCTCTGATGCCAGTGGCCTCTGTCACTGTACAATGCCTATAATGCCTGTATAAAAATGAATGGGGCTACTCATGTTTCTTAAATCTGTTCTTTTTGTTTTGTCATTCCACAAACATGGTGTTAAAAATGGAACGGTACAAAATGGAATTTCGAATCAGGGTGTATTTTGCTCAGTTGCCACTTTGCCATATAAAATTTCTTTTTCAGAGGCAGAATCTTGGGGCTCTGTAGTGGCAGGTGTGAAGAAAGGGCAGAAATGCCATTTCAAGGCTGGGTTTACTGAGCTGATGAAGAATGGCAGAGCAGACAGTCCCCTTCCTCCTCTGCAAGTTCACAAGCCTTGTAAACTTCAGATGGACCTCAGTAAGGCTGGAAAGGCCTCTGCCACCAGCAAACAAATATCCACGTATCCCCCTTGCGTGCATGCTCAGTTGTGTCTGACGCTTTCTGACCCCATGGACTGTAGCCCACCAGGTTCCTCAGTTCACGGATTCCCAGGCAAGAGTACTGGAGTGGGTTGCCATTTCCTACTCCCAGGGATACTTCCCACCCAGGGATCAAACCCACATTTGCTGTGTCTCCTGCATTGGCAGGGGTGTTCTTTTACCACTGAGCCTCCTGGGAAGCCCTGTACCACCCCAGTCATGTTAAAATTAGAAGAAACCTAATGCATGTTTGGAAAAATCCTTTATTTCTATCAAGAATAGGACACAGAGAATTAGCTTAAATTGAATATATGTATATATATATATATATATATATATATAATGAAGAGAAAATTAAAACTGAAGAAAATATATTCATTGATTATAAGATGTAACGTCCTAAACAAACCCAGTGTCCAGACCCAGGTTTCCAATTCTCCAAAAGAAGAAACCAGACTTTTTGGAGAATAGGTTGATTTCACGACTGAGGCAGGCAACATATAAGATAAGCCTGAAGCATTTTGTGGTATCACGAAGTAAGGATGTTCATCAACAACAAAACCAAAGGTGGAATTATGCCAAAGGAAACAGGAGCCAACAGAAAGAGCTCCCAGTGGCCAAAACTGGAACCATTTGAACAAGAAAAGATATAATGTAGTATTGCGTTATAACCCAAAGTGTTTAACAAACATCCATGAGTTTCTCACTAGCATAAATGAATGAATTAATAACTAAGCCATGTGGAAGGACCCAAAACAGTTTATGTAGGTTGTTGTTGTTCAGTCACTCAGTCGTGTCTGACTCTTTGCAAGCCCACAGACTGTAGCACACCAGGCTTCTCTGTCCTTCACGGTCTCTTGGAGCTTGCTCAAACTCATGTCCACTGAGTTGGTGATGCTATTCAACCATCTCGTCCTCTGTCACCCCCTTCTCTTGCCCTTGATCTTTCCCAGCATCAGGGTCTTTTCCAACGCTTTGGCTCTTTGCATCAGGTGGCCAAAGTATTGGACCTTCAGCATCAGTCCTTCCAATGAATATTCAGCGTTGATTTCCTTTAGGATTGACTTGTTTGATCTTGTAGTCCAAGGGACGCTCAAGAGTCTTCCCTAGCACCACAATTTGATCTTGAGCATAACCTTACTAGCATGTGAAATGAATGCAGTTAACGGTGGTTTGACCATTCTTTGTCACTGCCCTTCTTTGGGACTGGAATGAAAACTGACCTTTTCCAGTCCTGTGGCCACTGCTGAGTTTTCCAAATTTGTTGACATATTGAGTGCAGCATTTTCAGCATCATCTTTTAGGGTTTTAAATAGCCCAGCTGGAATTCCATCACCTCCACTAGCTTTGTTTGCAGTAATGCTTCCTCAGGCCGATTTGACTTCACACTCCAGGATGTCTGGCTCTAGGTGGGTGATCACACCATCGTGGTTATCCTGGTCATTAAGACCTTTTTGTATAGTTTTTCTGTGTATTCTTGCCACCTCTTCTTTTCTTCTGCTTCTGTTAGGTCTTTCCCGTTTCTGCCCTTTATCATGCCCTTCCTTGCATGAAATGTTCCCTTGATATTCCCATTTTTCTTGAAGAGACCTCTATTCTTTCCCATTCTATTGTTTTCCTCTACTTCTTTGCACTGTTCATTTAAGAAAGCCTTCTTATCTTTCCTTGGTATTCTCTGTAACTCTGCATTCAGTTGGGTATATCGTTCCCTTTTTTCTTTGCCTTTCTCTGTCCTTCTTTCCTCAGTTGCTTGCAAAGTCCTCTCAGATCACCACTTTGCCTTCTTGCATTTCTTTTCTTTGGGATGGTTATGGTCACTGCCTCCTGTACAATGTTATGAACCTCTGTCCATACTTCAGGCACTTTGACTATCAGATCTAATCCCTTGAATCTATTTGTCACCTCCACTGTATAGTCATAAGATATTTGATTTAGGTCATACTTGAAATTCCCAACATCCACTGAATCATGGAAAAAGCAAGAGAGTTCCAGAAAAACATCTATTTCTGCTTTATTGACTATGCCAAAGCCTTTGACTGTATGGATCACAATAAATTGTGGAAAATTCTGAAAGAGATGGGAATACCAGACCATCTGACCGGCCTCTTGAGAAACCTGTATGCAGGTCAGGAAGCAACAGTTAAAACTGGACATGGAACAACAGACTGGTTCCAAATAGGAAAAGGAGTATGTCAAGGCTGTATATTGTCACTCTGCTTATTTAACTTATATGCAGAGTACATCACGAGAAACGCTGGGCTGGAGGAAGCGCAAGCTGGAATCAA
>NW_011494875.1:1440248-1442914 GCF_000754665.1 Bison bison bison | reverse complement strand
TTAAAGCTCAACATTCAGAAAACTAAGATCATGGCATCTGGTCCCATCACTTCATGGGAAATAGATGGGGAAACAGTGGAAACAGTGGCTGACTTTATTTTTTGGGGCTCCAAAATCACTGCAGATGGTGGCTGCAGCCATGAAGTTAAAAGATGCTTACTCCTTGGAAGGAAAGTTATGACCAACCTAAATAGCATACTGAAAACCAGAGATATTACTTTGCCAACAAAGGTCCATCTAGTCAAGGCTATGGTTTTTCCAGTGGTCATGTATGGATGTAAGAGTTGGACTGTGAAGAAAGCTGAGCACCAAAGAATTGATGCTTTTGAACTGTGGTGTTGGAGAAGACTCTTGAGAGTCCCTTGGACTGCAAGGAGATCCAACCAGTCCATCCTAAAGGAGATCAGTCCTAGGTGTTCATTGGAAGGACTGATGCTGAAGCTGAAACTCCAATACTTTGGCCACCTCATTCAAAGAGTTGACTCACTGGAAAAGGCTCTGATTCTGGGAGGGATTGGGGGCCGGAGGAGAAGGGGACAACAGAGGATGAGATGGTTGGATGGCATCATCGACTCAATGGACATGAATTTGAGCAAGCTCCAAGAGTTTCTGATGGACAGGGAAGTCTGGCATGCTGTAGTCTAAGCGGTCACAGAGAGTTGGACATGACTGAATGACTGAACTGAGCTGAACTGGATGGCTTTGTGGTTTTCTCTACTTTCTTCAATTTAAGCCTTCATTTTACAATAAGGAGCTGATGATCAGAGCCACAGTCAGCTCCAGGTCTTGATTTTGCTGACAGTGAAGAACTTCTCCAGCTTCGGCTGCAAAGAATATAATCAATCTGATTTCGGTATTGACCATTTGGTAATGTCCACATGTAGAGTTGTCTCTTGTGTTGTTGGAAAAGGGTTTTGCTATGACCAATGTGTTCACCTGACAAAACTGTTAGCCTTTGCCCTGCTTCATTTTGTACTCCAAGGCCAAACTTGCCTGTTACTCCAAGTGTCTCTTGATTTCCTACTTTTGCAGTCTAATCCCCTGAGATGAAAAGGACATCTTTTTTGGTGTTAGTTCTAGAAGATCTTGTTGGTCTTCAAGAACATGCAACTTCAGCTTCTTCAGCATCAGTGGGTGGGTCATAGACTTGGATACTGTGATATTGAATGGTTTGCTTTGGAAACAAACCAAGATCAGGCTTTGTTTTTGAGACAGCACCCAGTTCAGTTCAGTTCAGTTCAGTCGCTCAGCTGTATCTGACTCTGTGACCCCATGGACTGCAGCACGCCAGGCCTCCCTGTCCATCACCAACTCCCAGAGTTTACTCAAACTCATGTCCATTGAGTCAGTGATGCCATCCAACCATCTCATCCTCTGTCGTCCCCTTCTCCTCCTGCCTTCAATCTTTCCCAGCATCAGGGTCTTTTCAAATGAGTCAGCTCTTCGCATCAGGTGGCCAAAGTATAGGAGTGTCAGCTTCAGCATCAGTTGAAATACAAACTGTGGAATATTTTACAAAGTACTTGACCAGTATTCTTCAGAACCATTAAGACCATGAAAAACAAGGCAAGTCTGAGAAAGTTCCACAGTCTTTCTTAAAAGGATCCTTAGAAGACATGTTAATACATGATATTCTAGATAGGATCCTGGAACAGAAAAAAGACAATAGGTAAAAACCTAAGAATATATGAATAATGTATGGACTTTAGTAAATAATAATGTATTGATATTGACTCATTAGTTGTGACAGATGTTCTCTACTAGTGTCAGGTGTTGACAATTGGAGAAACTGGGTGCAAGGTTTATGGGGAGCCTTCTTATGATCTTTGCAATTTTCCTATAAATCTAAAACTATTCTAAAATAAAAAGTTCATTTAAAAATAAAATTTAAAAAAGTTTTTAACTTAAAAAAGTATTAGACTGCAACATCAAAGTAGATAGAAATCCTCATTCATAGAATAATAATCCAAGATTCAGACAAAACATTACACCTAAAGCTGTTCAAAAAAAAATTAATTGAGATAGCAAAAAGGGAAAATTGGGGAAGATAAGAATAAAATCATCATATTAGGCAGCCATTTGGTGTCAATTTTTTTAAAGTAATAATGGCATAGGAAAATGTATATGAAATAATTTTAAATGAAAAAACAATGTAAAATATATAAAATATGAGCAACACATATAACAAAAATACTCAGAAAAATAGAATACAGCTGGGCAAAAAAATTGTAATGATAAAGAAGATACATTTAAAACTTTTTCCAATTAATTTAAAATTATTTTAATTTATTTTAAATTGGGAGATAATTGCTTTACAGCAATACGTTAGTACTGGCTGTTCAACAAGGTGAATCAGCTATATGTATACATATACCCGCTCTGTCCTGAGCCTCCCTCCCATCCCTCCTCCATCCCACTCCTCCAGGTCATCACAGAGCACCAGACTGAGTTCCCTGTGCTATACAGGTACTTCCCACTGGTTATCTATTTCACACATGGTAGTGTAAATATAGACTTCCCTGGTGGCTCAGATGGTGAAGCGTCTGTCTACAATGTGGGAGACCTGGGTTTGATCCCTGGGTCAGGAAGATTCCCTGGAGAAGGAAATGGCAACCCACTCCAGTACTCTTGTCTAGAAAATCCCATGGATGGAGGAGCCTGGTGCA
>NW_011494875.1:1437958-1440148 GCF_000754665.1 Bison bison bison | reverse complement strand
GTCCATGGGGTCGCAAAGAGTCAGACACGACTGAGCGACTTCACTTCACTTACTTACTTAGTGTAAATATATCAGTTCTACTCTCTGAAACTATTTTTAAAAATTAAAAAAGACAAAATTATAGGGCAACTATATAAAGGGCAACTGATACCTTCTAGCATCGCTGGTGAGAATGTATTTTGGTCTAAGCCTTCGGTGGGGTTGTGGGGCTGTGGGTTTTTGCATTGTTTTTAAAAACTTCAAATAGGTATACCATCAGTTACAAACCCTGAGCCTGACTCCAAATTCAAGGTTCTTGTTCCTGCCTTTCCCTATTACAGAATCAGGAATTGGGAAAGCAAAAACAGTCACCTCTCCTGGTAGCAAGGGATGTGCTATGATGGCATACAGGTAGATGTCCCCAGGGAAGTCCTTCCCAAACAAATGATGAAGGTCCACATGGAGAAATTCTGTGCTTTTCCTTCTTTGAATCAGCATTACTAACACATGCCTGTAAGTACAACAGCTGTTTTGCAATACGGGGATACAAGCCAAATGCCAAATATGGCAAAGCTGAAAATCTGAAAAAGACAAGCTTTCTGGTGCTATCCTTGAGCATCTGTATTAGGCTGACCTTGACTCCTGGTTTTTTGTGGCCTGAGACAACTCTCCCTACTTTTGAAAACCACTGTGGTCAGACTTTTCAGTTGCCTGTCACCAGACGCAATTGTAATAGTTACAACAAAGAGGGAAACAGACAGTGCTTGAAGGGTATAACTTAAAGCCGACTTTTTACAGGCAATGTAGAGATGTGTGACAAAATCTTTTAAACTTTATTACATATTTTACCTATTTGTATTTATTCTATAGGAAAAATATGAGTAGGCATAAGGATTCAAATATATGAACATTATTTGACCACTGTCAATAGTATAAAAAAAGGCTCTAAGTCCCAACAATGTGTTATTTATGTAACTATTATAAAATACTTACATAAATTATGGTATAATTATCCAAAAGAACACTTCACAGTCATTAAAACTCAAGTTGTTTAAGTTCACAGGTAAAGTTTCATAATAAATGTAAGAAGGAGTATTTTTAAAAGAAGTGGGAGCCAACTGATTTTTAAATAAAATAATAATTATTTAATTAAAATTGTCTTATGTGTTAGTCTCTCATTCGTGTCCGACTCTTTGCGACTCCATAGACTGTAGCCCACCAGGCTCCTCTGTCCATGAGGATTCTTCAAGCAAGAATACTAGAGTGGGTTGCCATTCCCTTATCCAAATAAAATAATAATTATTATTTAATTAATATTAATAGTGTATAATAATAGATGGGGTAGATGGGGCTTCCCAGGTGGTGCAGTGGTAAAGAATCTGATTGCTAATGAAGGAGACAGAAGAGACATGTGTTCAATCCCTTGGTTGGGAAGATCCCCTGGAGAATGAAATGACAACTCATTCTAGTATTCTTGTCTGGAAAACCCCATGGACAGAGGATCCTGGCAGGCTACAGTCCACGGGGTTGCAAAAGAGATGGACACAACTTAGCTTCTAAACAACAACAGATAATAATAATAGATACTAATATATATTCTAGAATATGTTGATATGTACCACATGTATATTATTATTATATATAATCTATATAATTGTAAAAATAAATGTACTTATATAACATAAAATATATAAAAGTATAATTATATTTACATGAACAGAAAAGTTTTGGGTGGAAATCATATTGCAATACTTAAATGCATCAAATCACTATGCTCTATTCTTTAAAATTACACAATGGCATATGTCAATTATATTTCAATTAAAAAAAGAAAGAAAAAAATTGGGGGGATTTACTAACTGAAATAATAATGGTGTCTTTAACAATGATTTTTATTTTTATTACATTACACTTCACATTTTTTACACTACATTTTTCCTACATTTTCAATGTTTACATTGTTCCTATATTACTTTTTAAATCAGAAAAAATGCATATGATTTTTCAAAAATTTAATCATGCTTAAAAATAGGCTGCGATATGAATGTAAATTCAATAAAATCATTTTCAAATGGTTAACTTACCCTTCAGTTCAGTTCAGTTCAGTTCAGTTCAGTTGCTCAGTCGTGTCCGACTCTTTGCGACCCCATGAATCACAGCACACCAGGTCTCCCTGTCCATCACCAACTCCTGGAGTTCACTCAGACTCAC
>NW_011494875.1:1436053-1437590 GCF_000754665.1 Bison bison bison | reverse complement strand
CAGTCGTGTCCGACTTTGTGTGACCCCATAGACAGCAGCCCACCAGGCTCCACCGTCCCTGGGATTCTCCAGGCAAGAACACTGGACTGGGTTGCCATTTCCTTCTCCAATGCATGAAAGTGAAAAATGAAAGGGAAGTCACTCAGCCGTGTCCGACTCTTAGCGACCCCATGGACTGCAGCCTACCCGGCTCCTCCATCCATGGGATTTTCCAGGCAAGAGTACTGGAGTGGGGTGCCATTGCCTTCTCTGGGCAAAGTCCTTACTCCTCATTAAATGCATTCCTCCATGAGAAGAATTACTGTGCCTTGAGCTTTATAGTCTAGAAAGCTGCAATGTGGTATAACTATGAAGCTGAATCTTGCATGTGTTAATACACCTTTCTTATGTGTTCCATGAAGTAGAGAGACAGTAGAGTTTTAAACATAGCCCTTGGAAAATCTGGAAATTTGAGTTCTAAATTTGGATTATTTACATCTTCAATTGTGTTTCCTCTAAGTCTTTCCATTCCTTGGGAATTATACCTTCCTACATGTAAAAGGACACCTTCTGTTATTAAATCAGGAAGCATTCTGGGAAAATGACGTGTTCAGGCACTCTATTCCTGGCAAACAGTGAGCTGAAGTGCTTCCCTTTCAGTTTAACACACATGACCTCACTCATCTCCACAACCTCCTAAAAGGCCGAGAAGCCACAGATGTTACCATTAAAAGGATCGTCAGATGAAGTCGCAAACAGGCATAGTGAGGGGAGGATAAGTTGATTTGCAGACCACATGGGAGGAGAAGCTTTCAGAGCCAAAGATGAATCCAGGGTTACAGTGTCAGGTAAAAATGTGCTTGTTTAACATTCCAGAGAGGGAGGTGCTTGAGAGCTGCCTGACTTCTTCAGGCTATTGAAGGCCAACTTCTGGGGTGGAATGAGGGATGGCAGCTCACATAACTACCTTATGAAGTAGAAAATGGCATCTACACAGAGGAAAACCCAGAAAAAGACCCACATTAGCACACTCTTGGTCCCCTTATAGATTTCGTAGTTTCCACATAAAAACAGTTGCTGTCAATACAATTCAGGGGCCTAGTGAGTTCTTTCTTTATACTTGGCATGGCTAAGTTAACTCCAGTCTGACTGGCAAGGGGATAGAAAAGATTCCTTCTATCTCTACGTTAAAAAAAAATAATAAAGTATTTCAAGAAAAACATTTGACTAGAGGAAAAATATGGAAATGTAGAAAGGGATACCACGTAACCTGAAAAAGATGTCAGGACTCCATTTCCTCTCTATTTATGCCAACCAGGATGGTAAACTATGGCAGCATACACTTTCTGAGGGTTTTTTCCCTTTTATAAAAGCCCAGAATTTTACTTGAGTAGGTTCAAGATGTGGGCTACTCTTCAAGTATTGTGATAATGCTGCTGCTGCTGCCAAGTCACTTCAGTCGTGTTTGACTCTGTGCGACCCCATAGATGGCAGCCCACCAGGCTCCCCCGTCCCTGGGATTCTCCAGGCAAGAACACTGGAGTGGGTTGCCATTTCC
>NW_011494875.1:1426450-1435953 GCF_000754665.1 Bison bison bison | reverse complement strand
CAAGTCACTTCAGTCGTGTTTGACTCTGTGCGACCCCATAGATGGCAGCCCACCAGGCTCCCCCGTCCCTGGGATTCTCCAGGCAAGAACACTGGAGTGGGTTGCCATTTCCTTCTCCAATGCATGACGTGAAAAGTGAAAGTGAAGTCGCTCAGTCGTGTCCGACTCTTCGAGACCCCATGGACTGCAGCCTACCAGGCTCCTCCATCCATGGGATTTTCCAGGCAAGAGTACTGGAGTAGGGTGCCATCGCCTTCTCCGATTGTGATAATAGTTATATGCTAATCATATCAATTTTTCACTCGTTCTGAAAAATTCAGAAAAGTCATTTTGAAAATTGAGTTTACCAAGTGAAATGGCTCAGTTGATAATCATGTCTTTAAAATTGTGTTTGAATTTCGCCTTTTCACAGAAATTCCAATGGAAAATGTCTTTTAGTGCCTCAATCCCATTTCTCAGAAGAGACTGAAGTTACTATTTTGGATTCCCGCATAGACTGCTTATTGAACTTCACTCAGTGCTCAGTCAGACTGTCTTTCTGTGAGTTATTCCCTAACTAGTAAGTCATTCGGGACATCAAGTGGCTCATTCATTGACACTTTAAGTTTAGTTCCTCTTTGCCATACTCTGGGCCCAGAATTTTATGATGACTCAAATATTAGCTCCACAGTCTTGGTTATGACCCATGTTTGTGGCGTTCTGTGCGGCACCAGAAAGATCTTGAATGGTAATTTCACACCCTCCCCATGCCATTATCACCTTCTGACTCCAGTATCAGTTTGATATTATGTAAAATCCCAAGGTATATTTCAGCTGGCAAAATTGAAAGACAACAAAAATTTTGAATTTAAAGCCAATCACTTGATGAAAACACAAGCTTCTGCATGTCTTTTTTCTATTACCATCCACTACTCATACTGTTTCCCAGACTTATATTTTAAGACTGATTAAAGAGGTGGGATATGAGCCTTCATTTTCATTACTAAGAAGGCAGAGCTCCATAGAGAAATGTCTGACTCCAGAACTGAGACCAAAAAAAGTGCAAGATAATATTTTGTGGCTCCAGATAATAAAGGAGGTGTGTGGTGTTGGAGAAGACTCTTGAGAGTCCCTTGGACAAAAGGAGATCCAACCAGTCCATCCTAAAGGAGATCAGTCCTGGGTGTTCACTGGAAGGACTGATGTTGAAGCTGAAACTCCAATACATTGGCCACTTGATGCGGAGAGCTGGCTCATTGGAAAAGATCCTGATTCTGGGAAAGATTGAGGGCAGGAGGAGAAGGGGATGACAGAGGATGAGATGGTTGGATGGCATCATTGACTCGACGGACATGGGTTTGGGTGGACTTCGGGAGTTGGTGATGGACAGGCAGGCCTGGGGTGCTGCGGTTCATGGGATCACAAAGAGTCAGACAGGACTGAGCAACTGAACTGAAATGAACTAAAAGTAATCAGAATGGGCTTCTCAGGTGGCCCAGTGGTAAAGAATCTGCCTGCTGAGCAGGAGACGTGGGTTCGATCTCTGGGTTGGAAAGATCCCCTAGAGAAGGAAATTACAACTCATTCCGATATTCTTGCCTGAAAAATCCTATGAACAGAGGAGCCTGGCAGACTACAGTCCATGGGGTCGCAAAAGAGTCAGACACCACTTAGTGACTAAACAACAACAAAAGTGATGGGAAAGTGTCGAAAATACACAGGAGTCAATTTGAGTGGAATTCCAATGGCCACGTCTGAACAATGTGAGCAAAAAGCAAATGAATTAATCATGATAATAAGGAATTAAAATGCAGAGGCTAGAACAACAAGCCATGAGTGTGTACTGATGTAAATAGATAACTGAAACAAATAAGTGGAAAGTGGAAAGCTCATCCTCCTGATAGAGTTATAACAAATAGAGAAGAAGGGGTGAAAATGGAAAATCATCACTTGATAACAAACATGGTAGCAGTTGTTCCAGGCAAGAATCACCAACAGATGCAAAAATTACTGGATGAAAAATACCATGAGGAATGGTATATTTATGTAGTCTTAAAGTATCCCTCTGGAGAAGGCGATGGCACCCCACTCCAGCACTCTTGCCTGGAAAATCCCATGGACGGAGGAGCCTGGTGGGCTGCAGTCCATGGGGTCAAGAAGAGTCAGACACGACTGAGCGACTTCACTTTCACTTTTCACTTTCATGCATTGGAGAAGGAAATGGCAACCCACTCCAGTGTTCTTGCCTGGAGAATCCCAGGGACGGGGGAGCCTGGTGGGCTGCCGTCTATGGCGTCACACAGAGTCAGACACGACTGAAGCAACTTAGCAGCAGCAGCAGCGAAGTATCCCTCTATAAGCTACCTATTGATTAAAACAGGGAAAATAGTAACTACAGTAAAGAAACCTAGAAGATATCACCTTAACCAATTAAAATTAACATCACCGGTAATGAGATGATGGTTAACAGCAGGCTGTGCTACACTGTCAAGGACATAATCTCATTTTTGTGGAATTTTTACCCAAAATGAGTAACCAGAGTTTAATCGGGAGAAAATATCAGATAACCTTAAATTTAGGAACATTTCTAAAAAATACCTGACCGACACTCTTCAAAAGTATCAAGGATGTGAAAGATGAAGAAAGATTGAGGGATAGTTCCAGATTAAAGGAAACTAAAAATACGTGGGAACTAAATGTAACATGTGATCATGAATTGGATGCTGGATTAGAAAAATGACCATCAATGGATAATTCATAAAAATGTGAATAAGATCCAGTGATTGTGCTGAACAATATTAATCTCTTTATTTTGATTATTTGGTTATGCAAGATGTTAACTTTTGAGGAATTTGGGTGAAGTGATATGGGTAATGTTATCATATATAAATCTGAAATTACATGAAAATCAAGTAAAAATTTTTCAAAAAACATAAAAATTGATTGGAATACAATCTCACAAACAATTCAGAGTACTTTTGGAGTAACAATCCTATGAGGAATTATCCACATGTTAAGGAGAAAGTTAAGGAAGTTGAAGTTATTTGCTGTAAGATCACGGGATTAATGAATATGGACTTTAAGGCCTGACTTAAAAGATAAGTGGCATGTTCAATTTCATCATATAATTATGCCAGTGTTATTTTGCTTTGAAAATCATCTTTACTGAGAAACAGTTTACATCCAATAGTGTGTACCTGATTTAAGGGTGGGCTTCCCGGGTGGTGCGGTGGTAAAGAACCCACCTGCTAATGCAGGAGATGCAGGAGACGTGGGTTCAATCCCTGTGTCAGGAAGATCTCTTGGAGGAGGATATGGCAACCCCTTCCAGTATCCTTCCCTGGAAAATCCCATGGACAAAGAAGCCTGGCAGGCTACAGTCCATGGGACCACAAAGAATTCGACATGACTGAGTGACTAAGCACACTGCACACACTTAAAAGGTATGGTTTGGTGAGCTTTGAAAGATATAGATAACCACCACCACAATCAAGATATAGAACTTTCTGTCAACCTCCCAAATTCCTTTATGTACCTTTCTAGTCATTTGCTACCATTCTCCCCATCCCAAAGAGTCATACCTGTTCTCTGTCCATTTAAATTGAATTTGTCATTTTAGGATCTCATATAAATGGAATCAGTTGCTGTAAATTCTTTTGCGTCTGACTTCTCGTGCTTAGGATCATGTTTTGAAACTCATTCATGTTGTTGACGATGTCAATAATTTGTTATTTTTTAATTGTAGTCCTTTATGCACATCTGTGTATAAATAACATGTTTATCCAGTCACCACCTATTGATGAACATTTGAGTTATTTACAACTACTATAAATAAAGTTGCTGTGACATTAATATACAAGTCTTTTTGTGGACATGTGTTTTCATTTCTTTGTGTAAATATCTAGAAATGGGACTGCTTGGTTGTATGGTAAGCATATGTTAACTTTACAAGAAACTGTCAAGTGGTTTTCCACAAAGGTGTACAAGTTTGCATTCTCTCCACAATGAATGGAAGTTCCAGTTACTAGTCCACACCCTCACCAACATGGAATATAATCTATCTGGATGTATATATATTGTGTGTTTTTAAATTTAAATTTTTAATGTTTATTAATGTTTTTAAATCACAAAATAGTGTTCTAATCACAGAACATTTAGAAAAAGGTGAAATACATAAATAACAAAAACAGCCAAAACCCCTTGATCCCAACCTGTCGGACACAACCACTTTTATAATCTAGGGATTTTCTGTTTTTTTATTTTTCTATATATGTTATATATACATATAATATAACAGGATCATATTGTATAAACGTCTTTATATCCATTATATTTCCACCAACTATATTTTCTTAGCTCTTATTTCTCTAGTAGTTTGGAAGGTACAATTACAGTTTTACTATTAGTGATTATCTTTTTGTTGTTAAGAGCAGTTTGAAATATTTCTTATCAAGCCTTAGAATGTAACGGTATCTAATAATTATCATCTGTATAAAATGAGAAATCTTTTAGGCTTTTGCTGTCCTTGCGGTTTCTCCCCCACTTCACAATTTTGATTGATGTAATCTGGAATTTAGATCTAAATTATTATTATTTTACATTGTTAACTTTTCTCTGAAGACATTTTTGAAATTTTCATCAAATTTCCAACAGTTTAGTTCATTATTTCCTCAAATAATCTTACCTTTTCCCCAATACTCAAATATGTTAAACCAGCTGGTATTGTTCCACAGGTTACTGATGCTTGATACACAGTTTAAAAAAAGTTGTTTTTATCAGAGATCACAGACATGCAGACATCTAGAAACATTTGTTTCATTTGCTTGACAAACATTTGTTTGTCCAGTGTTCTACCAGTTTATGGTGAGAAAGTGAATGTGGGTTCTGTTACTCCATTAAGACAGAATACAGAGGACTTATATTTTTCTTTTGATTTGCTGTTACATCTCAAAGAGTCACCATTTTCTAAACCCAGTTTCCCCCAGATTGATCTGTATTTCAAAGGCTGCAAAGGGCTTACTGCTTCACTTTTATGATTCAGTTCTTTAGAGTAGGACATAAAACAAGCACTGAGACCATATCAAGCTCATGAAATAATGAATAAAACATTTATATGCTTTCAAGGTCAAGGTGATGTTAAGTAAGGATAAAGATGGGCTGCACCGTGATAGCCCAACAGCAGGATCTTTTCCTACAAGGGAATGCTTTCCTTTCATCAAGAAAATTTTATGAGTGCTCATTAGGCACTTGGTGGGGGAGAGTAAACCAAACAAGAAATGACTCTGAATCATTTTTAACTGCCAAGTGTTTTAGTATCAATAAAGTCATACCTAAAGATAATAGCCAAATTAAATAAATAATAACCTAACATTCTATGCCAGAAAAAAATAACACATATATAATGTAGAGACAGTTATGACTTTGTGTGTTTATTTCAGTATATGATTGATAACCTTCTATAATTCCCCCAGTTCCTCAAGATGATTGGAATGTAGACTCTTTAGTATCTGAGTTCTATTTTTCTAGACTCCTCTTATTTTCCAGCTTTATTGAGATATTATTGACATATAACATGTATGTTTAAGATGCAAAACGTGATGATTTGATGCATGTGTATATTATGAAACAATTATCACAATAAAGTTAGTTAACACCTGTATCCTCACATATCATTATCATTTTTTGGTGATAATAATATGTAAGATACACTCTCTTGACAACTTTCCAGTATACAATATGGTATCGATAATGATAGTCACCACACTGTGCATTAGATCTATGGAACTTGTTCATCTTATAGCTGGGAGTTTGCACCCTTTGACCCACATGTGCTGACACAGAAAGGACAGATATCTGTTCTATCAATACATCTTTTATACCAAACCAGTCATGTATTTCTTAGAATGTAAAAAGGAACATCTGTAATTGTTATATTACTGTGTATCAATAGTTACCTTGATGAGCACATTGGCCAGCTTTAAATTCTTTAAAAATTTAGCAAAAACAATTTTAAGGTATCTTAATATAGCTTTCTACCATATTCAGATTTCTACTCTGTCTCAACCCCAAATACCTTTTCATATTTGGGGGGTGGGGTTACATTTTATTCATTTTTTAATTGGCGAAAAACTGCTTTACGATTTTGCGTTGGTTTCCCTTCACTCCTGAGTGGAAATCCTTCCTTCAGTCCCATTTGTCTGCATCATCACAGAGCACCAGGATCGGCTCCCTGTGTTTCATAGCAGCTTCCCACGATTTTACGCATGCTTGTGTTCTGGGTCACTTCAGTTGTGTCCAGCTCTGTGCGACCCTGTGGACTATAGTCTGCCAGGCTCCTCTGTTCATGGGATTTTCCAGGCACGAATGCTGGAGTGGGTTGCCATGCCCTCCTCCAGGGGATCTTCCCCACTAGGGATCGAACCTGCGTTTCTTACATCTTTTGCATTGGCAGGCGGTTTCTTTACCCCAAACACCACCTGGGCATCCACACATGATCCTGCATATCTGTCAGTGCAACTTTCTCCATTCGTCCCACCCTCGCCGCTCCCCTCTGTGTCTACAAGTTCTCTACTAGGTTCACTGGCACCATTTTTATAGATTCCATATATATGCATTAATATGCAATGACGCCAAATACCTTTTCATATTAAGTCTAAATAGAAATACAGGTTTTCTAGAATACTAATTTATAAATATGATAGAAAAAAATAAAACACACATCCCAATGATTTCAATATTGTGGCTAACATGTTGAGTTTTTAAAATATTTTTTAATGTTTCTAAAAGACAGGAAACTCAGTTATGGAAACTCAGTTACATACGTATGTGAATATATATATATATATGACAAATATCCACCTCTAATTATATAAACAAAGCACAGCATCACACAATTTTGCATTAGAAGCACCAGGGAAATTTGCTGTTCTCTGATCAAACATTACACAGTTATCACACATTGTGACTTTATATCTTGTCTGAATTTGATACAGTTTTCACCTAGAATGAAGAAGTGGATATTTTTTAGCTGAATGATTACCATTCATTGACTGTGTCAGAAGTTGGTGAGTTTCTTGGACATAGAATAGCAGAGACAGCAGGTGTGAGTAAAGGAAAGAGCTCCGGTAAGGAAAGGAGTCTCTGTTAGTAATCTGAAACTTCTCACATGACATCAGGAACTTTATGGGATTAGGCAGCAAACTAAAATGGACTCTTCGGTCAGCACATCCAGCTACAACTGCTCACAGTCAAAATGCAATTCAGTAGTCAGGGCCGAAACTGGGGAAATGCAGGAAGTAACATCCAAATGCCAAGATCGTATTTAAGAATAAAATCTTTATTGAAAGTACTTATGATAGTGATTGATACAGAGTAGATATTTAATATATGTTGGCTCAACTTTTGGGAAATAGGAACTGTCTCATAGGAGTAACATGGCCACTGGCCAGCTTGTATTTTCTTGAGCAGGTCACTTAAACCCTTTGATCTTTAATTTTTTATGTAAAATTTATACAATGAGAGCCCTTTAATGCTAAGATATCTACAATACAAAGCACTACTCTTTCTAAACACTACAGATGAGCAGTGAAGTACAATCCTCAAGAGTGATTGAAAGATATCTAGATAGGCTGTTTGTGTTTTCCTTTGAGAATTCAACTTGATAGTCATAAAGCACTGTGTTACAGGAGTTTCAAGTTGAATAGGACACAATCTCTCCTCTTATAGAGAAACTTCTTGAGAATAAGATCAAATTTATTAAGCACTTTGTGTTATTCCAGGCCCTGGACAACATTGTCTTATTTCATTACATTCTTACAGCAACCCAATGCTTAAGTTACTAGCATCACAACAGTGAAGAATCCATTCAGAAAAGTTAAAGATGACTACGGTCATCCCTTATGTAACCAACTAATATCGACCACGAGCACTTCTCCAATGCAGCAGTGTCTTTTTCTCAGGCACTGGTTTAAGGCAGAAAGTGATCATTACTAAGCTGCTCCTCTAGAAAAATGCTCAAGAGTCCATGATAAAGAAAGGAAGACTTCTTTCATTTTAAAGTAGCACTAGATTTAGAGTTGTAACATGAGTAGTGATGTCAAAAAAGTTCCATTTCCAAACAGCTTGGTCAGAGTGACTGTAACAATATGTTGTATATCTGCCATCACAGGCCCAGGAAGAAAACCAGATCCACTCGATGGGGACAGATAGTCTCCAGGGGAACCAGGTTGAGTGTTTCATAGACAAAAGTTTGGGATATGATGCAAAATCTTAGGTCTAGTGATTGGTCCCCCATTTCTGAGGCTAGAAGGGAAATGGTTCTAAACCACACTTAGAACCATTGAGCCAGGGAGCTCTCACGTTTGACATTTTATGGTGAGTCAGAACTGTACCTCCTTGCTTTTGAAAATGTTTTTGCCTCTGCTTGGAATGCACCTCCTCTTTTGCTGTTGTTGTTAGTCCTCAATTCAGTTCAGTCGCTCAGTCGTGTCCGACTCTTTGTGACTCTATGAATCGCAGCACACCAGGCCTCCCTATCCATCACCAACTCCTGGAGTTTACCCAAACTCATGTCCATCGAGTCGGTGATGCCATCCAGCCATCTCATCCTCTGTCGTCCCCTTCTCCTCCTGCCCCCAATCCCTCCCAGCATCAGGGTCTCTTCCAGTGAGTCAACTCTTTGCATGAGGTGGCCAAAGTATTGAAGTTTCAGCTTCAGCATCAGTCCTTCCAATGAACACACAGGACTGATCTCCTTCAGAATGGACTGGTTGGATCTCTTTGCAGTCCAAGCGACTCTCAAGAGTCTTCTCCAACACCACAGTTCAAAACCATCAATTCTTCGGTGCTCAGCTTTCTTCACAGTCCAACTCACATCCATACATGACAACTGGAAAAACCATAGCTTTGACTAGACGGACCTTTATTGACAAAGTAATGTGTCTGCTTTTGAATATGCTATCTAGGTAGGTCATAACTTTCCTTCCAAGGAGTGTCTTTTAACTTCATGGCTGCAATCACCATCTGCAGTGATTTTGGAGCCCCCAAAAATAAAGTCAGCCACTGTTTCCACTGTTTCCCTATTTCCCATGAAGTGATGGGACCAGATGCCATGACCTTAGTGTTCTGAATGTTGAGCTTTAAGTCAACTTTTTTACTCTCCACTTTCACTTTCATCAAGAGGCTTTTGAGTTCCTCTTCACTTTCTTCCATAAGGGTGGTGTCATCTGCATATCTGAGGTTATTGATATTTCTCCCGGCAATCTTGATTCCAGCTTGTGCTCCTTCCAGCCCAGCATTTCTCATGATGTACTCTGCATAGAAGTTAAATAAGCAGAGTGACAATATACAGCCTTGACGTACTCTGTTTTCTATTTGGAACCAGTCTGTTGTTCCATGTCCAGTTCTAACTTTTGCTTCCTGACCTGCATATAGGTTTCTCAAAAGGCAGGTCAGGTGGTCTGGTATTCCCATCTCTTTCAGAATTTTCCAGTTTATTGTGATCCATACAGTCAAAGGCTTTGGCA
>NW_011494875.1:1403630-1426350 GCF_000754665.1 Bison bison bison | reverse complement strand
AGGCTTTGGCATAGTCAATAAAGCAGAAATAGATGTTTTTCTGGAACTCTCTTGCTTTTTCCATGATCCAGCGGATGTTGGCAATTTGATCCCTGGTTCCTCTGCCTTTTCTAAAACCAGCTTGAACATCTGGAAACTCACAGTTCCCATATTGCTGAAGCCTGGCTTGGAGAATTTTGAGCATTATCTTACTAGTGTGTGAGATGAGTGCAATTGTGTGGCAGTTTGAGCATTGTTTGGCATTGCCTTTCTTTGGGATTGGAATGAAAACTGACCTTTTCCAGTCCTGTGGCCACTGCTGAGTTTTCCAAATTTGCTGGCATATTGAATGCAGCACTTTCACAGCATCATCTTTCAGGATTTGAAATAGCTCAACTGGAATTCCATCATCTCCACTAGCTTTGTTCATAGCGATGCTTTTAAGGCCCACTTGACTTCACATTACCCACCTGATATAACCATGGAGTTTTTTCCTATGTACTTCCTCACTCCAGGTCTTTCTCATCTCAATCTCCAGACTTTTTATTTATTATTTTTTTTTGACTCTGCTGGGTTTTTGTTGCTGTGCGGCTTTCCTCTAGTTGCTGCGAGTGAGGACTACTCTCTAGTCGTGGTGTGCAGGTTTCTCATTGTGGTGGCTTCTCTTGTTGCAGAGCACAGGCTGTAGGGCCTGTGGGCTTCAGTAGTTGCGGCTCCAGGGCTCTAGAGCATAGGCTCAATAACTATGGCCCATGGTCTTAGTTGCTCTGTGGCATGTGGGATCTTCCTGGATCAGGAATCAAACCCATGTCTCCTGCACTGGCAGGCAGATTCTTTACCACTGAGCCACCAGGAAAGCCCTCTCCAGATTAATTTTTTTTTAATGATTTTAGATTTTCAGAAAAATTGCAAAGACATTACAGAGGATGCCTATAGGCTGTTCACTCAGCTGTTAACTCTTAAATAACAATATCATTATTTGTCCAAACTGGTAAAATAACAAGGGTACAATACTATCAGCTAAATCACAGACTTTATTCAAATTTCACTGGCTTTTCCACTAATGTGCATTTCTATTCCAGGATTCAAACCAGGATACCACACTGCACTTAGTTACTACATCTTTAAAATCTTATACTATTGTCTCTAACTTATTTATTACTCTTTACCTTGCATTTCAGTGATTTGTAGACATTCATCTATCTACTAGAGTGGAACCACCTTGAAGGCAGGATTCATGGCAAGTCTGATTCATTTTATTACCCTGAAGTGACTCGCACTAATCACATGATTAGTAAATATCTATTAATTATATATAAAATGTGTAATTGAGGATATATCATTTCTTCACATTCCTGGATTTTCTTCACCGTTGTTTCCCCTTCATTTGCCAGTTCTCTCTCCAATTACCCACTTCTAAATGATTGCCTTCCCAGATCTCAGACTTGGTTTTTATCTATGCTTAGATGACAGGTATGTCATCTCATCCAGTCCTGAGGCATTAAATGCTCCCAATATGCTAAGGGTTCCAAAACTGTACCTTTAGCCCAGACTACTCTCCTAGTATCTAGAACTCTATACTAAACTGCCTTGCTGACCTCTAACTTTGCATGTCTGATTGGAATCATGAAATTAACACATCCAACATGTAGCTGTCAATCTTCTCCCCATTTTATGCCTACTACTCCAATGTTAGGGCTTCCTTTGTGGCTCAGCTGGTAAAGAATCTGCCTGCAATGTGGGAGACCTGGGTTTGATCCCCGGATTGGGAAGATCCCCTGGAGAAGGGAAAGACTACCCACTCCAGTATTCTGGCCTGGAGAATTCCATGAACTGTATAGTCAATGGGGTGGCAGAGAGTCCAATGTTCATGTCATCTCAGTAAACATAGCTCTGTTTACTCAAATCAAATACTAGAGGATCTCTTTTTTCCTTTCTTTTACAGCCCACACCGAGCCTCTCAGAAAGCACATCGGGTTTAATGCTTTTAATGATTTTCCCCAAAGTCACAGAGTGGCAGGAGTTGTTGTTGTTCAGTTGTAAGTTGTTTCCAGCTCTTTGCGATCCCATGGACTGCAACACACCAGGGTTCCCTGTCCTTCACTGTCTCCTGGAGTTCACTCAAATTCATGTCCACTGAGTGAGTGATGTCATCCAACCATCTCATCCTCTGTCATCCCCCTCTCCTCTTGCCATCAATCTTTCCCAGCATCAGGATCTTTTCTAATGAGTTGGCTCTTCACATCAGGTGGTATTGGAGCTTCAGCTTCAGCATCAGTCCTTCCCATGAATATTCAGGGTTGATTCCCTTTAGGATGGACTGGTTGGATCTCCTTGCAGTCCAAGGGACTCTCAAGAGTCTTCTCCAACACCACAGTTCAAAAGCATCAACTCTTTGCCACTCAACCTTCTTTACGGTTCAAGTGTCATATCCATATATGACTACTGGGAAAATCATAGCTTTGTCTTTATGGACCTTTGTTGGCAAAGTGATGTCTCTGCTTTTTAATATACTGTCTATGTTTGTCATAGCTTTTCTTCCAAGGAGCAAGCATCTTTTAATTTCATGGCTGCAGTCACCATCTGCAATGACTTTGGAGCCCAAGAATGGGATCAGATGCCATGATCTTAGTTTTTTGGATGTTGAGTTTTAAGCCAGCTTTTTCACTCTCCCCTTTCACCTTCATCAAGAGGTTCTTTAGTTCTTCTTCACTTTCTGCCATTAAGGTGGTATCATCTGCATATCTGAGTGGCAGGAGAATTGGACTTAAATCCAGACTTTTCCCATTTGTTCCACAGCTCCCTTGAGCATGAGAAGCCACAGCAAGAAATGAAATGCACATTCGGGTCAAGGTAGGGCCATTGGGCAGGGAGAATACTAGAGTTGGCCACAGGACACATGTCAAGTGGAAGCACCAAGGTAAGAGGACATGAACACCACACAGTAGTAGACACACGCAGGAGGCTTTGTTATGTTCTGGAAAAGTGCTTGTTTTATTCTCAGGGCAATGTGAGCCATGATCTAATGCAAAATGTATGAGGAATGTATGTTACTTTATTGACATTTTGCAACTTGAGCAGAACATCTGGTTGAAATGGGGAATAGAGGGGCTGAACTAGATCTTACTGCTAACTAGGATACCTACCATAAAAAGTCACGAGAGAGAGAACTGATGGTAGTTCAGTCTCCCTTTATCCAGCAGAGAAATTAACTTCAGCAGAATCTTATTTTAATTTTCGAATCATAACAAAGAACCAGACTTAAAGTTCCATTCTTTAGTGCTGATATTTACCATTGGTAATGTGGCTAACATTCACTTTGTAATTACTGGCAAATAAATACTCTACAAATACTTCTTAAATGGATACATGAAAGTAGTTAGCTAACCTTAGAAGAAGGAATCACACTTTATTCTACTAAGATGGTGGGAGCGTACCATGAAAGCCAAGACAAAGTGACTCAGACGTCTGCTCTGAACTGGTGACTACATGCAATCTACTTAAACTGCTAGCATCTCTCTCTCTCTCTTTTTCTTTCTCTCCCTCTCTCCCCTAGTCTCCTTCTCTATTAGTCCTTCAGTGAAACTGAGCCTTATAAAGCTGAAATGCCAACCTGCGCTTGTCAGAGATTTGAATTCCGGAGACAAGAAATCTGGAAGGTAACACTCCATAGCAGACTTATTTCACTGCTACTTTAAATATGCTGCTTCAAATTACTCACATTTCAATATCTTCGTTTTCTCTTCGGCTTGTAATTACCATTAGGATTCTATCCACAACAAAATTTTGGCCAATTATGCTACTGAGTGATGTATTTTAAAAGAAACAATTACAGATGGCAATCTACTTGGCAAATCTCTTCAGTAGAAATAAAATAATTCGTTAAGTTGGTTTGCTGGTCAGACAAAAAATTAAGGCAAAGGAGTTTGGGGTTTGCTTCTTATTTAGCATGGGTCAGTTGTGCACAAGAAAACAGGCAGCAGACGCTGCAGCACTTTCCATTTTGTGAAGGATGCCAAGTAGAGTCAACTTATTTTCAGAATAACTTCGAAAACATTCTTCTAGTTTTCAGCAAATATGATTTTGCTGAAAAGATTTTGGCTTTTAATTGGGGTCTTTCATCAAATATCTTTGCTTTTTTCCTGTTTCATTTTAGAGATTATAGTCTTTTTATAAAAATGTGATAAAAATCTCAGTTTCTACCAGGGATCAGCACATACACAGCCACTTGATTCTGTAAAGGATCTGACTCAGCAGGAAGAACAAAAATACAACACAGTTGTCATCTGGAAGGCCCACTGAAAGCAACATCATCCACATCTCTACAAGTTTTCTTCTAGAAGCTCATTGTTACTTTCGACCCAAAATTGTTCTTCAAAAGATTCATAAGGGGAAATGAACAAAACAAAGTGAATGAAGGAGCAGCATGTAGGAGGCTTGGAACATCTGGATCGTGAAGGACCGTTTTTAAATAGCATCTTGGTGGAAGTCGTGTTTGTGTGAACACGTGTGCCTGTGGGTGTGCAAATACTCCAGTTTCGTGTGTTTATTAATTCACAGTCATAAAGTAGAGTGGACCTCAAGGGGAATACCAGTCATCATTTACCCAAATAGAGCCGAAAAGAACTATCCTTGAGGTAACATAATTTGGTATTGTTATAACCAATCAGTTACTGACAGATTGGGACATTTAAAATTGTAAGACTAGTTTTCTATAACTAAACATATTTTAAAATCACTTATGTATCATGCGACACCTTGAATTTAAGAATTTCAGCAATCACAGGCAATTTAATTGACACTCCTTGATCAATGAGCTCCATATTCTCTGTGTTGGGACATTGATGTGACAATGAAAGCTTCCCACCTCTTGTTCTAAGTCACGCGAGGGCTCCATTTCAGGTGGAGGTTTCCAGAAATAGTGTTAAGAAGATTTTAAATGAACACCAAACGCATTATTTGTTTTTGAAAAGTCACACTGAAGTTTGTGGAGGGAAAATCAGGCAGCATTTAATGGATGGAACAGACAGTGGAAACATCTGACAGAACAGTAGGAAACTTTGTACTGTTTTGAATGCCTCACTACTCCTCACACCATCTGTCATGCATTTGTCATGAAATAAACAATGTTCAGAAATGTTTTGTCCGGGAAAGAGACATTTTACATTTTATGGATTGATTTATTCCACGTGGACTTAATGTAGGGGCGTGTAAGAAGATCACTTGTGAAGGAGGTACTTTTTTGCTAATAGCTACTAGTTCTTTTAGTTATGGAGCGTGTGAGATGTGGATACAGATTAGAACAGATAGATCAAATAGGAAATGTGGGGGGTGGCCTGAAGAGAGAGGCAGTGCTGCCAAGAGCAAACGCTGAATTTCCTGCCGTTTCTATTTCCCCAAATCAGAGTTTCTGAGAAAGATCTGGCTGGAAGAAAGAACTGGGGGGAAGGGAGAGGAAAGATGACTCTTCTCCAGGAGTTGGGGGGGTGGGTCTCTCCTTTATAAAATTCTTGAACTGTTGCCACAATCTGGCCATCTTTTTCTGCCAGAGGAAACATGACAGTCTCTTCATTATTTACAATTTTCATACTATATCTCAGTTGATTACAAAGTCTCTTCCCACCTCTCCATATGTGAAAATTACATTTTATTAAATAGCTCCTGTCTCCTTAATAGTTCAGGAGCATTTTCCACAACAGTTCAACGACTGTGACCTTTGGCTCGACTTTGACCATGACTTATTAGAATATTTTTAATGTCATCTCCCTAAGATTTTTTTCTACTTAAGAATTTTCAGCTTCAACTTTGTTTCTTCAATTCTACAAATGCCATTTTTTCTGTATTGAGGAGACATGTGTTGTGACAGGAGACTCTGAACACAGTCTCAGCTTCAATGGAGCCGTATGTTCTTGGACAAGTTATCTAACCTCCTGCTTTTTGGATCCTAAAAGGGCCATGGTGACTCCTCAGGACTGTAGTGAAGGTTGAATGAGATAATGTGTTTAGAGCATCTGGTTCATATCAGGAAATAAATGTTTATTCCCTCCCCACACTTATTCCTTCCATCTCTTTAGCCATTATTCCCACTACTGTATCTGTCTTTCATCCACCAGATTCTCCTGCTCCTCTGTGTTGATGGCACCACTTTTGGCTTTCTCAGGGATGAATGACAAGGCGGAGGCACTGCGGGCTGAAGCCGTGCTCTCTCCCCATCTATTATGCTATGTTAAAAACAATTTTAAGGCTCCACAATTCATACTTCATAGAGCAATAAAAAGTAGCGGGAGTTCTAAAATGACCAGAACAATTCTGGCTTTTACTCATGCTTTTCAAATTTATCTCTCACCTCTATACTTCTGAGGTCCAGACAAATTTTGTTGCTTTTTCTCCTCCCACCCTCTATCTCTCTTGGTAATTTCGTGATTGTTTTGCCTTCTATTAACATTTCCCCCTCCTTTTGCACTATCATTTAACTGGGTATCCTCTTGAGATGAACAGTGATTTCTTCTGGTTAAATCCAGTGGCCTTGCATCTCTGATTTAGTTGCCCTGTACTGGCCTTAACACTAATGACTGGCCTTAATGCTAATAACTCATCTTGCTATTTCATCTGTTCTTCTGTAGTAGCACTGATTTCCTCACATTTCTCACATAGTTCCTCATTTTCACACGTGGTGTAGCTTCAAATAATAGTACTTCCTTATCTAAAATATCATTATAACCACTTTTTCTTTTCCCCTTTTCCAGGCACTAAAAAGAACTGAAAGTCTATTTTCCATTTTATTTGCCATGATGATTGTTAGGGATCTCCAGAGAAGCAGTGCCAACAGGATAGATAGATAGACACAGATAAAAGAGATTTATTATAGGATTTGGCTTACGTGATTATGGAGGCTGACGAGGTTCCCAATCTGCTGTCTGCAGGCAGAGGTACCAGAAAAGCTGGGGGGTGTGATCAATCTGAGTTTGAAAGTCTGAGAAGCGGGGAGGCTGCTGCTGTAAATTCTGAAGTCTGAAGGCCTGAGAACCAGGAGCTCCAATGTCTATGGGCAGGAAAAAATGGATGTCCCAGTTCAAAAAGAGTCAAAGAATTCACCCTACCTTTGCCTTTTTGCTCCATTCACACTCTCAATGAATTGAAAGATGCCTGCCTCCAACGCTGGTGAGGCTGCATCTCTTCAGTATTCTAAATCACATGTTAGTCTCTACCAGAAGCACTTCACAGACCTACCCAGAAATGTGTTGGCTATTATCATGAACGCTTATAAGCCCTGTGGAAGTGGGGACAGTGAGATACTGGAATTTTTGTCAATGTCACTATTCTTCAGTTGAAAGCATTTAGTTGTGAACCCCCCTACTTCACAGGAGAGATCTTCTCTTCCAGGTTTTTGGCTTCAATTGAAAAAGTTGATGATTTTTTAGACTCTGCCACGTCTTCTTTTTGTAATACCTATTTTGTGATGCTACCTTTATGATTCCAAAGCAAAAGTCATGAATAATGTAAGCTACATACACAAAGTTTCAAAAAAATCAATAAAATGCACAAACCAATACAGGAGAGAGGTAAGAGAAAAATAATTTATAATAGATTAGCATGAACTTCATTATGTAAATGATTAAGACTGAGCATTCTAAAAGATACCATAGTGTAGTCATATGATTGTACCTATGTACCAAACCAACTTGTGACAAACACAGAGGCAGATGGTTCAGTTCAGTTCAGTTCAGTCACTCAGTCATGTCCGACTCTTTGCAACCCCACGAATCGCAGCACGCCAGGCCCCCCTGTCCATCACCAACTCCCGGAGTCCACTCAGACTCAAGTCCATCGAGTCAGTGATGCCATCCAGCCATCTCATCCTCTGTCGTCCCCTTCTCCTCCTGCCCCCAATCCCTCCCAGCATCAGAGTCTTTTCCAATGAGTCAACTCTTCGCATGAGGTGGCCAAAGTATTGGAGTTTCAGCTTCAGCATCAGTCCTTCCAATGAACACCTAGGACTGATCTCCTTTAGGATGGACTGGTTGGATCTCCTTGCAGTCCAAGAGACTCTCAAGAGTCTTCTCCAACACCACAGTTCAAAAGCATCAATTTTTCGGTGCTCAGCCTTCTTCACAGTCCAACTCTCACATCCATACATGACCACAGGAAAAACCATAGCCTTGACTAGACGGACCTTTGTTGGCAAAGTAATGTCTCTGCTTTTCAATATCCTATCTAGGTAGGTCGTAACTTTCCTTCCAAGGAGTAAGCATCTTTTAATTGGCAGATGGTTAGAGGTATGTTTATTTGGAGACTCAAATAGCATACATAAGTGGTGCTCCTGTCAGAATGGGATCTTCAGAAATAGTGGTAAAGTCCAAACAATACAAAATACAATCCTTCCCCTGAAAAACAATAGTGCTGTTATATAAAATGGAATTAGTTTCTAGACTCAGATAATATTAAACAGGGTTTTAACTTATATGAATACTTTGTGGGACAATGATAAGTTATGTATGATGCTATTAATAGATTTTATTGTCTGGATTGTCTCATGTATTCCAGGACACCTAGTATTCCTGGACCCTGCCTACAGATCTAGTGAAAACCAGTAGCATCTTCACTGTGGGGACAACCCAAAATTGTTCCTCTGCCCCCATTTAGAAAATGCCACCAAGAAGGTGAGAGTGTTTCCATTGAGAATCACTGCTTTAAGTTATCCATCTGCCAGTGAATGTGAGCAGGGAGAAAGGAGGATGTGTCAACACTCACGGGGGTATGAACTGCTATTTATTATACACCTACTAGGGCTTCCCAGGTGGCGCTAGTGATCAAGAACCCTCCTGCCAATGCTGGAGACCTGGGTTCAATCCCTGAGTTGGGAAGAGCCTTTGGAAGAGGTCATGGCAACCCACTCTAGTATTCTTACTTGGAGAATCCCATGGACACAGGAGCCTGGCAGGCTACAGTCCATAGGGTCACATAGAGTAGGACACGAGTGAAGCAACTTAGAATGCACACATGCACACACCTACTCATGGCAGAAAGCAAAGAAGAACTAAAGAGCGTCTTGATGAAGGTGAAAGAGGAGAGTGAAAAAACTGGCTTAAAACTCAACATTCAAAAGCTAAGATCATAGCATCCAGGGCCATTACTTCATGGCAAATAGATGGGGGGAAAGTGGAAACGGTAGCAGATTTTATTTTCTTGGGCTCAAAAATCACTGCAGATGGTGATTGCAGCCACAAAATTAAAAGATACTTGCTCCTTGGAAGAAAATCTATGACAAACCTAGAGAGCATATTAAAAAGCACAAACATCATTTTGCAGACGAAAGTCTGTACAGTCATAGCTATGGTTTTTCCAGTAGTCATGAATGGATGTGAGAGTTAGACCATAAAGAAGGCTGAGCACCAAAGAATTGATGCTTTCACATTGTGTTGCTAGAGAAGACTCTTGAGAGTTCCTTGGACTACAAGGAGATAGGAACAGTCAATCCTAAAGGAAATCAACCCTGAATATTCATTGGAAGGACTGATGCTGAAGCTGATGCTCCAGTACTTTGGCCACCTGATGTGAAAAGCTGACTCACTGGAAAAGATTCTAATGCTGGGAAAGATTGAGGGCACAAGGAAAAGAGGGCAACAGATGAGATGGTTGGATGGCATCACTGACTTGTGGACATGAGTTTGAGCAAACTCCAGGAGATAGTGAAGGACAGGGAAGCCTGGTGTGCTGCAGTCCATGGTGTTGCAAAGAGTCGGACACGACTTGGTGATGGAAAAACAATGAACAACAACAACACATTTATTATGTTGCAATGTCTATGAAAGTATCTCACATGTTTTTCAACTTTATCTTGAAAATCAATTTCTGAGGTAGGCACCCTCAGTTCAGTTCAGTTCAGTCACTCAGTCGTGTCCGACTCTTTGCAACCCCATGAATCACAGCATGCTAGGCCTCCCTGTCCATCACCAACTCCCGGAGTCTACTCAAACTCATGTCCATCATCAAGTCGGTGATGCCACCCAGCCATCTCATCCTCTGTTGTCCCCTTCTCCTCCTGCCCCCAAACCCTCCCGGCATCAGGGTCTTTTCCAATGAGTCAACTCTTCGCATGAGGTGGCCAAAGTATTGGAGTTTCAGCTTTAGCATCAGCCCTTCCAATGAACACCCAGGACTGATCTCCTTTAGGATGGACTGGACCATAGAGAGGTTAAATAATTTACTCAAAGTCACACAGCTAAGAAGCAGTGATCTAAATGGAGCTTGGTTTCAATGCTCGTAGCATTCTTGGCGCTCTGGTTATGCAGAAAACTAAGAAATGGTCAATATCACACACACAGCGGGAGAGGCCCCTTCATGGAAATTTCAACGGGGTTCCCAGCTGAGCCATGCCAGATGCATGAAAGCCCAGGCCAGGAAGAGAATGTCAATCAAGCTATGCACAAGCTCCAGCTGAGTAAGGTCCTGTCCACCGCTGTGCAGCAGAGTCTAAACCTTGGCCCAAGACTCAGACCTGGAACAATGCTGCTTTCTGTGAGGTTTTCCTTTTTTTCTTTCAAAAAAAAAAAGATTAAATTACACTGTTTCCTTCTTATAATAGAAACAATAGATGCTCATTGTAAAATATTTCTACAATGCAGAAATCTATAAAACAGGAAGTGAAAATTCTATAATCTCATCCCTCAGAGATAATTGTTGCTACCCAAATGGTATACATCCTTCAGAATTTTTTGTCTGGAGTGTATAAAAACAGTAATTTTAAATGAGATCACACCATACATAATAGTTTAACTTACTATTTTTATTTGACAATATATTGTGGTCCTTATCAATATGCAGGAAACAATCTCTTATTTTTAGTGGTTACATAATATAGACTTGTTTACTCTTTCTTGAACTAGGTCCATAAGGAATCTTTGCTGAGGGAAAATAGACCACAAAAAAAGTAATTTTTAAAACTTTTCTGCTGTCACAAACAATGCTATAATGGGCACCACTGAGCATATATAACTTTGCACAAGGGTATAACTACTCCCACAGGATAAATTCCTAGAAATTGAATTATCAAATTGCCCTCTAGAAGGCTCTACCAATTTACAATTATACCAGTGGTACATGAAAATCTTAATTCTCTACACCCCGGCAAACTCTAGTTGTTAACAATTTTTTTTTCTACCGGTTTTGGGAAATAGTGTGTGTCCCTTATTTTAAAAATACAGTTAAGTATATGAAAAACTAATAACCTTTGAAATCACACCCTTCAAGAAATTCTATTGAAATACTGAGTTGGCCAAAAATTTTGTTCATTTGTTGCATAAGATCTCATGGGGAAACCGGAATGAACTTGTGGCCAATGAAATATTTCAGTACACATCTGTAGTGTGTTGATGGGTGCTCCCACAAAGGTAGGTTCCCCAGGACCTTGTGAATGTAACTTATTAATATATGGAGAAAGATATGAATAGAAATACTTGTATTAGAGTTCCTCAGAGAAACAGAACTAGTGGGATATACAGGGAGATAGATAAGAGGAGACTTACAGGAACTGGCTCATGCAATTATGGAGTCCAAGGAGTCCCAGAGTCTGGAACACCAAGCTGGTGGCATAATTCAGTCAGTCTGTCAGCCTGAGAATCAGGAGAGTTGATGATGTAACTCCTTCTCCAAGGCCCAAAGCCTCAGAATTACTTGGTCTGAAAGCTGGAGAACCAGGAGCTCCACGTCGTAGCAGGAGATGTGAATGTCCCATCAAACCTCTCTCTCTCTTTTTTTCAATCAGGATCTTCTAATGCACATTTTCTCAATCTTCACAAGAACCACACAGGGTAATTGTCACACGTCCTCTGCCCTTTTTTCCTATGTAAGCCTCAGCGGACTGGATTGGATTGAACTGTACTGGATGATGCCTATCCTCATTGGGGAGGCAAGTCTTCTTTCTCAGTCTACTGATTCTCTTTCAGAAACACTCCCACAGACATATCCAGAAGTATTGTTTACCAACCATCTGGGCATCCCTTTAGCCTAGTCAAGTTGACACAAAATAGTAACCATCACAGTACCTTGTTCTTTTCCATGGTTGTCTCAGTCCTTCATTCGCATTTATTGTTGAATAATACTTCATTGCATGAATACACCACTTTTGTTTACCCATTCATCTATACTCAGATTGTTTCCATTTTGGGGTTATTATGGATAATACTGCTATAAACATGCATGTACTGGTTATTGTATAGACATATGTTTTCAATTCATTTGGCTATATAAGTAAGCGTGGAATTGCTGAGTCATATGGTTATCCTATGTTTAAGCTTTTGAGGAACTGCCAAACTGTTTTCCACAGCAGCTGCACCATTCTACCTTCCCACTAGCAATTGATGAAGATTCCAATTTCTCCATATCCTCACTAGCACTTTTTTAAAACGAATTTATCTTTTAAATGATGAAAGTATGATACCATATTTATAGGAGACTTGGAAAATACAGAACAAAGTTACACATCATTCCACTATGTATTACAATAATTTCTTAAGTAGATAAACCTAAATTTTTAGTTGTAGTTTCAATATCAAACTCAGAAATTAATAGAATGAATAGACAAAAAAGTAGAAGGATGTAGTAGACCTGATAAGCACTGTGAATCAATTCAACATAATCAAGATTTAATTATAGTTAGCCTAGTGGGTATGAAGTGGCATCTCATTGTGGCTTTGGCTTCTATTTCCTTCATAAATGATGTTTTGAGCACATAATCACTTCTAATGCTTCAGAATAGTTCATTGTATGTATATACCCTGGTTTATTTCATAATTTATTCAAGCAGTTTCCTACTGAGAAGCATGCAGAATTTTCCAAAATCTTTTCAGTATTATAGCTAATTTTGCAGTATATCTATTCACTTTGCCCAGTAAATAAAGTTCTTTAGTGTAAAGTCCTAGGATTAAGATTGCTCATCAAAAAAGTGTTCATTTTTTATTTCAATATGTATTAACAAGTGGCTCTCCCAAATAGTTTATGCTTATTTTCCAGTGGTGCCTCTTTTTCCACATGCTAGTTAACCATGTCGCAACTAAGCCACTGAAACTTGGTACACAAGAAATGTCATATTCCCTTATTTACTTAAAAAATTTTCAAATTATATTTGGTGGTCTATCCTCTTGACGTGAGAAAAGGGATTAAATTACAACCTTAACTGCGGATCCCCTCCAAGCCTCTCTTCCACCGAAGCCACAAGATCTTGCAAAACCTGGGGATTCTTAAACTACTCCAGTGCAGCAGAGAGCTCCCTGAAGCCTGCTGTCCATGAGGTTACAATAGGCATGCTTATCCTCCAAGGCTCATGTCCCCTGGCATCTGATGACTCTGCTGTGTCCATGCCATACTTGGGGATCTTTAAAAAGCTGTGAACCTAGACCTGGTCCCCAGACTCCCCAGGCTGCTGCCCCTGGGAATGGCATAAGTCCTGCTGCCTTCAGGACCTTTGAATCTCAGCTTTCTTTTCCCCTGTAAGTCACCCTCTGTCTTCATCTGTCTCTGTCTCTCTCTCTCTTTCTACCTTCTCCCCACCTATCTATGAAACCAGACAATTTGGTCAATGAGTTCAGTTGTGCACAAATGATAGGCAAAGCCGGGCAGATTTTGTCTGCCAAAGCTGGAAAAATCCATGAAGTAAGAAAACAGAAAGGCTGGAGGTAGAACATGCTTACAGGAAGAATAAACACAGATTATTCACTGTATTCTACTTCATTGTGTCTTTTTCTTCTCTCTTAATCTAATATACAAAAATTGTTATTCTTTTCTTGGCTCATTTTTCTCTTGAGGTGTTTCTTGTCTTCCACACTGATTAGAAATCTTTTTAATCTTTGTGAACCTAATAGGTATTAGATTATATTTTACTTTGTTTGAATTTCTGTGTATTTTATTTAGTGACATTGGTCACCTTCTCCCATGTTTTTCTTCATTTATTAAGTCTATTCTGTGAGTCACTTTTTCATTTCTTTGCTTATTTCCTAATGGATGATTTTTTTTCTTAGTGATGTGTAAGCATTCCTTTTTTCTGAATTGGAGTAAGTTTACACTGTTATGTTAGTTTCAGATGTACAGCAAAGTAAATCAATTATATATCTACACATCCACTCTTTTTGTTAGATTCTTTTCCCATGGGCTCCCGTGGTGACTACGACTGTAAAGGATCTGCCTGCAATGCAGGAGACCTGGGTTCGATCCCTGGGTTGGGAAGATCCCCTAGAGAAAGGAATGGCTACCCACTCCAGTATTTCGGCCTGGAGAATTCCATAGACAGAGGAGCCTGGCAGGCTACAGTCCATGGGGTCACAAAGAGTCGGACACAACTAAGCGACTTTCACTTTCCCATGTGTGGGCACTCTTTATAACAAAACTATTCAACCTTCAAATGTATCACAAGTATTTCCTCTTAGTGTGTTATTTACTGGCCAAGTTTTCTATGATATTTAAGTTTCTAATTTTATATAATCAACTGTCGATATTTTCCTTTTCAGTTTTTGTATTTTTTTCTGAGGGTCACAATAGGCTTTTCTACACCATGAAAGATTTTTGTTTTGTACTATATTTTGTTTTGGTGCTCTCATATTTTATTCTTTATTTGCATATTTAAACCATCTGGATTGTGTGTGTGTTGTATGAAGAAAGAATATAATTTTTCCCTATTTTGACTAGCAAAATTTTCCAAACTATTGATTAATCTGTCAGTTATTCACTGCTTTGAATTGCTTCCTTTTCTTCATTATATTTTCTGATTATTATTGCTTATGTATACAGTTAATTCTACATATTTTCCTTATTTCTAACTCTCTTACTGAATTCTAATGTTAAATTATCAGTTATTTCTTTGAGTTTTCTATATCAGTTCAGTTCAGTTCAGTCACTCAGTCATGTCCGACTCTTTGCAACCCCATGAATCGAAGCACGCCAGGCCTCCCGGTCCATCACCAACTCCCGGAGTTCACCCAGACTCACGTCCATCGAGTTAGTGATGCCATCCAGCCATCTCATCCTCTGTCGTCCCCTTCTCCTCCTGCCCCAATCCCTCCCAGCATCAGAGTCTTTTCCAATGAGTCAACTCTTCACATGAGGTGGCCAAAGTACTGGAGTTTCAGCTTTAGCATCATTCCTTTCAAAGAAATCCCAGGGCTGAATCATCAAAGAGAGATTTAATATTTTTAGTTCTCATGTAAACACCAATGAATTTATACAGTTTTCATCATAGGACTTTTAGGTATTTCTTGCTAAATTTAGTTCTTATTTCTGTTGGGAATAGAGTATATAGGTGAATGTGGGTCTGTGTCTTATTGCATAAGTAAGACATCTTGAACAATATTAAATAATAGAGCTTCTTTCTTTAAAGATTTTTGCTGCTAGTGAATGCCCAGGTGGCATAGTGGTAAAGAATTCACCTGCCAATGCAGGAGACATGGGTTCAATCCCTGGGTTGGGAATAACCCCTGGAGGAGGAAATGGCAACCCTCTCCAGTATTCTTACCTGGAAAATCCCACAGACAGAGGAGCCTGGTGGGCTACAGTCCATGGGATCGTAAAAGAGTGGATACAACTGAGCAACTAAGCACACATGCATGCTAGTGAATGCACATTTAAAATATTTGAGAGAATTGTCAATTTTCCCTCTTAAAATCTTTTTCAATTTATATTCCCACTCAAGTATCTAAGAGTGTCTACTTTCTATATCCATATTGGAAAAGAGTCATAATGTGTCACAATTCATCTGGGCATGAAATGAACATGGTCCCTGAAGCAGTAAATTAGATCCAACCTAGCAATCGTTTGTCACATTTCTCTCCTAGTCTTGCTTTTGCAGTGCACCAACTGTGGGCTCAGATTCTTTGCTTTCTGCTGGCACTTTCTCCACTCAGCTCACAGCCTCCTATCTCGCCTCTATCTTGGCTCTAACTGAGCTGTTCCTCCCTCTTGTTTGGTTTGCTAACTCATCCCTACATGTAGGAGATGGAGTTGGCCTGGTAAGTCAGATACTGGCCAAGTGGAGCAGAATGTGTCAAAGACTGTGTTTCCCGGGGATTGGAGCTGGAACCAAGTCAAAGTCCAGAGGTTGAAAAGCAGAAGTTACTCTGTACAAGCAAAATGAGGACCAAATGCAAACACTGGACTTGAGCTTTAAAACTCAGACACAGTTGGATCACTGCTGAGCTTATCAGCCTCTCTCTGACTTGGACCTAGGAAGAAATCTTTGTGCTGATTTCAAAGCTTAAATGAAAATGAGTGCCAAGTGAAGGTTTACTATACTCATATATTAATATATAGTGAAAATTCATTTTTTTCCTGAGTGTGCAGCAGTAGTATTCTAAGGCTGGTATCATGACTTTGTTTTACAAAGTCTTCAGGGACCTAGACTATTTGAAGCTTTCACTTGACCATGCCTTTTCCTCAAGAACCAAAATGGAACTTTAGTTATCCAATCCATGTTCCAAAAATAGACTGAAAGAAGAGAAGAAGAAGGGTCAAAGAGGGCGTCTTTATGTTGGCCTAAGGTGCTGGCCAGGTTACTATCTTCTGTTCATCAAGACAGCTGCCCCTGATATAGAGAACAGGATGGAGGGATAGACTCAGAGTTTGAGGTTAGAAGATAAAAACTACTGTATATAGAAAACAGAAGAAATTAATACAACATTGTAAATCAACTATACTTCAATTAAAAAAGAAAATAGATCACCTGCCCCCAATGGAAGCTTCTTGAATGCTGGCCCAGGACACTTGCATTAGATTCATTTTCATTTGATCAGAACTCAGTCACTTAACCACACCAAGCTGCAAGGGAGACTGAAAATGTAGACTTTATTCTGGGTGGCCATGTGCCAAGCTAGCAGTTCTATTACTGTGGAAAAGAAGAGAATGGATGTTGATGAGGCATTAGCAATTGTTGCCACAAGAGTCTACTACATTAGGGAATGAATTAGGCCTCATGGCTTAATGGAGAAAGACAAACATGTAAATGAACAAATGTAATAAATTCGTATATTACAGCTGTAATTGGATGAAGTATACAAGAGGAAGCTGGGGTACAAAGGAAGAGTTGATCAGTTGTACAGGGAAGGGAGATGATGGGGAGGTTTTATAGAAGTTGCTTCAATCAAGTCTTTAGAGTTGGGTAGGTTTTCACCAAGTGCTCTATAAGCTAGGATATTTGAAATTGTAGGAGCAGCTTAAGCATAGAACAGAAAATTATGGGGTGCCTTCAAATATATGGAAGTGTTTCCATCTAGCTGATAAGTACAAGATAAGCGGGTAGTACAGGCAAACATTAGTCTGGAGAAGTGGGCAGGTCCAGAAAGTAAATAGCCATGTATACCCTACTTAAGAGTTTGGACTTTAATGTCTAAGTAATAGGGAGAATATTTGAGTTATAGAAGTATGAAATCAGACCTGATAATTATTTTGAAAAATAATTGGAAAGGAGTATGACTGGATGAAAGCTGTATGGAGAATGTGTTGAGGAAGTCTTGTAGGTTCTTAGTGTGGATGTCTAGATGACTGAGGCATCACTTTCAGATTATTCAAAGAAACAGAAACAGTCGGATGGTGGGGTGCTGGCTAGTCTGGAGTCAATAGGGAAGACTGGTAGGCTAGACACTCTCAAGCAGGAGCTGAGCTGATGCTGCTGTCTTCAGGCCTAATATCTTCTTCTCCAGGAAAGCCTCAATTTTGCTTTGCAACTGACTGGATGAGATCTACTCAGATTATAAAGATATTCTCCTTTACTTAAAGTCAACCGATTGTAGATGTTAACCACATCTACAGAATACTTTCTCATCAAGACCTAGATTAGTGTTTATTTGATAACTGGGTACTACTGCCTAGGCAAATTGACATGTAAAACATTACACGGACTTCCTTTGTGGTTCAGTGGCTAAGGCTCTGTGCTCCCAATTCAGGTGGCCCAGATTCTGTCCCTGGTCAGGGAACTATATACCATATGCCTCAACTAAGGGTTTGCATATGGCAACTAAGTTGCATGCTGCAACTAAGACCCAGCACGGCCAAATACATAAATATTTTTTAAAAAAACCTGACCTCTATGGATGGTGACATTATTAATTATATAGAGACTATAGGAAATGGCAACCCACTCCAGTATTCTTGCCTGGAGAATCCCAGGGATGGCAGAGCCTGGTGGGCTGCCATCTATGGGGTTGCACAGAGTCAGATATGACTGAAGTGACTTAGCTTAGCTTAGAGACTATAGGAGAAGCAAATTTGGTGGCTAATGAGAAAAAAATCTGTTTGGTTTTAGACACGCTGAGACTCAGGAACCTACAGTCCCTCTAGAGGGAGTGGAGATACTGTAGGGCATTTGAGAATATGTTCTGGATTAGAACTTTAGAGTGAGGTAGTTCAGACCACAAGTGTGGGTAAGACTGCACAGGATGAGTTCAAGGGGTCATGGAAGTGAGTTAAGGGGATGGGCCAGAGATTCAAGGCAGCAGGGAGTGCTGAGAACTATGGCAAATGTCCAGCAACCTCTATTTAGTTCTAACTAATTATGCTTTTGAACTGTGTGTTGGAGAAAACGCTTGAGAGTCCCTTGGACTGCAAGGAGATCCAACCAGTCCATTCTGAAGGAGATCAGCCCTGGGATTTCTTTGGAAGGAATGATGCTGAAGCTGAAATCCAGTACTTTGGCCACCTCATGCGAAGAGTTGACTCACTGGAAAAGACTCTGATGCTGGGAGGAATTGGGGACAGGAGGAGAAGGGGATGACAGAGGATGAGATGGATGGATGGCATCACTGACTTGATGGATGTGAGCCTGAGTGAACTCCGGGAGTTGGTGATGGACAGGGAGGCCTGGCGTGCTGCGATTCATGGGGTCGCAAAGAGTCGGACATGACTGAGGGACTGAACTGAACTGAACTGAATTAGCTATGCAGAAGTGTTGGTCTAGTGTTGTCAAATCTTTCTATGTTTTAAAAGAACCTGGAAAATCCAAATGAATAAGTGAAAAGTTCTACTTTTAAATACTGTTTCTTAAATTTGCCTGAAATACTGTTGAGCCCAAATTGAATATATCTGTGGACTGTACCCAGTGTGTAGGCTCCTACTTTGAGAACTCTGAAGAAGAGTGAAGAGTGAAGAAGAGTTTTAACAGTGGATAAAACTCTGGGAGCTCCAATACTTAAGGGTCAATATGAGAAGGTGTCACCTGCATGATGTAAGGTCTAAAATGAGGTCATCAAATATGACCATTGAAAGTCAGTTGGTGAATTAGCCTGTGAATTATTGTAATAGTAGAGTGGAAGTAAAAGTTGGATTATACATGTTGAAGAACGTTGAGACTATTTTTCAAGACCAGCCTCATAAATTTTTTTTTTCACAGAAGCAAGGTAGTAACTCCTACCTCACTTTTAGTTTTTGAGAACACAGTGTACATTTCTTGCTCCCTTCATGGGTCTGTGCTCAAACTGAGGGACTATGTGGTTCTGTGGTCCTCAAACACTTTGATCTTCCTGCTTCTTAGAGTTCAAGGGGTGCAAACAAAAAATATCAAATAAACGATAAGCATAATTTATTTGTACCAATTATATGTAAGTTTATGCAAAGCAATCAATAAAAAGAATACATTGCAACAATTTATGAACAGTGCCCCAGACAGACTCACTGCAACTTCACATATTCAGCAAAAGAATAAAATTTACACAAAACACTCGTTCTTCCTAAGACTCTCTAAGAACTTCAGAGAGGAAGTTCATCAAAGGCCAAGAAAGCTGGTTTGTAGCATCTATACTTGTCAATTGACAATTCAGTAATTAATCACCAGTCACACCTGTATTTTTCTATGTTCTAAAACCAGAAAGATGAAAAAGTGTCCAATGCAATTGAAATTGTTTCTGACCATGAATGGAAAAGAAGTGCTGCTTTGTGTGTGTGTGTGTGTGTGTGTGTGTGTGTGTGTGTGTGTGTGTATACACGTGAATGAAAAACTTCATTTCCTCATGGGTTTATGCCAATCAGCAGGACTCTGCAAGCTGCTTTCATGCTCCATGAACAAAGCTGCATTCTCAGCATCAAGCTTAGATGGCAGTCAGAAGTAACTCTTCTCTGGAAATAAATGCAGAGTCTCTAGGGACTCACCCAAGCCAAAGCGCGGGGGAAGCATCCCATATGAGTGGAAAGATAAAGGAATGAAGAAAAGTCTGTTGCCCATAGATGTCTCCACCCTGTAACCAAAATCCCCTTTAAATTCCATGTGGACTGGACTGTGTGCTCAGTCATATCTGACTCTTTGCGACCCCATGGACTGTAGCCTTCCAGGCTCCCCTGTCCATGGAATTTTCCAGGCAAGAACACTAGAGTGGGTTACCATTTTCTTCTCCAGGGGATTTTCCTGACCCAGGGATCAAACCTACATCTCCTGCATTGGCAGGCAAATTCTTTACCACTAGGCCACTTGGGAAGCCCCCCTAAATTTCATCAGTTCAGTTCAGTCGCTCAGTTGTGTCCGACTCTTTGCGATCCCATGAATCGCAGCACGCCAGGCCCCCCCGTCCATCACCAATCCCAGAGTTTGCCCAAACTCATGTCCATCAAGTCGGTGATGCCATCCAGCCATCTCATCCTCTGTCGTCCCCTTCTTCTCCTGCCCCCAATCCCTCCCAGCATCAGGGTCTTTTCCAATGAGTCAACTCTTCGCATGAGGTGGCCAAAGTACTGGAGTTTCAGCTTCAACATCAGTCCTTCCAAAGAACACCCAGGACTGATCTCCTCCAGAATGGACTTGTTGGATCTCCTTGCAGTCCAAGGGACTCTCAAGACTCTTCTCCAACACCATTGTTGAAAAGCATCAATTCTTCAGTGCTCAGCTTTCTTCACAGTCCAACTCTCACATCCATACATGACTACTGGAAAAACCATAGCCTTGACGAGACGGACCTTTGTTGGCAAAGTAATATCTCTGCTTTTGAATATGCTATCTAGGTTGGTCATAACTTTCCTTCCAAGGAGTAAGCATCTTTTAATTTCATGGCTGCAGTCACCATCTGTAGTGATTTTGGAGCCCAGAAAAATAGTCTGACACTGTTTCCACTGTTTCCCCATCTATTTCCCAAGAAGTGATGGGACTGGATGCCATGACCTTAGTGTTCTGAAGGTTGAGCTTTAAGCCAACTTTTTCACTCTCCTCTTTCACTTTCATCAAGAGGCTTTTGAGTTCCTCTTCACTTTCTGCCATAAGGGTGGTGTCATCTGCATATCTGAGGTTATTGATATTTCTCCTGGCAATCTTGATTCCAGCGTGGGCTTCCTCCATCCCAGCGTTTCTCATGGGATTTCACTAACTGTAGTTGAATATAGGTTAACAAGCTTAAAATACAAAATCCCAGTCAGGAAAAAGCAATGATTCACACTTTGAGTTTGCTTAGGTGGTTTTTCTGTTTACACTTCTTTGAGATCAGCAGATATGACAGAATGTGAGTTTCATGGAAAAGGAAACTGGAGAAAAAACAGTGATCGTCTTGGAAGTGGGGAGACTTCAGAGGAGGCAGGGAGAAGTCAGTCAGCAGAGAAGACAGCAGACTCCTGGGGAGCAGGGAAGGGGAGATCTGGGTAAGGAAGAGAAGAGGGTTAGAAAACAAAGGATAAGAACCAAGAAACTGAAGTGAAATGCTGAGCAGTGAAGATGAATTTTATTTATGATCCATTGCCACATGACTCTCCTTGTGATTAGGTGATGAAGTGCTTTTCCTGGTGGCAGTTTAACTGGCTGCTGCCTGGGTTGGGGTGGGGGATAGTGAGGATAGGAGAGGAGAGTGATTGATCCCATCCAGAGGTGCTGGGCTAAAGTGAAAGTGAGGAAGAATCCAATTAAAATATCTCAAATTAATGAAGAGACCATGGTAGTTGAAGGATGAATTATCAGAGTACTTCCACAGAAGTCATTTCATTTTTTTAATTTTATTTTTAAAATTTTATTTTTAATTGAAGGGTGATTGTTTTACAGTATTGTTTTGGTTGCTACCAAACTTCAACATGAATCAGCCATAGGTTTATCATTTCTAACATCTTCACTGGAGAGGGATGTTTCTCAGACCTGATTGTTCCATTTGACTAAACTTAAATTGAAACTCTGTATAAGTTGTTGCTATTCAATTGTTCAGCCATGTTTGACTCTTTATGACCCAATGGACTGCAGCATGCCAGCTTTCCCTGTCCTTCACTATCTTCTGGAGTTTGCTCAAACTCATGTCCATTGAGTCGATGATGCCATCCAACTATCTCATCCTCTGTTGCCCCCTTCTCCTCCTGCCCGCAATCTTTCCCAGCATCAGAGTCTTCTCTAAGGAGTCAGCTCTTCACATCAGGTGGCCAAGGTATAGGAGCTTCAGCTTCATTATTAGTCCTTCCAATGAAATTCAGGACTGATTTGATCTCCTTGCAGTCTAAGGGACTCTCAAGAGTCTTCTCCAACACCACAGTTCAAAAGCATCAATTCTTGGGCACTCAGCATTCTTTATGGTCCATCTCTTACATGCATACATTACCACTGGAAAAACCATAGCTTTGACTATGTGACTCTGTGTATGTACATCCATCCATATAAATATATATATGGGTTGCCATTTCCTTCTCAAGCTGATCTTCCTGACCCAGGGATCAAAGCCGGGTCTCCTGCATTGTAGGCAGACGCTTTACTGTCTGAGCTACCAGGGATGATCTAAATATATATATATATATATATATATATATATGATAGCTG
>NW_011494875.1:1398835-1403530 GCF_000754665.1 Bison bison bison | reverse complement strand
TTAATACAATGTAATTGTACAATTACTCTCACTTGTAACCTGACTTTAATTTATCAGAGGTTATTTTTTATAGGTGACTATAGTTGTGTTAGTTTTTGGATTTTAAACATATTTACTATAATTTTTATGTCAGGGAAGGAGTTGAAAACTGGTGCTCAATTATCTTTAATATCTTATATTCACATACAGATTTACAGTGCTTTTTTAAAGAACTGAACAGTGAAAGGACATTTAATCTCAATCTTTACAAATTCCCTGAGGAAAACATTAGTATTTCTATTTTATTACGAGAAAAAGAAACTGAGGATCAGATAAGTTGAATAATTAGGTTGCCTAACCCCAAATGCAGCGCTAGCCTCTGAGCCAAAAATCTGGGCACCAGTATGAGGATATCTTTTTGTTGGGCTTTAGGATCATTCTCATCACTGTAGGAAAGAAAGAACGACTTCCCTCTCCACTCTGTTTGTGACTCTGTTTGAGCTATTTATTCCCATGAGATGTTCAGAGGGCACCCAGAGGAGGCAAGCAATTAGTAAATAGTCTTATTAAGGTAAACAAATACCATATAGAAGGCCCAGAGGTTGATTAAAATTATAACTACTGGAACTTTCCTGGAGGTCCAGTGGTTGAAATTTCAGCTTCAAATACAAGGAATGTGATTTCAGTTCCGGGCAGGCAGCTAAGACCCCACACACCTTGTGGCCAAAAAAAACAAAATGTTAAAAAACAAAAAACACAGAAGCAATATTGTAACACATTCAACAAGGACTTTAAAAATGGTCCACATCAAGAAAAATCTTCTAAAAGAATAAAATTATAACTATTGACTTGTAAAAGAGTAAAGTAGAACCCTGGATTTCTGACAAGTTGGCTATGCACGTGCTTCTGTAGTACCTATGGCTGAGGCCTGTCAAATCTTGTCTTCACATTTGTTGTGAAAGAGAAAATTCAGCTCACTGTCTTGCTCTGAAGATTCAGTAAAATGAAGTAAAGAATGTGACTAAATATGATAAAAATGGAAAAACTGTGTCAGATATGAAAACTCAAGGAGACCCATGATATTTTTACATTGCTGTTTCTCTTAAGCTTCTCAGGGCATGCTAAATTTTTGCAAAAAAAAGTCAGGAGGTTTAGAAACCACACAGAGAAACATTCTTTGGAAAGAGGAACTCTTCAATGGTCTAAGATTACAGATCCTTGAATTGGAATGGTATGCAGTTGAGTTTTCCATTCACAGTTCCAGGAAAAAATGGGATTTTTTTTTCCCATTAAGAATACTGTTATTTAGTTATTTTGAAGTATACAGTACATACATGGTTGTTTTTTTTTTTCTAAAACCACTAAATTTCACAAGAAGCACACATTTGAGTATTTCAAACCTTCTCTGTTGACTTTAGATTAGACCTGAGACAACTGTAGAAAAAATTTCAAGTACAGAACAGAAGCAGATACATCCATCATATTGCTCATAAAGTGCTTAAATTTACTATTTACTTCTTGAGAATGACTCAGCATTCATATTTATAATAAAAAATGCTACACAAGAACTGCCAATAAATATTGAAAAGGCTGAACTTTCTAGATAAACAGTTCAGTAATTATTCTATCCTGAGGAAACTTTTCTTAGGTCTTGATAGCAAAGAGAAAAGTGCTTTAAACTTTAAAAGAATCTTAATTAAATAAAAATTAATTAGAGCACTGCCTTTTAAATCAATTTTCCTTTTGCTCTACCCAAGTGAATTGCTTAAGTTCTCAAATCTCAGTTTGCTGTTGTTTTAGTTGCTAAGCTGTGTCCAACACTTTGGCGACCCCATGGACGGGAGCTTGCCAGGCTCCTCTGTCCATGGGATTTCCCAGGAAAGAATACTGGAATGGGTTGCCATTTCCTTCTCCAGGCAATCTTCCTGACCTAGAGATCAAACTTGTGTCTCCTGCTTGGCAGGCGGATTCTTTACCACTGAGCCATCTGAGAAGGAAACTGGTAACAGCCCAACCAAAAGCATATTCAGTTGCAAATAAAAAATACTCAGCTCAAAATGGTAAAAGGGAACAAAAAGAATGCATTGACCCTCCAGGATTAGCCATGCATTTGTGTGTCTGGATTCTGGTTTAAATGTTGTCACTGCTACAGACTAAGTTTCTGTCCCCCCGCGAAAACTCATATGTTGAAATTTAATTCTCAATGTGATGGTATTTTGAGGTGTGGTTTGGGGGAGGTGATTAGGTCATGAAAGTCAAGAGGTGACCTCATAAAAGAGACTGCAGAGAGCACCCCTGCCCTTCCTTCCAGGTAAGGACACATCAAGGAAATGACGTCCATGAACTAGGAAGCAGGTTCTCACTAGACAGCAATCGGCCAAGCAACTTGATCTTGGACTTCCCATCCTTGAGAACTAAGAGAAAATTAATTTCTGTTGTTTATAAGCTACCCAGTTTATGGTGTTCTGTTATAGCAGCCCAGATAGACTAAGAGACTATGCCAAGACTAATGCCTTGACTCTGCTTTCTCCTGTTAGACCCAGTTCTCAGGCAGGTTCTCCTCATGGGGTGAGATGGCCTCCAACAACTCCAGCTTATATCTAGCGAACTTCAGAAATAGGTCTATTTCTTAATTGTTGCAACAGTAGTCAAATCATCAGTTGGCAATGACTCTGATTAGTATGATTTGGATGTTGTGATTGTTTCTGAACCACTCCTTGCAATAAGGAGTTTTGAAGTGTTATTGGCCAGGTCTAGGCCTTGGTGAGGGACAGGGACAGGGAGGCCTGGCATGCTGCGATTCATGGAGTTGCAAAGAGTCGGACACGACTGAGCGACTGATCTGAGGCCTTATGCCCTTCCCATAAATTAGAGATAGAGCCATCCAGCAGTTCCTCATAGAAAATCTGGATGGTATGATGATACATAGAGAGAATATGTTAAGATGATAACATAATATATGTACATAAGATATTATGCAAACATAAGGATTCTTATTATGCCAGATGTTGATATCTCTAACAGACTGTTTATAGTTCAATAATGACATTTGAGATTTTGTAACTTGAAACATCTGAGTTCTACATCTCTTGAAGGTCTCTGTTTCACTTTGCCAAATTCTCCCCTGTAATTATGGTGGCAAATTCTCATAGAGCTGAGAAAGAAGAAAAGAACCACTAAGTATTATTACCTTTTGCATAAGGATCTGAATTTCTCCAGAAGAATTAGCAAGCCTTTGGCATCCACATAACAGAGTGTCTTAAATGAGTAGGAGAAAATAGTATGATCTTATTTTGCTGTTACAAAATACTATAAATGATTCATTCTTTGAACAGTAAATCTGCCTGGAAGCACAAATGCTGATGACTGGTATTGTCTATTTATTTATGCACTTACCTGAAAACTAGCTCTCTGATTGTGAATTGTTGTATAGACTGGCTAGATGGTCATCAATCCTCCTTCCCATTTCTAGGCAGACATAGGATCAGATTTAACAGCCTCTTTGTATTGGGCTGAGACCACGTGACTCTGTTTATCAATGGAATGTGGGCAGAGGTGATTTAATCTGCTTCTAGGCCTAATCCTTTGTTATCTCTCCTTGCTATTCTTTGGAACTCTGCATTCAGATGCTTATATCTTTCCTTTTCTCTTTTGCTTTGTGCTTCTCTTCTTTTCACAGCTATTTGTAAGGCCTCCTCAGACAGCCATTTTGCTTTTTTGCATTCCTTTTCCATGGGGATGGTCTTGATCCCTCTCTCCTGTACAACGTCACAAACCTCTGTCCGTAGTTCATCAGGCACTGTGTCTATCAGATCTAGTCCCTTAAATCTATTTCTCACTTCCACTGTATAATACCTGAATGGTCTAGTGGTTTTCCCTACTTTCTTCAATTTAAGTCTGAATTTGGCAATAAGGAGTTCATGATCTGAGCCACAGTCAGCTCCCAATCTTTTTTTTGCTGACTATATAGAGCTTCTCCATCTTTGGCTGCAAAGAATATAATCAATCTGATTTCGGTGTTGACCATCTGCTGATGTCCATGTGTAGAGTCTTCTCTTGTGTTGTTGGAAGAGGGTGTTTGCTATGACCAGTGCATTCTCTTGGCAAAACTCTATTAGCCTTAGCCCTGCTTCATTCCATATTCCAAGGCCAAATTTGCCTGTTACTCCAGGTGTTTCTTGACTTCCTACTTTTGCATTCCAGTCCCCTATAATGAAAATGACATCTTTTTTTGGGTGTTAGTTCTAAAAGGTCTTGTAGGTCTTCATAGACCTACAAATAGCTTCTTATAAATAGCTGTGAAAAGAAGAGAAATGAAAATCAAAGGAGAAAAGGAAAGATATAAGAATCTGAATGCAGAGTTTCAAAGAATAGCAAGGAGAGATATGAAAGCCTTCCTCGGTGATCAATGCAAGGAAATAATAGAGGAAAACAAAAGAATGGGAAAGACTAGAGATCTTTTCAAGAAAATTAGAGACACCAAGGGAACATTTCATGCAAAGATGGGCTCGATAAAGGACAGAAATGGTATGGACCTAACAGAAGCAGAAGATATTAAGAAGAGGTGGCAAGAATACACAGAAGAACTGTACAAAAAAGATCTTCATGACCCAGATAATCACGATGGTGTGGTCATTCACCTAGAGGCAGACATCCTGGAATGTGAAGTCAAGTGGGCCTAAGAAAGCATCACTACGAACAAAGCTAGTGGAGGTG
>NW_011494875.1:1398648-1398735 GCF_000754665.1 Bison bison bison | reverse complement strand
CATTGTAGGCAGACGCTTTACTGTCTGAGCTACCAGGGATGATCTAAATATATATATATATATATATATATATATATATGATAGCTG
>NW_011494875.1:1393211-1398017 GCF_000754665.1 Bison bison bison | reverse complement strand
ATAACCTCAGATATGCAGATGACGCCATCCTTATGGCAGAAAGTGAAGAGGAACTCAAAAGCCTCTTGATGAAAGTGAAAGTGGAGAGTGAAAAAGTTGGCTTAAAACTCAACATTCAGAAAACTAAGATCATGGCATTTGGTCCCATCACTTCATGGGAAATAGATGGGGAAACAATGGAAACAGCGTCAGACTTTACTTTTTTGGGCTCAAAAATCACTGCAGATGGTGATTGCAGCCATGAAATTAAAAGATGCTTACTCCTTGGAAGGAAAGTTATGACCTACCTAGATAGCATATTCAAAAGCAGAGACATTACTTTGCCAACAAAGGTCCATCTAGTCAAGACTATGGTTTTTCCTGTGGTCATGTATGGATGTGAGAGTTGGACTGTGAAGAAAGCTGAGCACTGAAGAATTGATGCTTTTGAACTATGGTGTTGGAGAAGACTCTTGTGAGTCCCTTGGACTGCAAGGAGATCCAAGCAGTCCATTCTAAAGGGGATCAGTCCTGGGTGTTCATTGGAAGGACTGATGCTGAAGTTGAAACTCCAATACTTTCGCCACCTCATGCGCAGAGTTGACTCACTGGAAAAGACCCTGATGCTGGGAGGGATTGGGGGCAGGAGGAGAAGGGGACGACAGAGGATGAGATGGCTGGATGGCATCACCGACTCGATGGACATGAGTTTGAGTGAACTCTGGGAGTTGGTGATGGATAGGGAGGCCTGGCATGCTGTGATTCATGGGGTCGCAAAGAGTCAGACACGACTAAGTGACTGAACTGAACTGACTGAGGCCTAATCCTTAAAATATCTTGAGCAATCTTCAGCCCTATCACCAAATGTGACACCCTCAAAAGTCATATCTCTAAGATAGCCGGTTTTTAAGATTGTAGGAGCCTGAATCATTGAGCTAGCAGGAGCTCTGACAAGGGGAAACCACTAGATCAACTTTGAAATGTTTCAAAAGAGTGACTTTTTATCATATTAAGTCTATGATTTGGGTTTTTTTTTTTTTTTTTATTACAACTTGCTTAATAGAATGAGCAAGTCTAGAAAAAAAAAGTCAATGTCACTAATAATAACACTGCTCCACATCCAGCAAATTTGTGTACAAGAATATGAATTTACAATAGCAGCAATTGATTCAGCCTTCTCCAGACCTTAGAGGAAGTTTTCCTTGTCTTTCTATCTTCAGAATTAAAACAGCTGCAGAAATTGTTACCAAATTTGACTCCTTTATTTATGCATTTTTTAAATCATAAAAATACTATGCACCAAGCTTTTGCCAAAAACTGACATTGCACCTACACACTCTCAAATACAAGATATACAAATTGAATCCATTATCTTTCCCTATACCTTTGAAGGACATCATCATCTATCTAATCAGCCAGGCCAAAAATACAGGATCATTCCTAATTCTTATTTCTCTTTAACTGCCCTGTAGACCTTGATGTTGTTATTTAGCCGCTCAGTCATGTCTGACTCACTTGCGACCCCATGGGCTGTAGTCCATCAGGCTCCTCTGTCCATGGAATTCTCCAATTAAGAATGCCGGAATGCATAGCCATTCCCTTCTCCAGGGGATCTTCCCCGACCCAGGGGAAGTCTCCAAGTCTCCTGCATTGTAGGCAGATTCTTTACTGTCTGAGTCACCAGGGAAGCTCTCCATAATTCTTTAATCTGTATATTTCTCTCCCTTCTCATCATCTCTCTTTGGAAGCCTTTGTGACTTTGGATTAGACAAGGATTTCTTAGATACGACAAAGGCATTATCCATAAAAGAAGAAATGGAAACGTTGAACTTCATCAAAAGAGAAAGAAAAACAAACCACAGACAGAAAATATTTGCAAATCAAATAACTGATAAAAATTCTATTCAGAATATTTAAAGAACTCTCAAAACTCAACAATAAGAAATAATTCATTTTTTTTATAAATGGGTCAAAGTTCTCAACAGACACTTTACAGCTAATCACCATATGAAATGATGCTCAGAGACATAATTCATTAGAGAAATGCAAGTTAAAACCACAATAGCGTGCCACTACAGACCTATTACAATGGTTAAAATTAAAGGACTGACCATACCCAGTGTTGGCAAGGATGTGGCAGAATAACAATTCTCATAAACTGATAATGGGAATGTAAAATATTTGGAAAATATTTTGACAGTTTCTTAAGAAGTTAAATGTATACCAACCACACGGTCCAGATATTTTAGTCCTAGGTATTTACTCAAGAGAAATAATATCATGTATTTCTTCCAAAACCTCTACATGAATGTTCATAGAAGCTTTATTTGTAATAAATCAAAAAGTACAAATCATTTAAATGTCCATTAACAGGTGAATGGATAATAATGAAAATACAATCAGCATTGACAAATAATGAACTACTGATGTATGTGACAACACAAAACAATATTTATATCCAAGGAAAATGTTTTACAGTTTGCTAGTAGTCTGAATTTCCTGAATATATGGTGCTGTGAACTGAATATATCCTTCCCCAAATTCACATGTTGAAGCCTTATTAGAGCCTTTGGGAGGCAATCAGGTGAAGAGGGTAGAGCCTCTATGAATGGTATTAGTGCCTTTATAAGAAAAGACACAAAAGAGATGACCTCTCTCTCTATCATGTGAGGCTAAAGTAAGAAGGCATCCTTTGCAAAGCAGGAACAGGATGGAGCCAGGAACTGAATCTGGCAGCACCTTGATCTTGGACTTCCCAGCTTCCAAAACTGAAAATAAATTTTTTTTTAAGTCATCCAGTCTATGGAATTTTTGTTGCAGCAGCTGGAATTGACTAAGATATATGGATAGACTCATCTCATGATAATGTCACTGTCATATTGTAATGCTTACACAGTCTAGACCAGGGGATGACAATCTCTCTAGATGAAGGGCTAGAGAGAAAATGTTTTAGGCTCAGAAGACCAGATTGTCGCTGTCACAACTATTCAGCTCTGACTTTGCAGCACAGAGGCAGCCACAGACAATACATAAATGAATGGGGGTGGCAGTGACCCAACAAATCTTTATTTACAAAAACAGACAGTGAGTGGATTTGGCCCTCTGGTTTAGATTATTAGCACTGATGTGAGTCTTTGAAAGTTCCCCTTCCTTGATGAGCTGGATCCTATGGGCCATTTGCCTGACATTGATCCTGGGTGTCCAGAATGACATAATGGGTCTCAGCCATCTCTGTGGTGCCAAGAAGCCTGACTTATCTAGGGACTTTTCCAGTGTCAGGGAACAGGTTCTTTATCTCACAAGATGCCAAAAATCCATGAGAAGTATGGCGGATTAAATGTGACTGCAGTTTTCTTTGTCACCACCATGGACTGCTCCTCTTGAATCTGAGCTGGCCCTGTGACCACTTTAACCAGTAGAATGTGATGAAAGTGATACTGTACAGTTCTGTGCCTAAACCATAAGAAGACATAGGAATATTCTGATTTGGTAATTTGGGAGCCCTGAGTCACTATGTAAGTCACCTTTTTATCCTATGAAGATACCATAAGGGGAGATCAGATGGTAAACACATGTGAGGAGCTAGAGGTCCTGAGACTAGATGGAAAGAGAGAGAGACACGTCGAATCATCCTAGCATCCAAAGTTAAGTTCAGGTTTCATCCATCCTGATCGAGACATCAGAGTGGGGCGTCTGGGGTGTTCTAGCCAAGTCAAGCCACAGATAACTGCAGACTCAGCTAACACTATGTGGAACAGAACTGCCTAGATTATCCCAGTCAACCAAAATAATAAAATAAAAAGCTGCTGCTACTGCTACTGCTGCTAAGTCACTTCAGTCGTGTTCGACTCTGTGTGACCCCATAGATGGCAGCCCACCAGGCTCCCCTGTCCCTGGGATTCTCCAGGCAAGAACACTGAAGCGGGCTGCCATTTCCTTCTCCAATGCATGAAAGTGAAAAGTGAAAGTGAAGTCGCTCAGTCGTGTCCGACCCTCAGCGACCCCATGGTCCACAGCCTTCCAGGCTCCTCCGTCCATGGGATTTTCCAGGCAGGACTACTGGAGTGCGGTGCCATTGCCTTCTCCAAAATAAAAAGCTACTAAGTTTAATTAGCTGAAACAAGGGAATAAAAACACTGAATGAGACTTCCACAATTGAATGAAAGAATTAGAGTAGTTTAGTGACTCTTGAAGTAGATTCTGTAATATGCTTGTAGGTATTCACAAAATAAAAGCATAAGCAGTTCATGTTCAAATAAGATTGAAAACCACTTTAGGCATCAAAATTAAAGTGTTTTTTTTTTTTTTTAAACTGCAGAACTTCTCAGAGGTTTTTAAAGTGCACATTTAATAATAAACATCATGAAACTCCCAGAGGAGGATGTAAAATCTCCCTGTGACTTTTTAAAGGCGTACTTATTCACATCCTGAGGGCTTCCCTGATAGCTCAGTTGGTAAAGAATCTGCGTGCAATGGAGGAAACCCTGGTTTGATTCCTGGGTCGGGAATATCCACTGGAGAAAGGATAGGCTACCCACTCCAGTATTCTTGGGCTTCCCTTGTGGCTCAGCTGGTAAAGAAACCGCCTGCAATGCGGAAGACCTGGGTTTGTTCCCCGAGTTGGGCAGATCCCCTGGAGAAGGGAAAGGCTACCCACTCCACTATTCTGGTCTAGAGAATCCCAGGGACCATAAAGACCATGGTGTCACAAAGAGTTGGACACGACTGAGCAACTTTCACTTTATTGACATCCTGAGGAAGAATTCCCAGAAGATATGACATCTAAGCTGTGTCCTGACCAATAAATAAAGACCGGACCATAATGGG
>NW_011494875.1:1392444-1392618 GCF_000754665.1 Bison bison bison | reverse complement strand
TTGCCTGGAGAATCCCAGGGACAGAGGAGCCTGGTGGGCTGCCGTCTCTGGGGTCACACAGAGTCGGACATGACTAAAGTGATGCAGCAGCAGCAGCAGCAGCAGCGGATAGAAGATAAAACCCAAGTCATGATTTAAGGTGTGAGACCTCAGTAAAAACTTTATATGAACTAA
>NW_011494875.1:1388928-1392344 GCF_000754665.1 Bison bison bison | reverse complement strand
TAAAGAATCTGCCTGCAATGTGAGAGACCTGGGTTCGATCCCTGGGTGGGGAAGATCCCCTGGAGAAGGGAATGGCAACCCACTCCAGTATTCTTGCCTGGAGAATTCCATGGACAGAGGAGCCTGGTGGGTTACAGTCCATGGGGTTGCAAAGAGTCGGACATGACTGCGTGACTAACACTTTCACACTTTCAAAATAATATCTCTCCAATGACTCTGGTCCCTCAATTTGAAAATAGGCTCAATCGGCTTTTCTTTTTTGAACAAATAAAACAAAGATGAAAACAGCATAATACTATCCAATCTCATTTACTTGTTAGGATATTCTTTTACCTGCTTTACTCAACATCTAAGCACGGGGACTTCCCTGGTGGTCCAGTGGTTAAGAATCCTCCTTCCAATGCAGCACATGTGAGTTTGATCCCTAGTGGGGAAATTAAGATCCTAAACACCGCAGGCCATAAGGCCACACACCACAACTAGAGAGAAGGCTGTGCACCACAAGGAAAGATCCTGCATGTTGCAACTAAGACCCAATGCAGTCAAATAAATAAAATATTAAAAAAAGAGAGAGAGAGAGAGAAAATCTCACCACCAAATTTTTTGAGTTAGTTGTCCACACAGTTTGCATGTGTCTTCTCTCTTCCCATTTATTCCACAACCTACTACAATTTGGCCCTCTCATCTCATTTTCAGCTACTTTTAAAAATGGCACCTGTCCTCAGGTGAGTTCATCCAGTTTGAAGGTTTCAACTCTTACCTACTAGAGCAATGAGTGTTCATATTATCTATACTCCACCCACCTCCACTCCAAACCTATATTGTCAACTATCTATTTCTACCTGAATATCACACAGGTATAAAGAAACTTCTCCATCCCCAACAACCACATGAAACCTGTTCAAGAACTTATTCACTGATTCAACTAACATTTGCTGAGCACTACTCGGAGAAGGCAATGGCACCCCACTTCAGTACTCTTGCCTGGAAAATCCCATGGAGAGAGGAGCCTGGTAGGCTGCAGTCCATGGGGTCGCCAAGAGTTGGGCACGACTGAGTGACTTCACTTTCACTTTTCACTTTCATGCACTGGACAAGGCAATGGCAACCCACTCCAGTACTCTTGCCTGGAGAATCCCAGGGACAGAGGAGCCTAGTGGGCTGCCGTCTATGGGGTCTCAGAGTCGGACACGACTGAAGCGACTTAGCAGTAGCAGCAGCACTCAGATGGTAAAGAATCTGCCTGCAGTGCAGGAGACCTGGGTTCAATCCCTGGGTCAGGAAGATCTCCTGGAAAAGGAAATGGCAACCCACTCCAGTATTCATGCCTGGAGAATTCCATGGACAGAGGAGCCTGACAGGCTTCAGTCCATGAGGAAGCAAAGAGTTGGAGATGACTGAGTGACAACCGCACATACTCTGAGTGAAAAACTTTGCTGGATGTTAGATTCTGACTGTGATCAAGACTCTATCCTTGGGGAGCTTATAGTCCAGTGGTGGAGACAGATAAATTGTTGCTGTTGTTCAGTCATTAAGTTGTGTTCCACTCTTCACGACCCCATGACTGCAGCACACCAGCCTTACCTGCCCTCTACTATTTTCTGGAGTTTGCTCAAGTTCATATTCATTGAGTTGGTGACACTATCTAACCATCTCATCCTCTGCCACCCTCTTCTCTTTTTGCTTTCAATCTTTCCTAGCATCAGGGTCTTTTCCAATGAGTCTGCTCTTCACATCAGGTGGCCAAAGTATTAGAGGTTTAGTATCACTCCTTCAAATGAATACTCAGGGTTGATTTCCTTTAGAATTGACTGGTTTGATCTTCTTGCAGTTCAAGAGACTCTCAAAGAGTCTTCTCTGGCACACAATTCAAAAGCATCAATTCTTTGACTCTCAGCCTTTTTTATGGTCCAATTCTCACATCCATACCTCACCACTGGAAAAACCATAGCTTTGACTAGATGGGTTTTTGTTGGCAAAGCAATGTCTTTGTTTTTTAATATGCTGTCCAGGTTTGTCATTGATAAATAATCGAGTTTTCCACTTATAGAGGGAAACATGGGTTTTTATATGAGCACCAAGGAGGGACCCTTCACAAAGCTTAGAGAGAGATTGTGGGGGACTAAAGAAGGGTGATATAAAGGCCTTCCAGGGATGAAAATAATTCTCATCTTTGAGGATAGATAGGGCAGATAAAGAAAAGAAGAGCAGCCATCCAGAGGAAGTATCTTGTAGGCAGAATTACAAGGAAGATACTAAGTCACCTACTCATGGAACAGCAAGTTGTTCTGCATGGCTGGACCAGTGAATGATGGTGGTGAGAAGCCAGAGAGGTCGTTTAGGTGGAGGATTAATTGCCTTTACAGAACCCCAAATCACTGACTGCCTTGTACTGTGCAGCAACTAATGTTTTGTTTTTGTGTTTTCCTTCCAGATGGAATAATTTAAACACATATGCGTGTTTCTAATAAAGTTAAATAGGCTTCGATCCTGTGACCCAGCAATTCTACTCTCACGTATTTACTCAAGAGAAAGGAAAACAATATATTATGTCCACACAAACACTTGTACAAGACTGTTCAAGGCAACCTTATTCATCAGATCAGATCAGATCAGTCGCTCAGCCGTGTCCGACTCTTTGCTACCCCATGAATCACAGAACGCCAGGCCTCCCTGTCTATCACCAACTCCCGGAGTTCACTCAGACTCACGTCCATCGAGTCAGTGATGCCATCCAGCCATCTCATCCTCTGTCATCCCCTTGTCCTCCTGCCCCCAATCCCTCCCAGCATCAGGGTCTTTTCCAATGAGTCAACTCTTCTCATGAGGTGGCCGAAGTACTGGAGTTTCAGCTTCAGCATCATTCCTTCCAAAGAAATCCCAGGGCTGATCTCCTTCAGAATGGACTGGTTGGATCTCCTTGCAGTCCAAGGGACTCTCAAGAGTCTTCTCCAACACCACAGTTCAAAATCATCAATTCTTCGGCACTCAGCCTTCTTCACAGTCCAACTCTCACATCCATACATGACCACAGGAAAAACCATAGCCTTGACTAGATGGACCTTTGTTGGCAAAGTAATGTCTCTGCTTTTGAATATGCTATCTAGGTTGGTCATAACTTTCCTGCCAAGGAGTAAGGTCTTTTAATTTCATGGCTGCAGTCACCATCTGTAGTGATTTTGGAGCCCAGAAAAATAAAGTCTGACACTGTTTCCATTGTTTCCCTATCTATTTCCCATGAAGTGATGGGACCAACTAAATGATCTTAGTTTTCTGAATGTTGAGATTTAAGCTAACTTTTTCACTCTCCTCTTTCACTTTCATCAAGAGGCTTTTGAGTTCCTCTTCACTTTCTGCCATAAGGGTGGTGTCATCTGCATATCTGAGGTTATTGATATTTCTCCCGGCAATCTTGA
>NW_011494875.1:1386374-1386844 GCF_000754665.1 Bison bison bison | reverse complement strand
TGAAGTGGTTTGCCATTCCCTTCTCCAGTGAACCACATTCTGTCAAATCTCTCCACCATGACCTGCCTGTCTTGGGTTGCCCCACTGGCATGGCTTAGTTTCATTGAGTTAGACAAGGCTGTGGTCCTAGTGTGATTAGATTGACTAGTTTTCTGTGAGTATGGTTTCAGTGTGTTTGCCCTCTGATGCCCTTTTGCAACACCTACCGCCTTACTTGGGTTTCTCTTACCTTGGGCGTGGGGTATCTCTTCACGGCTGCTCCAGCAAAGCGCAGCCATTGCTCCTTACCTTGGACGAGGGGTATCTCCTCACCGCCGCCCTTCCTGACCTTCAATGTGGGATAGGTCCTCTAGGCCCTCCTGTGCCCGCGCAGCCACGGATCCAGGTAACTCCTCTCGTGGCTACCCCTGGCCTCCAGCGTGGGTTGCTCCTCCCGCCCCCCGCCCCTGGCCTCGGGCGTGGGGGCGTGG
>NW_011494875.1:1385764-1386274 GCF_000754665.1 Bison bison bison | reverse complement strand
ATGTATAGAGTCTTCTCTTGTGTTGTTGGAAGAGGGTGTTTGCTATGGCCAGTGCATTTCTTGGCAAAACTCTATCAGTCTTTGCCCTGCTTCATTCCGTATTCCAAGGCCAAATTTGCCTGTTACCCTAGGTGTTTCTTGACTTCCTACTTTTGCATTCCAGTCCCCTATAATGAAAAGGACATCTTTTTTGGGGTGTTAGTTCTAAAAGGTCTTGTAGGTCTTCATAGAACCGTTCAACTTCAGCTTCTTCAGTGTTACTGGTTGGGGCATAGACTTGGATTACTGTGATATTGAATGGTTTGCCTTGGAAACGAACAGAGATCATTCTGTCGTTTTTGAGATTGCATCCAAGTACTGCATTTCGGACTCTTTTGTTGACCATGATGGCTACTCCATTTCTTCTGAGGGATTCCTGCCCGCAGTAATAGATACAATGGTCATCTGAGTTAAATTCACCCGTTCCAGTCCATTTCAGTTTGCTGATTCCTAGAATGTCGAAATTCACTC
>NW_011494875.1:1369052-1385513 GCF_000754665.1 Bison bison bison | reverse complement strand
TATGGTGTGCCTGTCGCAGCCGCAACTCAAATGTCTGTCGATGGGAGAATGAATAAACACATTGCGGTATGTTTATGTAATGGAATAATCAGATCAGATCAGATCAGATCAGTCACTCAGTCGTGTCTGACTCTTTGCGACCCCATGAATCGCAGCATGCCAGGCCTCCCTGTCCATAACCAACTCCCGGGGTTCACTCAGACTCACGTCCATCGAGTCAGTGATGCCATCCAGCCATCTCATCCTCTGTCGTCCCCTTCTCCTCCTGCCCCCAATACCTCCCAGCATCAGAGTCTTTTCCAATGAGTCAACTTTTCGCATGAGGTGGCCAAAGAACTGGAGTTTCAGCTTCAGCATCATTCCTTCCAAAGAAATCCCAGGGCTGATCTCCTTCAGAATGGACTTGTTGGATCTCCTTGCAGTCCAAGGGACTCTCAAGAGTCGTCTCCAACACCAGGATTCAAAAGCATCAATTCTTCCGCGCTTAGCCTTCTTCATAGTCCAACTCTCACATCCATACATGGAATCATAGTCAGTCATAAAACAGAGCAAATTACCAAGACATACAACAACGTGGCTGATTCTCAGAATCACTACACTGAACAAAGTAAGACAGACACAGACCCCATTTATATAAAGTCCAAGAACAGGCAACATATATTATGGTGACAGAAATCAGAAAATGATTGCTCTGGGTGTCAGGGTGAATGGGGAAGGGAAAATTGATGGGAAAGAGACAAAGGGAATTTCCTGGGATGGTGGATATGTCCTTCCTCCTGTTTTAGGTGGTGGTTACATGGGTTTATTGAAAACTCACTGAGTTAAACACTATGATCTGTGCATTCTACTGAATGGTAATTATACTTCTATTTTTTAAAAATGCAAACCAGAATATTTATTTCAAAAGTCTAAGAGTAACAACACTGTTTGCTCATAGAAAAGCTGTTCAAGTCTTGCAGTGTGGCTCATTACAATATAACAACACTAAAATAAAATTTCGAAAGCCTAGAAGAGAAATATAAATACAAACAAGGTGCAAAAAGTTTATTCAAACAGATGAAAAAGAATAAATACTTCATTCTACCTGAAATTTGATGTTTTGGAAATTTTCAATTAAAAAAATCTGAGAAATCAATGACTTTTGATATGGACATACAGAAAGAGTACTTCTTTTGTCACCTATGAATTAATTTATTAAAGCACTGAGAAAAAAAAATCCAGATGAAAATTAATGGACTATTAAATAAAACTGAGTAATAAAATCAATAAAAATTCTTTTGTCATCAAGAAATAAATTATAACAAAAACATTTTTTGGATAATAGAAAGAGTAACAATTTTTAAAGAAGAGACAGGTTTTAAACAAGCTCTTTATTCTTTGAAAATCTAAGGACTGAAGAGGAGTGAATCACTTGAACTCATTGGAAAAATATTTAAATGTCTTTCCAATTAAATACATAATACTGGCATTGATGGAGTCAAAATCAAATTTACAATATACTGTTACAAAAAGGACACGAATGACTAGCTGATTCACAAGTATCATCAACTGGAAGAGTATTTAAAATTATTCATTTATAGGAAAATTTGCAGTGCCTTGAAATCTTACAGCTCTTACAGTTTATGTAAGAAGGAAACTTGATTGAGGTTTTTCTCTACTTGACAACAATTCTGAAAATTTACTTTTAATTATGACTAAGTTGTGAACCAGAAAGTAAACAAATTTTGATCAAGATTATTAGAGGAGTGCATACCAGAGGAACTATTATTCTATTCTTTTGATGGGAAATGATATAACAAAATTCTTGTCGTGGTCAACAATATGCAACCAATATGAAAGACAAATAGAATTACAGATATGAACCACAAGTTAATTAAAAACAGTTTTTTCCCCTAGATTTTGAGATGGTTCTGGAATTTGTTGGAATTTTAAGACTTGTAATTTGTTGTGGCTTCTTTTCTCTCTGAAATAAATATTCACTTTCATTCTTAATTTTGTATTTGTAATTATGGATTCTTTGTCTTAAAATGCAGATTCAAAATTACACTAGCAGAACTCCCCACCACACCTGGGCTCAACTGCTGTTTTTAGACTGTGTTATTCAAGGTCATGGGCTGTGATATGTTTCTCCTTGTATTCCTGGCACAGTGCCTGATAAAAAGTAGGAGCATAACAAATATATGTGCAACTTAATGCAACAGGGCACATAATCTGGTAGCTTAGTATAAAGCAAAATATCAGGGATGGAGGGGGCGCTGCAGATATATCAGATCCCAACCCACACTCTCTCCAAGGAACAAATATCCTTTCACTTCTTGAAATACTGGCCTGAAAGACTGAAATTCTAATTAGGTTTATTCAATCCAGCCCTCCTACAACTTCACCCACCCCCCAAGTACTACCCAGTTAAAATTAAAAATTGAATACAGGATTCTGTACATTGTCTTATCCCTAACTTCTTTGTAAGGACATAAACTCAGTACCTTTCTGGTTTTGTAATGTTTGGGGAAAGTATTACAAATAGGTAAGTAAGGTTTGAGCCTTTGCTATAGGTTCAGCTATATGTTACGTGTGTGTGTGTGTCCTCAGTTGTGTCTGACTCTTGGCAACCCTGTGGACTGTAGCCTGCCAGGCTCCTCTGTACGTGGGATTTTTCAGGCAAGGATACTGGAGTAGGTTCCCATTTCCTTCTCCAGTGGATCTTCCTTATCCAGAGATCAAACCTGAATCTCCTGTGTCTCCTGCATTGTGAGCAGATTCTTTACCTGCTGAGCTCTCAGGGAAGCCCAAATTCAGCTATACACTGAATAATTTAATTATCTAGTTTTGCATGGAAAAACCCAAAGAAAACAATTTTGTAACACAATTAAAACGATAGACATTTTAAGTCCCAGTATGATAGGTGGACTGAAGTTATTTGTTACTTCTCAACAATCAGAAATAGAAACGGTAGAATTACCAGCCTCTGGGTTTGCTTGAGAAGCTGTGCAGTCAGGCAGTACCATTATTCCATTCCCACCAGATGTGATCCTATTTTTAAAGACTTCTGGGAAAGGGAGATTCCCTCACCTCCCTTAGCAACCCGTTCTGATGTTTAATAACACTTGCTACCAAGGGTGCTGGTTCCCTGAGCCTAACTGGAGTATTTTTAAGTTTCTATGTGTTGGTGTTTTTCCCTATTCCCATTTCCTTCTTCAGTATTTATTTTATCCCCTCCCTTCTTTGCCTTTTTTCCACTAATTTTCCTTGTAGACTTTTCTCTTTTTCCTTTGCAAATAAAAGTGAAATTGAAAATGGCCAACAACCTAAAATAAAAGCAAAACAGGTATAATATTAATTTAGATGTCACACATTCTTGGGATGAAAATGAGTTTTAACTTAAATTTTATACAAGTACCACCCAGGCATTTGATAGTCTGTACCTCTCTGCATCTATTGGACACCTGTGAACTTGGCTGAATTGGGGGACATATACCTTTTTATTGAAACACATTACATTTTGGTAGCTTTGATCCCATGGAGTAGGATATGGCAACCCGCTGCAGTATTCTTGCTGGGAAAATGCCATGTACAGAAGGAACCTTGTGGGCTACAGTCCATGGGGTTGCAAAGAGTCAGACACAACTGAGCAACTAAACACACAAACATTTAAACGTATGTATAATTTTGTTTTAGTCTCTTTTGAATGCTCTCCAAATTTCCATATTTTTCCTTTTGTTGATGAGCTCTGAACTGGATATGAAACTCTAAGGTTTGGCTAGTGCTAAGGATCTTGGGCTTCAGCAATATGTGAACCGTGAACTTCCTGATGTTCAAGCTGGTTTTAGAAAAGGCAGAGGAACCAGAGATCAAACTGCCAACATCTGCTGGATCATGGAAAAAGCAAGAGAGTTCCAGAAAAACATCTATTTCTACTTTATTGACTATGCCAAAGCCTTTGACTGTGTGGATCACAATAAACTGTGGAAAATTCTAAAAGAGATGGGAATACCAGACCACCTGATCTGCCTCTTGAGAAATCTGTATGCAGGTCAGGAAGCAGCAGTTAGAACTGGACATGGAACAACAGACTGGTTCCAAATAGGAAAAGGAGTTCGTCAAGGCTGTATATTGTCACCCTGTTTATTTAACTTATATGCAGAGTACATCATGAGAGATGATGGACTGGAAGAAACACAAGCTGGAATCAAGATTGCCGGGAGAAATATCAATAACCTCAGATATGCAGATGACACCACCCTTATGGCAGAAAGTGAAGAGGAACTCAAAAGCCTCTTGATGAAAGTGAAAGAGGAGAGTGAAAAAGTTGGCTTAAAGCTCAACATTCAGAAAACGAAGATCATGGCATCTGGTCCCATCAGTTCATGGGAAATAGATGGGGAAACAGTGGAAACAGTGTCAGAGTTTATTTTTGGGGGCTCCAAAATCACTGCAGATGATGACTGTAGCCATGAAATTAAAAGACGCTTACTCCTTGGCAGGAAAGTTATGACCAACCTAGATAGCATATTCAAAAGCAGAGACATTACTTTGCCAACAAGGGTTCGTCTAGTCAAGGCTATGGTTTTTCCTGTGGTCATGTATGGATGTGAGAGTTGGACTGTGAAGAAGGCTGAGTGCCGAAGAATTGATGCTTTTGAACTGTGGTGTTGGAGAAGACTCTTGAGAGTCCCTTGGACTGCAAGGAGATCCGACTAGTCCATTCTGAAGGACATCAGCCCTGGGATTTCTTTGGGAGGAATGATGCTGAAGCTGAAACTCCAGTACTTTGGCCACCTCATTCGAAGAGTTGACTCATTGGAAAAGACTCTGATGCTGGGAGGGATTGGGGGCAGGAGGAAAAGGGGACGACAGAGGATGAGATGGTTGGATGACATCACTGACTCGATGGACGTGAGTCTGAGTGAACTCCAGGGGTTGGTGATGGACAGGGAGGCCTGGCGTCCTGCGATTCATGGGGTCACAAAGAGTCGGACACGACTGAGCGACTGAACTGAAGGATTTTGGGCAGAACACCTTTCATTTCTACCTTGTTAATTTACAGTTTTTACCTGCAAATTCCATCAATACATCTAGTATGCAGCTGATCAATAGTGCTTAAACACCGAGCAGGCTGAGTCTCATAGGAAAGATGTGATCTGACAGATGTCAGGAAAATACTGTTGTTTTGAAATAGTTTGCCTTATCTGGTACCTGACTACTTGAAATTCCACTGTTAGTGGTTTATTTGATTGAAACTGTTTCTCTGAGGGCTCACTGAAAATGGAAGACTTCCTAGAATTGTAAGACTTTAATCAATTTAGAGCAAGAACTCAGCACCTGACCAGAAACACTGGGTGTCTGGTAGATGACTGGAGTGGGAGAAAGAAGAGAGAAAGGTGACCAAACCTCCCAGTTGACCCTGGACTGTCTTGGTTCATGCCACTCGCCAAGATTTATTTATACATAGCTTCTTTCACTCTCAAATGTACAGTCATCTCTGTAGGGTCAAGCAAAGGTGGGATGTGGTTACTAAATGCATTTGTGAGGAGTCTGGGGCATAACTTTAGAGCCCTTAGCCCTGGACTTGAATCTCTGCTCTTACCTGATGACTGGGTGATCACGGGAAGACTATTTAACTTTCTTCCATCTCAGCCTCCACATAGACCAACTAAGACTTAATATCAATTATCTTTTGGATACATCTATTAATGAATGCTGCAGACACTAGCCTTGGAAACTCCTGTTTTTCCCAGGCTTGCCATTTCCACATTAGTCAAACCTACTAAGATAGATAGTACTCAAACCAAGTTTTCAACTCTAGAGGCACTAGCTAGCTTGCTATTTGCCTTTCATTTCTAATTGTTTTCCTAAATTTTACCTTCTTAAATGTTCTTTTATACGTACCAGATAACTGATTGCACTGATAATATGTACCATCGTGCTTAGCACTTTCACGTTTACCTATGTAACTGGCTATGGTTCTGTGTATGGCTTCCCAGGTGGCTCAGTGGGTACAGAATCTGCCTGCAATGCAGGAAACACAGGAGACACGATTTGCTCTCTGGGTCAGTAAGATCCTTTGGAGTGGGAAATGACAACCCACTACAGTATTATTGCCTAGAGAATCCCATGGACAGAGGAGCCTGGCAGGCTACACTCCATAGCGTCGCAAAGAGACATGACTAAAGTGACTGAGCAGGTACGTAAGCACTGTGTGTGTTCACTCTGTCCTTCCTCCCTCAAGTTTCTTGAAAGCAGTAAGATTCATCTAGCCTTTTCCCAGAACCTAGGACAATATGAAGAACAATAAAGAACAGCCAGATTCATGGGCTTCATTGAGTTAAAACCCTAGGCTATACAGCACTCTTAGCTTCAGCCTCAATTTTAGCTGAGGATGAAAAGCATTAAAATGATGACCATCTTGTAAACAGTGCCTAATAGCTTAAAAGAGGCCCAAATATTCTTAAAAAGTGTAGGAACTGCATCCTTCAAGATTGAGATTAAAAATAAAAACAGCTTTGATAGTGATAGTTTCTTTGCAACACAAGCTAAGAAAATGAGTCTGCCTGGAACTAGAGGAAACTTCTACAGAGTTTGAACTGTGTCTACATGGTTCAGTGGGTTCTTAGCCTCCTCACTGGGCCTGCCAATCAAGACTCTTAGCAGAGAGCTTTTTTGGCAGACAAGCCCTGACTACTTACAATGAGGCAGACATCACCGGGGCATCTCAGAGGCCAGACACCAGATGGTAATAATATATTTCAACTATTAGAAGTTTGTATCAGAAAGCTAAAGGTGAAGGCCTTATCCCATTTGTCAAATGATGCAATTCATTATTAAATCAGGACAAACCAGTTAACATCTGAAGTATAATTTTGGTTGCTATTTATAATGCACTCACCGGTTCATTTGCCTGAACCGGCTTATTTAATTGTGTGTAGCTTTTCACAAAAAGGTTAGGGCGACTGAGGAAATGACCTATGCAAATCACAGTTCAGGATAAATCCAAACTCTTCTTCAAGTGCCAATGAAATGTTAGCATGCTTGAGTTATTTGATGAAATTATGTTTTATTTAAAATAATTTGAAGAGGAAACTCTCCAAGTAAATTTACTGAGCTCTGACAATAAGTGTAGAATTTTGGTGATAAAGTTTTTTATAACAAAAGTACACACAAAAAGTACCCATTTTCAGACTCACAAAAAGAGAAGGTGATGATAAGTGAATCAATTAATTTTTTAAAACATTGTTACTAGATGAAAAAAAATGAAGATGTTAGCAGATCAGGGTATCTGTCCTGGGAAATCTCTACCAATTTTTTACTGAGAAGCAAATAAGTTTAGTTTTGAAGAACCTTTAGAGGATAAAATCTTAGTAAATCTGGCACTTACTCTGGAAAGAAGAGATCATATAGTCAACCAGACACTAAATGTTTTAGAACTACCACACTATTTACCAGTGGAATTATTATCATCATTATCACCATCATGGCTAACATGTATGTGCCAGGCAATGTTCTAAGAATTTCTACCTGTCAATTTATTTTATCCTCTCAAAAATTCTGTGAGGGAGGTGCTCTTAGTATGCCCATTACAAAGATGAGGAAACTGATACCATATAGATAATAAGAATCATCAAATATCAGAATTAAAAGGAAACTTAGGGCTCACATTGTTCAACTCTCAGTTTATAAACAAGAATACTTAGACCCAGAGATTACTGTCTTGCTCAGAGTCATATAAAAATTTAGTGTCCAAGCCACAGATATTTATACAAATAACCAGCACATAGTAAGTGCTTGTTGCATGCCACGTACCTGTTGCAGTAACACTGAAATAAATACTATTGTCCCAATTTTGCAGGAGAATTTGCTCTCAGAGATGTTAGGTGCCAGCCTCTCTCCTAAGTTCGGAAGCACCAGAATCAGGAAGAACCTTTCAGTTTGTTCCACATAAAACAAAATCTCCATAATCATGGAAAATTCAATCATATAGCTTCATGCTTTCAGACATTTTGATATTTAAAATCATGCAAATTTTCTTAATTTCTGCTTTCATTTAGGCTTTTTTGGGAGTACATTTTCCCAATACTGTTATTAATACTTATATAAATGAACCCCGTGATGAAATGTCTTACAGAGAACTTCAACTCAAATGTAAGTTATCTTGATTTTTTTCCATCCTCAAATTTCACCCTGACCATGAAATTTAATGTTTCCCATCATGTATATGTCACAGTTTTGGCTTTTTAGTAACATCATGGTTAAAAAGGGATGTTTTAAAGGTGATAAGTGGCTATTTGTTTTTAGTATATATCTGTTTCTACATAGTTGGATAAGAAAATATTAGAAATGCTTTTTAAAATGAGAAATATATATTGTTTGCTAAAGAGAAGATATACATGTGCGTGTGTATATGCATACACACATATATATATATACCTGAGATTTTACATAATCACTTACTTTTTATAATTAAATGCATATGAAAATGTTGGTTTTCTAAGCTACTTAGCCAAATATCACATTTTTCTGTGTAAAGGGGAAAAATGGAAAACTTAGATTTTTAAGAGCAAAGTGAATTTGGGAGTTGCTTCATTAACATGGAGACGTGATTTGAACTTAAGTATCCCCTAATAAGAGAAATCTAGATAGCATATTAAAAAGCAGAGACATTACTTTGCCAAAAAAGGTCCGTCTAGTCAAGGCTATGATTTTTCCAGTGATCATGTATGGATGTGAGAGTTGGACTGTGAAGAAAGTTGAGCACTGAAGAATTAATCCTTTTGAACTGTGGTGTTGGAGAAGACTCTTGAGAGTCCCTTGGACTGCAAGGAGTTCCAAGCAGTCCATCCTAAAGGAGATCAGTCCTGGGTGTTCATTGGAAGGACTGATGCTGAAGCTGAAACTCCAATACTTTGGCCACCTCAGGTGAAGAATTGACTCACTGGAAAAGACCCTGATGCTGGGAGGGATTGGGGGCAGGAGGAGAAGGGGACGACAGAGGATGAGATGGCTGGATGGCATCACCAACTCAATGGACTTGAGTTTGAGTGAACTCTGAGAGTTGGTGATGGACAGGGAGGCCTGGCATGCTGCGATTCATGGGGTTGCAAAGAGTCAGACACGACTGAGCGACTGAACTGAACTGACTGAATAAGAGAAAGCTACCCTTAATAGATATTCAGAAGGCTATTATTTTTACTCATCTACTCTGATAACACAATGCATGTTCTGAGACAAGCTGGAGGTGGTAACCAAGGGCTTCATTTATCTGAAATTAGAAGTGTCCATAATGGGTTGGCAGGGCGGTGGGCAGCATTGTGTGTTTCCCAGTTCTCTCTAATTAGCCATAGAAAAATGTGAAGAACAGCACCCACATTATCCAAATTCTCTTTAGGATTTGCTACCTTAAAAACTATTTTCCTTTGTTACATTCAACATGTATAATTACGCTTTCACAAAGTCCTCGGCTTTGGAATTATTTTCTCACTGACCTGCCATCCAGTTGCAAGTCATCTCTAGCAGCCACTACTTATTTACTGAAGGCTCTTTATGGGAAAAGTTTTTACAGTTAATTAATAGAGTATATCAGATACATATTTTTTAACTCCAAGGTCTCTCTCCTTGTTCCAGTTACTTACCCCATAAAGGCATGTTACTCTGGGTCCTGGTTGCTTCTCTTACATTATTTCTCAGGACTTTCTCCCCAACTCCCTACCTCTTAAGTCCAGCCACACTTGGCCTTTCAGTTCCTCTTAGTACTGAGCTGCTTCTTGTCTTAGGGATTCTACAGTTTCAGTTCCCTCTTCCTGGGGCTCTCTTTCCCTGCTCTTTGGTCAGTTCTTAGCCCAAATGTTACCTGGGCAGATACTCCCCACCCCCATCCAACACTTCTCAACCTTACCTATGTACTGTTTATCAATTACCTTGATCCATTTTTCATGACTTTTTTCATGATTTGGACTATCTTGTTAATTTGCCTATGATCAGTTCCCCAACCAGAATGTGAGCCCCACAGAGCCTGGAGGCCTCAGCTGCTTTGTTTATTCCTGTGTCTCCAGCTACCAAACATTGCATACCACATGGGCACTCAATAATTAATTTTTGGAACAAAAAACATAGATAGATGGATAGATGATAGATGTCTTTGCTCAAAATCTAATCTATGGAGATGGAAGTTAGAATGCTGATTACTTCAGGGGTACATTTACTGGGAAGAGTCATAACGGAGCATCTTGGAGTGTTAAAAATATTTTCCATTTTGGTCAGGGTAATGGTTACACATATGTACATACCTATATGGGCTTCCCAGGTGGCTTAGTGGTATAGAAGCAGCCTGCCAATTCAAGAGACACAGGAGACATGGATTCCATCCCTGGGTTGGGAAGATCTTCTGGAGAAGGAAATGGCAACCTACTCTAATATTCTTGCCTTAGAAATTCCATGGACAGAGGAACCTGGTGGGCTACAGTCCACAGGGTCGCAAAGAGTCAAACATGACTTAAGCAACTGAGCACACATATCTATCTATCTATCTAGACCCACATATACATATATACTGGGCTTCCCTGGTGACTCAAGACAGTAAAGAATCCACCTGCAATGCAGGAGACGTGGGGTTGGGAAGGTCCTCTGGAGAAGGGAACAGCTACCCACTCCAGTATTCTGACCCGGAGAATTCTGTGGACAGAAGAGCCTGACAGGCTAAAGTCCATGGGGTTGCAAAGAGTTGGACATGACTAAGTGACTAAGCACAGCATATATATGTATATATGCAAAAAGCAATCACACAGTTTGTTCATTTTGTGTACCTAAATTTAAAATAATACTGGCTGTTGTATCCTTCAAGGTCTAGTCTATGTGCATGGTGTTCAGTAACCCTGGTACTTTGTCAGGCATGCCTAATATCCAGCACAAAATCTTTAATTGATGGAAAGTAATAATTGCCTTAAAGAACAGATCTAAGATCCACATCTGAACAAGCTGCTTCCCCAAAGCACATACAGTTCTTTTTAATGTAGATCTGTTTTAAATCTGACCCTGTCTGTGTCATTATATGAGATTTTATTTAGCTAAGGCTGTGCCATGGCTTGTACGCAGCGGCCAGGAAAAGTAAGAAGGCAGGGATAAAACCCTAACTTTAAAATTCATTGTATTTATTCACCCCAATGCATAGTTCACGCAGTCTCAACTAATTGAGGATTCCATAGTCTAGATGAGGAGAAATGATTAGAAAACAATGGCAGATAAAATGAGAGGCACTATGGGGACATGGAGTATGTCAGTTTGCTGGGACAGAGCCTTCTGACATATTCATGTACATAGGTAAGAATGTCAATGGAAAATGACATACTAAATAAATACTCCTCCATAAAATTCTTTTTAAAAGATAGAAACCAAATAATTAGCTTTGTAATACTGCTATACCATATGAAAAATCAATGAGAATGGTCTTACCTATATACACAGACTTTTCAAATAATTGAATCAATCCTCTTAGATACAAAATATTTAAAAAATGATTTTAATTTTCTCTTGTGGAAATCTTTCTAAACAATCCTGGATTTCTTCTTTCCCTTACACAAAATGTATTGCTATGACACACTTCTCTCCATGGTTTGAGTTCATCAGGCATATTGATGGTTGCGTGAGACCAGTGGGTACCCTGTGTACTGTACTGTGATCAAACCAACAGCTTGGTGAATCCCTTTGCTGCACATCTATGTAATTTGGGTGTATTCTCCTTTGGGTCTCAGATAATATCCTCTACTAGCACATATTCTCTTTGACATAATGCTTTTTAACCGTATTTTACATAAAATTTCTAGATAAGGGCCTGAGTTACTACACAAGGTTTGTGACAGCTGGACTTCTATTTCTCCTCTTAACTCAGAGTCCAAACTATAAAAAAGAGAGCTAGATCTGATTAGCAGATAGATTAGGAGTGGGTCAAGTCATTATTTTCAGAAATCGCCAAAGTATAAGGATTTAGGTATCAATAAAAGGCTTCATTGCACTTCCCTGGTGGCTCAGTGGTAAAGAATCTGTCTGCCAATGCAGGAGATGTGGGTTCAATCCCTAGTGGGACAGATCCCCTGGAGGAGGAAATGGTGACCCACTCCAGTATTCTTGCCTGGAAAACCCTGTGGACAGAGGAGCCTGGCGGGCTACAGTCCTCGGGGTCCCAAAGAGGTGGACACAACTGAGTGACTGAACAACAACAAACAACAAAAGACTTCACTGGATAAATTCAAGAAAAATGCTTTTTTTCTCTAACACATCTTAAGGCTGATAATGGGAAACAGTTCTTCTCATATCTGGGCATACAGTACAATGAATTTATGCATAGGTTTAACCCCAAATCTCTGTCCCCTCATCCTTACCCATTATTTATCCATCCTCCCAAATATGTCCATTTCCTTAAAATTGGAAATTGAGGTTTTCTCCTAAGAAACTACTCGCGAGCTTTCGAAGAATGCAATGGTCCTTGATAGGCTCTCTCCTCTATTTTTTCCTTTCTGCTGCCCTCCCCTCTTGTTCCCTCCCTTCAGGCCCTACTGGATTGTCAGGAGTTCAGAACTGTCAGAATCTGTGGTTAGAAGGCGATCTCCTTGTTGTTCGGATGAGGAAGTAGAGGCTTGGAGAGGGAAGGCAAGTCTCCCCTGAGCTCAAGGTCAGAGGGGGACCTACACTCTAGACTGCTGGAACCACCCCCTTCCCTCCTGCCTGAGAAGCCCAGATCATCATGGCGCCCCCTTCACAGACCCTGAGCAGAGGCATCCTCAGTGGGTACCGAAGACCTTGTTTTGTTTTGCCTGTCTCTCATTTCCTATTTCTCCACCCTTTCCCCCATAGCAGTCCTGCCCAAGCTTTGACCTCTTTGTCTTATCCCCCTCCTCATATCATCCCCATCTTATGCTTTATCAAGATAAATCAGTCTGAGTCCTGAGCTAGCTGTCACTTTGGAAAGGCAATTTAATAAATAAATCTCTCATAAGAAGTTAATAACCTATTAAGAGCTTAGGATAGTAAGAGCTCACTACTTGTATCTGGCTTGTAATGGAAGATTTCGATAGATGCAAAGACTTAACCCCAAGTAATGTCTGTTGAGTGAAAGAATGTCAGTTATAATTTATTTTGGAGTGGCAGGAGCTGATGGAAAAGAGTAGAATGGGAAAGGGCTAATGTGCGTTTCCCAGGTGGCGCTAGTGGGAAAGAATCCTCCTGCCAACATAGGAGACACAAGAGATGTGGTTTGATCCCCGGGTTAGGAAGATCCCCTGGAGAAGAGAATGGCAATCCACTCCAGTATTCTTGCCTGGAGAATTCCATGGACAGAGGAGCCTGGCAGGTTACAGCCCATGGGGCTGCAAAGAGCTGGACACGAAGGAGCATCCGAGCACCAATGTGATGTAGGTAAATTATTAGTGAGGTATTGTTAAGCCTCTGTGTCTCTATATCTAAGGTGCATTAGGATTTCAGTAATCCCGGTACTGACTGTTTCCTAATCTGAGTTTTTGTACTTTATTAAGAAGGTTTTCCATGAGAGGCCACTGAACTCGTCTTCTTAGGAAAAAGACCAGATGTACATATTTCCTGAGTGCTCTCAAGAATGAAGAAGTCAGTCTTCCTAGCAGCATGGACCCGAAATGCATAGTACCCTTCCAGAAACTGTGGTCAATGATTGGTTCTGGTGCAAGGACTTGACTAGTAAGCCTGCCTGAGCTATCTGGGAAGGTCTTTTCCTACTGCGGTTGCTAACCTAGGAAAACAGTCACTTGGGACTACAGCCAGCACACCGCAGAATGCTGGTCTGAAGAGGGAAATGAACAGAGAGACACCAAGAGCTGAGAGAGGGGAAATGACTGAACCAGGGTAATATCATCTGAGCCTCAGGGTCCCACTGGAATTTAGTCCTTGATATTCTGGTTGCATGAATCAATGAAGTCCCTTTTATTAAGCTAGTTTGAGTTGAGGATTGCAACTTGCCAACTGCAAGAGTCCTGATTAACAACACGGCCTTGCCTGATTCTGGAAGCTTTATGTACAATGGCTCTTGGTACCCAGTTCCTACCTGACTGGGTGTATCAGTCACTGTGCTCTGTGGCAGTACCTCTTGAGATTTAGAATGGATAAGGATCAAAAACTTATTAAAATGCAGATTCCTGGCCCACAAAGTTTCAGATTAAGTGGGATTGGGTGGTAACACAATAAATCTGCCCTTTGTCAAGCTTTTTTTTTTTTTTTCTGAATGAGAAAAGTCCCTACAGTGGCCTGGGAGGCTATTTAATTCACAGGCAGTTACATTCTGTTCCTGTCACACTGTTTCTCTTAAGGTCCACAAACACGCCAGGCCTGCTCCGGTCTTAGAACTTAATCTTAGCTGGTCCCTCTACCTGAAAAGTTCTTTACTCCAGACATGTCCACTGCCAAATCATTTCCTTTTCAAGCCTCAGCAGAAATGTCACTTCTCAGTGAGTCCCATTCTGATCTTCCTATTTAATACTGAAACATGACACCTCTCACCCCACCCTTTACCCTATTTTTGTTTTTCTTTGTAATTCTTTGTAATTAATTTGTAATTTTATCTTCCAAAGTTCTCCACCATTTATATGTTAGGGCTGTTTTATATCCTGTTCCTCTTCCATCTCCTTTCCCCCTCACTAAAATACAAGTTCCAGGAGAGCAGAGATATTTCGTGCGTTCACTGATCCTAAGTGTCTTCAGCACACAGTAGGCACTCAATAAATATTTTTTGAATGAAGTGCTTTTAGGGACTTCCCTGGTGGTCCAGTGGTTAAGACCTTTTGCTCCTAATGCAGGTGGTCCAGGTTTGATCCCTGGTTGGGGAACTAGATCCCACGTGCTGCAACTAAGAACCAGTGCAGTGAAAGTTTAAAAAAAAAAACAAAAAACAAAAACATGCTTTCAGTTTGAAGTGATTTCTGACTCGAAAAAAATACCCTACTGCCATGCGGCATTATTTTACTTTCTTAATATCTCATAATCCAGATTACCAGATTTTCCTTTCCTTTGAACCTGAGAAGTAAGAAGAAAGACAAGGAATGAAAAGAAAGTTCCTACCTTGTTGTGATGCTCCATGTGGGTGTCCAGGCAGGGTCAAGCTCCGCCCTAGCCAACCTCACTTACTATAGCACTTCTCAGGGCTGAGTGCACAGTTTACCAAGGCCAGTTTTGGTTTTGACTTTGAAGTTCTCTGGGGAGAGGACTTTTTCTGTTGCCATATTGCCCTCAAATAGAAGTAACTAGACAGACATGTCTTAGCATTAGCGGCTGGAGACAAGGATGCTTTTACTTGAAGACAGTGATTCTTCCTACCAGAGGGGATGTCACCCAGTGTACACATATTCATAAGTATTTTTACTTGTGCTTCAACTCAGTTCAGGCTATCATCTTTAGTGTCTGATGATTTGGGGACAAAAGTTTGACTAAAGACTATCTTTAGGGGTCCACTTAGGTCATCAAAACTCATGTGTATTTGCTTTAAAAAAAGTAAACTAATTACCTAAGTATCCTAATATTCACATTATACCATTTAATCTAGTCCTTTAAAACAGACTTTTAAGATTTCAACTAACATTTATTCTTGTGACGCAAAACACTGCTTGCTACTTTCCTTGCTTAGCTTCTGGGAGCTTGGGCAGCTGCTGTTGTATGTGAAAGAAATTTGGATTCTTAAAGAAACTGCTTAATCTCTATTAAGCAATTAAATAAATTGGGTTCTGGGAGTAGGTAGCAGGTGGGTTTGACAGTGAAAAATATTTTCAAAAATCATGTTTTGCGTATTAAACGGATGTCTAAAAATGCAATGGCATACATTTAAGAGAAAATGATGATCGGGAGTTTTTATTAGGTGCTTCAAGTTAAGTCAAGAAAGGCAGAACGTTAAAGAACTTATACAATGAAAGGAGAAGCCGCTTCAGTGGAAGTAGGCCCTGAATTTAAATGAACTCATTTTCAAAGGACACAGTGAAACTTTTTACAAATCGTTCAGATTTTTCTCCTTTAAAAAAATATCGATAAAAAAATGTATTACCGCTTGACGGTGCAGAAGCGGCCTTCAGGGCTATGTCGTCCTTGCACCGGAACCTCAGAAATACACTGATTATACGTCGAAAAGAAAAACAAAACAAAACAAAAACGAAACCGGCAGTGCTTGCAGTCATTAAAGGGGCTGTCCTATTAATGCACTCTCTTTTAATGAAAAGGGAAGGGAATATTTGATATGCCTTGACATTTGGTCCCTTTCCGCGAAATCTGAAACTTGAGACGCAAAACAGTCCGCAGTTGTCGGTGAAATACCTGCCTTAAAAGCTGAACCACAGTGAATGTATTTGGCCCGGAATTCCAGAGACTAATTTCCACCCCTCCCACGGAGTCACCTGCTCAGGGGGAACCCCGGCCAGAAATCCGGGTCGCGCCAGGTCAAATCTTGCGCGTCTCTTGTTTACTCCGCCC
>NW_011494875.1:1367736-1368952 GCF_000754665.1 Bison bison bison | reverse complement strand
CTGCGTGTGATTTCACGCGCGTCCCTCCCGAGGAAGGGACTCGCGCAGGCTAGGGGCGGCCGCTCGCCCCAGGTCCCAGCTCGGCCCACCAGGAAGCCGCCAGCTGCTCCCTGCGCCGCTGCCCCAGCCGATTTGAATACCCCGGCGGGGCGGGCCGCGTTCCCCGAACTGGGTGCGCCCAGGGCGCCCTGGTGAGTGACCTCAGGGAAGGCAGTTGGGGCATTTCGGGCGCCTGAAAAGTTCGTGCTTCCGCGGGGGGTGGGGGCGGGCGGGCAAGGAAAGTGCTACTAATACATTTTGCTAAGCTCCAGAAACGCAGCCAGCAGCTACAGTCTGATTTTGTTTTTCTTGACCGATAACAGAAATGTGAGTAGCAGAGGCGGGGTGAGGGAAAGGGATCAGAGGATGGAACCGGCCAGAATCGTCCAAGACAATACTCATTATTCTGTAAATCCCGTGCGTGTTCAAGACCGGGAACCAGCATCTGGGAAATAGGGAAGATGGGGGTGGGGAGAGGAGGTTTCCACATCCCTAAAGGAAATTCTCAGACTCCCAGAGACGCCCAAGTTTTTTTTCTGCATGACAAGTAGAGACCAGCCCTCCGGGGGAGATCCCCGATCCAAGCGAGCAAGAGCGCGGCCGCGGTCTTCCCGCCCGGAGCGGCCGCGCGGGGGCCCGGCCTTGCCCTAGCGGTCGCCTCCCTGCCCCGTCGCCCCGCGAGCCGCTCAACCCACTCCGCTCGCCGGCTCCAGACTGGTTTTTCTGGTTCAGCCTCCCTCCCTGGGACGCGCTGGGGGATCCGATGACGTCGCTGGCTGAGTCTCTCCCTCTTCCTCCCTCCCTCTCTCCGCCTCTCCCCCCCGCCCGCCCTCGCCGCGCACTCCTCCTAGTAACTTCTGTTCGGGGAGGCGCTGCCAGGAATAACCCGGTGCGTCCACAGACCGGGAGGGGAGGCGGCCGCTGCGGCTCCCGCACGCAGACGGCTGCGGCCCGGGCCTCGCGGCTCCCTCCATAGCCCGGTGGCCCCTGCCCCGGGCCCATCTCCGTACAGTGTCAGAAAAATAAATAAAAGGAAAGAGGAGCCTGGGCAGGCGGTCGGGATCGCTTCCCTCCCTCCGCACCCGCCCTCCCTCTGTCCTTAAGGAAATGCTACCAGACACCCCCCACCAGACCACGCTCAGCCTTGGCGAGGAGCGGCCGCCGCGGCAGCGAGAAC
>NW_011494875.1:1366784-1367304 GCF_000754665.1 Bison bison bison | reverse complement strand
ACCCGGCGGCGGCCGGGAGCTGACAGCCGCCCGAGGGGCTAGCGGCCCGGGGGCGGGCGGCCGGCCGGAGGCGGGCTGGAGGTGAGGGGGTGGAGAGGAGGCGAGCGGGGCGCCGCTGAGCGCTGTCTCTGCCCGCCCGAGGAGGGTCTCCGCAGAAACATCTCCGGTGACTGTGGCACAAGTCTTGGCCAAGTTGTGTCTTGGACGTTGAGGTTCCCGGGAGCCCGGAGCAACTTGGAGGGTCTCCTGGCTCCTTAACCATATTCCTACACGTCTCGACTTTTGGGGGTGCTGGGTGCAGCCTCGGGGTGCGTGGAGGGCGGACCGACCGTTCGGGCGAGCAGAGCGGCGGGAATCTAGGTCCCTCGGCTCGGTAAGTGGCCTCGGCGCGGTGTTTTTTTCCTGCCTTCTTTAGCATTGGGAGCTTGTTTCACTTTACACCGTAATCGCCTCCGCCGGACCCCTCTGGCCCCTCCCGGCGCGCGCCCCCGGCTCGGGACCGGCGTCCGGAGGGTGAGGG
>NW_011494875.1:1365909-1366527 GCF_000754665.1 Bison bison bison | reverse complement strand
AGATGAGGGGAGGCTGCTTTGCGTAATGTCCTGGGGGGAGGGGGCGGCGCGGGAGCGCTGGAGGCAGGAATGTGCCTGGTTACTAATGAGGGACGTGCACCGGCGCGCACCGCCGGGCCACCGCTGCGGCTGCCGCGGCGCCGGCCGCCCGTCGTCAGGTAACGGGGAGGGGGCCGCGCGGCGCGGGCCGGGGCCGGGGGCGGGCGGCGCGAGGGCCGGGCCGCCGGCCTGCGGCCGAGCGAGCGCAGCGGAGGAGCCGGCTGTTGGCATTTCGGCGACTCCTTTCTCCTCCCCAGCGGGGAAGGAAGGAAGGAAGGAAGGAGAGAAGGAAGGAAGCGAGGAAGGAGGGGACTGTCTCGATGGAAGGTTCAGGCGGAGGCGCCCTCGCCTTGCGGGTGCACCGACCGCAGAGTGGCTCCCGGCGCGGCGGGCTGGCCGGGGGCGCGCGAAGACCGGTGGGGGCGTCTTGCATGCGTGTTCGTCTGTGCGTCTGCCGGGGGACCGGGAAAGGGACATGTGTGTTTGGGCTGTGCACTGTGGGGAGCTGGGTCTGCGCCTTTATGTCTGTTCCCTGAAGTGGGTGGAACGTTGGCCCGTTCCGGGCATGTTCCATGACGT
>NW_011494875.1:1356870-1365809 GCF_000754665.1 Bison bison bison | reverse complement strand
TGTGTGTGTGTGTGTGTGTGTGTGTGTGTGGTGTCTGTCGTATTTGGTGGGGGAGACTCCAGATCTGCTCTGCCACCCCAGCTGTTATCACAGATCCGTGCGCTTTATACGCATGTGCCTCCCGCGTCCTGTCCGTCTTACATAACACATCCAGTGCAGCAGAGGACACGAGAAAATGCGACCCCAGCCCTCCCAGCCGAAATCGGGCGAAGGGGTAGAAGGTCAGGAAGTGTCCCTTGGTGTTGTCCTTCAGGGACGTGGCTCCGGTGGGGGGAAAGGAGAGGGGGAGGAGGGTTTTCTTCAAGTGGCTCCTCTCTGACTTGAAAGCATCTAAGTAGAAAGGACTGCAGGAACTAGTCCTCTCTAATGGGAAAGCTTTTACATGCCACGCCAAGGAAAAGTGGGTACTTTAACCGCAGGAGTGCAGAGAAGAGAGAGGGTCCTTAATAGAGACGCTCGCAGGAAATGGGCAGTCATACGTGCGGGGTAGGGGGCAGTAGGGATGGCTTCGAGGGGACCGCAGGACTCCCTTGATAGTAGATCGGTTTCACTGGAGGGTTTAGGACACCTGTAATGGTTGAGAATTCGCACAGGAAGCAGAGTGTGCAACTGACATTGCAAAAGCCCTATTCTCTGCACAGTTACTTGGGCCTAAAATGAACATAAAAAGGCTTGTTTCCGGTACTTTCATTATAATGGAAAATTTGAACTGATTTTCCTCCTTCCTTTTTTTGCCGTGTTAAAAATAATTCAGTTGACTTCCAAATTGTTATTGGTACTCTTCCCCCACCCCCAAAGGCTAGACCTGGGTCAGGCAGGAGAGAACTGTGTTTTTCTAGCATACCCAGAGCCCTGGTCAAGGGCTATTGATTTTTCTCTTCAGTACAGTTGTTTCTTTTGTAGTGCCTAATCAAGCCCAGAAATTACTTGAAATATTAATTAAGTTTGCTATGATCTGTCCTCCTAGAAAAAAACAGTTTAACTTTATTAGAAACGTTTTCTCTAGTGATGTAGTAATGTTTGGTGCTGTTTGTCTTTGAGGAAATCAAGTTATTTAAAATATTTGCACCTATGTGTTATATGTACTTAAATATATATTACATATATCATATATATAGCACATATATATTAGAATTTGTGAATGTCTTGTGCTTATTCTCCATATAACAGTGCCAAAGCAAAAATTTACCCAAGAAGATTGTATAATAAATAGACTGGTTTTGATTTTTAGGGTATAGGCGAAATAATTTATCAAGACAGAAATGCCCTCCACCTGAGTAGAAAGGATATCATTTTCATTATTCAGACAAAATTCCTGTGGAACACTAAGAAGTCATGGTACCAGATGAAAACTGCATTTTTATTTTAAGGTGAAAGGGATTTACCTGTATCTCCTTAATGACAGTGTGCTTCAAGTGTCATAATCCCTTTTGACCACTAGGTTTGAAATGCAGTATATTTCTTAAATATAGGAAAATGTTGTATTATAGTGGTGAAGCTGTTAGAAAATTGTCTGAGTTTCTTGCTATGAACATCGGTCAGGTATAAAACAAAATCTGCTTGTTGGCACCTATATTTCTGTGATGGTGATTGTATTTTATGTAGTTGACTTTATTAGAGACTGCTTTTATTTATATAAGGGCATTTATGATTAAACCAATGTGAAATTAATTTGGGTGTAATTTGGGGCATGATAATATATTAATGATGCTACAAATTAAGATGTAACTGATTTTCAACTGGTTAGATCCTTGTAGCAGTCTTTGGAAAGATACCATTAGAGTAGATAAAACGTGTTTATATGTCTCTTAAACATGGAACATAAAAGTGAATTTACTGTGTATATTATCACGTAATGAGATCATGTTATTTGACTACCTTGAAAGATTAGCCAGCAAAATCTTTTGATTGATCAGGCTCCTTTTACGTGAGATGTGTTGATAAATGTTCTTGTTACTATGAAAACAAAACAGAAGCAACATGTTTGCAGGTGTTCCTTGTGGAATAATGGTACATGTGTCTGCTTGAGGTTTTGGCGCTTTGTCACTATTCAGAAAATCAGGCTGAATCTTTTATGCTGATTCAATCAAAATGAAGAATCTTTAAGAATTTGCCAATTTTTTTTTTAAGCAGGGTTTATTTCAGCAGTAGCAGCTACAAATTACATGTACTCTTTCTGTGTTGGTTTTAGATTTTTGAATTATTAGTACTTAGCTGAAATTAATCAGAAAGCTTCAACATAGGAAAAATAGTTTTAAAGACCTATAGAAAATGTAATTTAGCGAGGAAAGTGTAATCCATTAGCATGGGGAATATTGATAACCTGATGTGGTAAATATTATAATAAGGGGAAAGTGGCTAAGATCAACTGGATGGATGGTTGTGCATCCAACTAATTACCTATGTCTGTTAAACATGATTTTCACATTTGGGTTCATAGCCAGCCTCAGCAGTACTCTCTGTAGGTCCTGTAGGTGGAGAAATGGTTCACAATTTAAATTTCCACCTGAAGCTTCCAGTGATATGCTTCTGGTTAATGTATTTATATATTAATTCATTGTGAATCCATAGTTTGGCTAAAACTTGGTATGTAAGTATTGTGCTTTTTCAACTGATATTAGAAAAAGGAGCAGAGGTAGTTTGCTAAGTCAACTCAGCGGACTTCAGATTTCATAAGGAACAGACCATGTGTATGGCTTTGCTGTAACCACAGAGGCAGAGTCTTCATTAATCTTGAGTAAAACTGCAGTGAATCTTAAGTCAGTGAGTCAGTCTTCTTAATGTTCGAAGCTGTGGATGAACATAGAGGATGGAGGGAAAATGGGAAACTTTATGGAAATAATATTGTGCTTATTTGAAGGAAATTGTGTAAGTCATGTAATTTTCTGCTTGTTCCTGGTATTTGATCACAATCAAAAGCATTGCTTTCTATATGCTGTTTATGACAAAGTTAATAAAAAGGGAGGTTATAGATCAGTATTTGTAGCTATGAGATAGCTCTAAGTAATTTGGAAAAATATTTCAGCATTTCATCTATTGCTGTGAAGCAACACCAGGTCTTTGTGTACAGGGGGAGGACACAGCTTACTTGATCTGTGAAATCTTTGGTTTCTGAGGTAGATCATGGATACTAGCATTAATATAGACCTAGGACTATACTGTTTTAACCACTACATTTAGAATAGAATCAGAACTGCTTGATAATTTGTGTCATTTATTGTTCTGGGTCAAATAATGAGCCACTAATCTTAACATATACTTTCATTGCCCATCACTTGACATGTGACATGTATTAACTGTCATGTGATCTTACAAGTGTCCATAACTTTAGATTTCCTAACAGCTACAAATTTGGAATCTAACCATTTGATGTATTTGAGGAAACTGCTTGCTTTGGAGAGAAGCAATGAATGAAGGATTAGGCTCCAAATTTGTAGCTTTGGAAAGAAGCAATGAAAGTGATGTTTGTGTGCCTGAAGACAGTTCTGGGCAGAAAGCAGGTGGGGTTTGACCTGCTCCTTTGGTAACAAGATGGTTGGATGTAAAGTCAGGAAGTATTCAGGGCCCTCCAGTGTTTTGCCTTGTCATTCACTTAAAATCCTAGCCCTTTCTTTAGAGTATTATGACAGTTTTATGACAGGTGCCCTGGTTGTCTTGATCAGTTGCAACTTATTCATCCATTCATTCAACAAGTATATACTAGGAGTCAGACCTTGTGCTGGATACCAAAGGTATAATGATGAACCAGATCACAAAAGGAGCTTGATCTGTTGGGGCTGACCGGTCCTAATCATTAGGTCTGTTATAAATGCTATGGAAGAAACATAAAGGAATGTGTAACAAGAGGTCTGTCATCCCTGTCTGGGAGTGAGGAGGCGATCTCTCTGAGGAGGTGATATTTGAGCTGAGACTGCAGAACAAATAAGAGGAGAAAAAGATAGATGGGGAGAGGGAAATATCCTTCAATGAAGGAACAATGCAAATGAACCGAGGTTGGGGGATATACAGTGTTTTGATGAGTTAGAAGCAGGCCAGTGGGGCTGGAGGGCGGGTAACAGGAGAGGTAATGCAAGATGAGTTCAGAATATGTGGGCAGGTTGATTACATGAATGATTGTCCTTCTTGGCATAAATAGAGACTGTCCTTGGCAAATCCAGGCATATGATGAACCTACCATTGGCCATGTTAGAGACTTTCATTGGAGAGGGAATTTGGGAGGCAGGGCCTAGAACCTGGAGAAGGCTTGTGTGTAACCTGTGTCTTTTCATAGTACCTCCATATAAATGACTCTCCTGGAAATTTGTTATAATTTTATATGCTGACTTCAGTTTGAGGGGGTTAGTTGTATGAAAACTAACAGATTTTTTTTTTTTAAGGAATAAGTAGTTTGTTTTAAAATATACTTGTTTGGGGCTCCAGTTAACTAATTGGCTGGCATCATTGATTCAGTTAATGAATAACTGCAAATTCAAAAGTCTTTACAAGGTCACTGTGTGAAGTAACCGATTAATCTTTAGAGCTCTGCATGAGCTGGATCTACTATGATTTTAAATAGCTACTAAAACATTCATTTTCCCAGGTAATTTTTCTACATGTTTGCAAACTTTAGAAATTTTGGAGAAATTTGGATCTGATTTTTTTTTTTTTTTTGCTTTCTGTGTGATGAGTGGTCAGTGTAATACTTACAAGAGAATATGAAGGCAAAGAGGTTCTTAAAATACAACATTCTTTTATGTAGTCTTGGACTCATGTTCCCTTTTGTCAGCTGTATCATTTAATTATTTGCTTCCTGTTTTAAAATTTATATAATGTAAAAAATTTTATTTAGGTGGTAGAAAGAGTCAGTATTTGGAGATATTCCAAGCTTGGTCTATGGAGTCATACTGGAGATCAGAATGAATAACTGAGAAATAGAAAGACAAAGATCCCTGACTGCAAGAATTGTACAGTCTAGAGAAGACAGATGGTTTCTAAGTAAACTTTATTAAGCTTACAAGTGAAAGCAATGTATGAATGGAAGCACTTTTTTTATTTTCCCCCAGCAGGAAAGATTAGAAAATATTTTTGGGAGGATATGATTTTTAATTGGGGCCTTGGAAAATTGGGTAGGATTTCAGTAAACAAAAGGGGAAGGGAAAGGCCCAGCATAATTTGATCTGGAGTTCCGGGGCAGAGTTAAAGTACTGGGAGAAAAAGAATAAGGTGAGCCTGGAAAGACACATTGGTTCCAGATCTGTGGGGCTCTACAGCCCTTCTGAGCTGGATTTCACTTAGGTTTTTGAGCAGAGGAGTGATACTATGATGTATATGTTTTAGAAAGATGATAAGGGTATATGGGATGGATATCTTGGTAGCTGAGAGGCAGTAAAATTGTTGTAATGGTCCAAAGAGAAGTAACAAAGATTGACACTACTGCCTAACAATATGATTCTGTCATCCTGTTAATGGACATCTGAAAAGCACCTTGTAAAATAGTAACAAGAGTGATTAAAATATTTTGATAAAAATGACCCAATAGGTATGACAGATTGTCAGTTTGAACTACATTTTAAATACAGCACTGCATTATTATTTTAACCTCCTGTAAAACTTTTTGCTCCAGAAAATACTCATAAATACTAATAGTTAAAGTTCACCAACTTATGAAAATGGTTATAACTGAGAATTACAAACTATTTATGTTTTTAGGTATAAGTATTTAAGAAATAAATAGATGATTCATTTCATGGTTCGTTAGAATACTGCTTTTAAATTTTATTTATTTATTTTTTGGCTGTATTCTTTGCTGCATAGATTTTTCACTAGTTGTGAGTAGGGGCTACTTTCTAGTTATGGTGTGTGGGCTTCTCATTGAGATGGCTTCTCTTTTTGCTCTTGGGTGCGAGGGCTCAGTAGTTGCGGCTCCTGGGCTCTAGAACACAAGCTCAGTAATTGTAGCACATGGCACATGGGCTTAGGTGCTCTGCAGCATGTGGGATCTTCCTGGACCAGGGATCAAACCCGTGTCTCCCGCATTGGCAGGAGGACTCCTTGCCACTGAGCCACCAGGGAAACCCTAAAATACTGCTTTTTCATTGATAACTTTTATACCTAATTCACAGCAATACTGGACAGGTAGCCTAGTGCAGTGTGTTTGAAAGGCAGTGTTTTTTTTTTTTTTTTTTTCTTGACAGATTTATTTGGTGGTTTTATTTTCTCTGAAAAAGAAAGCAGGAGGTCTCTGAAACTTATTATTTGCACTATGGCAGATTCACTACATTTCAGAAGCTCAACAGAAAGATGGGACTTTTGAAACTAGGCAATAAGTAAATGTAGACACACCCTCATTTGTATTTGCTTGGGGATCTGTAGGCATGCATATGTGTATGGGCATGCAAGTGCACAAACACCCTAATCTTAGAAAATCATATGTGTACAGTGAGAAGGAAAATTTGATACTTAGAATGCAGTGTAGTAATTCTCATCCTGATAGTTGCAGAGAGTATTTCTTTTAAAATGGAGATTAGGTCTAATTCCATATAAAGAAGATTATAGGAAAGGTAATTTAAATTGTAAGTAGCTTTGTTCACTAAAATGCTAGATTCATTTGAAACAGTGTTTTATTTCTTTTGGAAGCCAGACAACTAGTTTAATAGTGTACATATGAAACACTAATTTGGTTTGTTAATTGGATGCAATTAAACTGAGGTTATTTTATACTGCTTAATTGTCTGAAAATTACATGCATTGCCATGCCTGTGTAATGTGAGGCAAAAACTGGGGGGTTAGTGGGAGCCGGGGCAGAGGACTTAAAGTCTAGTTGTGTCTTTGCAATTAACTTTTTGTAAAAACTTGGAAATGGGTCATTTTATACTCTGGACTTGATTTGGAAATGGAAAAGATGGGAACAGATGGCTTCTAAAGGCTCTTCCAACTCATATTTTATCAGTTTATAAATTCTTTGTAGTTATAGAGAATGCAGTGTCATTATATTCTGTAATTATGGTATTACAGGGATGAACCAAACACTTTAAAAAATCAGCCCAGTGCCAATTTAGCAAATCCGTTAGAAGGAAGGGAATTTAGGTTTTTAAGAACACTTACTCTGTGCAGGCTTCAATGCAGGCACACTCCTCATGGTTACACTTAACGAAACCGAGACTCAGAAAGGGTAAGTGGTTTTGCAAGGGTGCTCTGATAGTTGGTGGTGAAGCTGGATCTGAACTCAGGGCCGTTTGGCTCCAACAACCTGTGGTCTTTTCACCATTCCACACCACATAAGCTAGTGTTTGCACATCAACATTATTTCAAAAATTTAAAGAAATCATCAACCATTTTGTCTCTTTATTGCATTGTTCTCCCCAGTAGTTTATACACATCTGCCAGTGGGATACCCAGGTAGCCTAGGGGTTAAGAACCTGGTTTGAGGGCAGCTATCCTTGTGGCTCAGCTGGTAAAGAATCCACTTGCAATGTGGGAGACCTGAGTTCAATCCCTGGGCTGGGACCATCCCCTGGAGAAGGGAAAAGCTCCGCTCTACAGTATTCTGGAGAATTCCATGGACTTTATAGTCCATGGGGTCTCAAAGAGTCGGACATGATCGAGCGACTTTCACTTCACTTCACTTCAGACCTGGGTGAATTCCAGTTCCACGACCAGCTCGGGGAATTTAGGAAGGCCAGCTAGTCTCTTTGCAATTACAAAATGAGAATGGTAATCTCTGTTTAAGGGTCATTGTGAAATTTTTATGAGAATGTGGACATTGGTATCAATGAAAGTGAAAGTGTTAGTCGCTCAGTCCTGTCCAACTCTTTGTGACCCCATGGACTATAGCCCACCAGGCTCCTCTGTCTATGGAATTCCCCAGGCAAGAATATTGGAGCCGATTGCCATTCCCTTCTCCACAATACACAGTAAACACTTGATACCTCGTAGCTATGATTGGGGCTTTCCAGGTGGCTCAGTGGTAAAGAATCCTCCTGCTAATACAGGAGACACAGGTTTGATCCCTGATTTGGGAAGATCCCCTAGAGGAGGAAATGGCAATCCATTCCACTATTCTTACCTGAATAATCCCATGAACAGAGGAAACCTAGGGGGGCTGCAGTCCACGGGGTCTCAAAGAGTCAGACACAAATTAGTGACTGAGCATGCACACACGCAGGCAAGATTATTGTTAAGAAGGGGTATGTGTTAGTTGCTCATCTGACTCTGCGACCCCATGAACTGTAGCCTCCCGGACTCCTCCATCCATGGGATTTTGCAGGCAAGAATACCGGAGTGGGTTGCCATTTCCTTCTTCAAAGAAGGGGTTAGATCAAAAGAAAAGACAATAAAATTCTTAGACTTTGATTGAAATGGTTTAAGAAGTGATGTCAGAAGACACTTGTTTCTTCATAATTAACAAATGGAAATAGCAATTAAAATTTGGGATATTTCTCCTTTAACTCAGCCAGTGCTACACTAGTGAAGTGGACTAAATTATGTGGTTCTCTGTGTATCATCCTTCTTGAGTTTTTGATCTAAAAATAGCCTTTGGGGCCAGAATTACCCAACTTGAACTTCTCCATAAATTGCAAGAGCCAGAGAACCAGTGTTTACTCCTGGGGCCTTGAGCTTTCTTAGGAGACCAGCTAAAGTGTTTATGAGACTGCTGACTTTTAAACAAACATTTATTAATTCAACAAAAATTTATTAGGCACCTACTCTGGAAAAAGTGCTGTACTGTACACTGGGGATTCATCAGTGAACAAAATAGTAAAAAAAAAAAATTCCTGTCCTCATGGTGTTTATATTCTAGTGGACTAATTTAGAAACTTTTTATGGTATTCGGCCATTGTACTACTTTCTAATGTTTTTAGGAATCTCTGCTTTTATATTGAGTCACTCCATCCAAATAACAGTTAAAGAAACATTGTAAAATCTTACTAAATCAGTAATGAAAACATCCCATTTTATAT
>NW_011494875.1:1326509-1356770 GCF_000754665.1 Bison bison bison | reverse complement strand
ACACGGCTTCCCTGATAGCTCAGTTGGTAAAGAATCTGCCTGCAATGCAGGAGACCCTGGTTCAGTTCCTGGGTCGGGAAGATCTGCTGGAGAAGGGCTAGACTACCCACTCTGATATTCTTGGGCTTTCTTTGTGGTTCAGCTGGTAAAGAATCCACCTGCAATGTGGGAGACCTGGGTTCAATCCCTGAGTTGGGATGATCCCCCAGAGAAGGGAAAGGCTACCCAGTCCAGTATTCTGGCCTGGAGAATTCCATGGACTATATATAGTCCATGGGGTCACAAAGATTCGGACACGACTGAGGGACTTTCACTTTCACTTTTCTCACACACACACACACACACACACACATATTTGTATTTCTAGTAAGGTAGCTGCTAGAAATGTTTTTCACAGTAAGGTAGTTTTTAAAGAAGTACTGTTTGTAAATAACTAAATATTATAACACTAGCTCTTTAAAAAATTCCTCTTTAGCATTACAACCCTTCATACTTATAGAATCACGTCCTGGCTATTTTTTTTTTTTTTTAATGGGATGGAGGAAAAAATGGTTTACAAATGACACATAACTATTGTAAAACACATTGATCAGTTTGTTAAAGTGATTACCACAAATAATATTTGGATTTTTAATTTTGTTTTTATTTTGTTTAAATGAATTTTTTAAATGTATTTTAAGTCTTGCTTAAATAAATTTTTCATTTTAACGTGATTTTTCTTATGAAATTTCTAATGGGTGAGGATGGTTTCCGCTTTCACGAAAGCGTGGTAGACACAAGGCGTGGTGTGCAGCAGGTGCACAGTGGATACTTGGTGAATGCTTGAAGTCCTAATTCTCAAAGACGCTTACTGTTTGCCTGGTGAGAACAGACCTTTGACCCACTGTAAGCAAAGGCGTCATCAGAACCACATGAGGGATGAAATCTTGCTCCCACAGGCACATCAATCTGCTCACCCTTAACTGTTTCTTCAGTTTTTTTTTTTTAAGTCCTCCAGGAAACAGCTCCCTCACTTCTCCATGCAGCAGTCACAGACACTTCTTGCAGCCATAGTCAGCCTCTTCTCGGGTTCTGCACTTCCCGCTTATTTTTATAGCAAGGGAACAGATGGAGTCATCTTGAGGTAGTTTTTTTCCTGCGGTTGGATAGAGAAGTTTAGCATCGAACCCGGATTCCTCTCTGCAGAACAGTTTTCTTCGGCCATATTTTGTTAGCGTGCTCTGAGGAGGAAAGTTGTATGGAGGTGGTCATGGCTCAGGGCGGTGGGGCTTGAGAAAGACTTGTGTCTTGGTGGGCCTGCTTGGATGAATTAGGCAGAAAAGAGGGAGGATGCGCCTTTTCTCCACTGAAGACCCTTGCCCTATGCAGGCAGAGAAAAATGAAGAAGCTGGGGGTGAGTCTTTTCTTTTCACTTGAAGCGAGTGAGGAAATCTGTCTTTGCAACTCAACGGCGCCCCATGGGACAGTCCTAAAGGCTGGCCCCGGCACTTGATGGACAGGTCATGGGAAGTTCAGCTTCTCTTTTATCCATGGAACAGTTATCAGGCTTTATTATTATTATTTTTTCTCCTGATGCTTCCATTTCCAACAATCCCCATTTCTCTAAGCGAGGGAAAAAAGAATCCAGGGTTGGAAACATTCAATTAATTTTCTTGTCATTCAATGTATTTGCCATGTGTCAAGGTTGTGTTGGGAGAGATAGAAATCTGGGGGGTAAAATGAGGATTTCACATTTCTTTTGTGCCCATGTTGTGAGGATGTGCTCATTAGAGCTCACACCAGGGTTGCAGAGGACACCAGGAGGGCTGACGGTAAATCCTGACCCCACTAGTTCATTGCTTGCCTCATTATTGATTTTCAAAATGATTCAGGCCAAGTGGCTGTACCTCCGTTACATTTCATTGTTTCTTCATCTGTAAAAAATGAAGCGTTGTTTATAGCACTGCCCTACCTCCTGGGAACAGAGCAGGGTAACACAAGAGAACTGGAGTGGCTATTTTTAGGATGTGAAGCAATACTAAGTTTCGAGAATAATTCAATTGTTGGGGGAAAAAAATCTGGTGCACAGCAATACATTTGTGACAAGGGTTAGTAGAGTGTTCTTGAGATAATTGACTGCTATTGATGCAATTTATTACAGGCATATGTAATTGTTTTCAGAAAGATAATGGTCAGCAGCTCCACAGCTTAGTGTCATATCCCTAATGCATCTAAATTTTGGACGGGTCACAGATGAACATGTGTACCAAAATTTTGAGATAGTTATACCCATGTCAAGCAAAAGAAAAGGAATCCAAATTCATTTGTTTTTGAATTTATAGTCTGTTTACTTGTTCAGATGACCTCAGTGATACTGCAATGAACTTGTTGCCCAAATTTAATCAAGTGTAGCTTTTAAAATGGGCCAGGTGGCTGAGAGTACTCAAAATGACCTTTAAAAATAAATCACCCGGCAGTATAGAATATAGCAAAAAACTGGATACTATGTGGAGGTTAGATTTTTAATCCATAAACTCAAATTCGTTCCGTCATCAGTTGATTTTTGTCCATGTTTGGTGAGAATTTACTAATGTCAAACCTAATGTCGTCTGAGAATAGTTATGCTAAATATTAGTAACAGATTTGGAAGAATTGTACATTCTAGCTAGTAATCCCAGGAGCTTAGATTGTGAGGACATTATCCTGATAATTTGTCTTTCTTTTCCTATATTCTTCCTTTTCCTTATGTAGAATGGGAGCAATGAGAAGCAAAGAGAAGACATTTTGAAATTAATAACAAGTTTTCCTGGCTTTGAAGCTTGCTGTGATTATTTTAACCCTTCTTACAAAAGCAAACAGTGTCTAACAATATATTTAATGGTTGACATCTCCTTTAAGCCAACTGGTTTTGGTTTATGTTTCATAAAAGATTTTTACAATATGCCACACTGTTGTGTAAATCAAACTACTGTTCTTATGTCTGGCATGTAAGTGTTTCTGAAAAGTGAGGCAGTGAGCGGGTTAGGCGTGGGGAAATGGATTTCTGAGACTCTTTTGGAATTTGCAGATGGCCTGCTTCCTTGTTCAAAGGAACCTCTCCTAGTGCTAGTTTCCAGACAGGTCAGCTCTTGGGTGTGAACAAGCTGCACCTCCAGTACTAGTTTAGCATTTTGTGGGTAATTTTGCCTCTTCCTGTCACTCTGGTACAATGTGTAACACTGCAGTGATGACTTTTTTAGGGCATCCTTTAAAGTGTCTTAATTTGAATTATGCTGATTATCCTTAAGGGTAGGGTCTGATGTATTGATTTGTCCAGGGATGACAGAACACTTTGTAGTGTGAAGTTTTTCGCTGAATTTCAGGCTTAGAGAAAACCATTGGAGGCATCATTTAATCCCCAACTGAGTGAGGAGCAATCACTCAGGACAAATCACCAAGGACTGCTTGCATTCACTCTACACACACAACTCTTCCTTTCTCAGGGAGGCCTGTCCACTCTTGGACACTTCAGTTCATCAATTGAGCCTTCTGCCGCTGTCCAGAGCAAGTTTGCTCATCGACTTGCATGACAATCATATCATTATTTAAAGATAGCAATCATGTTCACCCTAAGTATTCTTTTCTCCAGGCTAAATATTCCTGGTTCCTTCAATTAGACCTCTTATTATGTAGTTTTCATTTTTTATTTTATTAATTTCTTTAGGGATCAGGCTGTTCGTGTCTGAAATCTACTTCAGGCTATTATTTTTTTATGAATCCTCAAAAAAATTACTTACCTCCAGTTACTCTTCAGAATATATCCTCTTGCCAGCTGGTTTAGAAACATTTTACAGACAAGGTCTAGACATGCTTTTTGAGGCTTACAACTGGAAGAGAGCTGGAATGTCCAATAATATAATACAAATCTATTTTAACATAGATGATTATGGAGATACTCGTATGTGTAAAATGTATGGGAATATGAAATAAAGTATAAATAGTATATAAAATATAAAGAAGACGGACTATTCTCATCATCAAAACTTTTTTAAGTGAAATAAATTAAAAAATAATGATTAAGGTAAGCTCGGTCAGTGAAGGCAGGTTAGAAGTAGAGGGGTTTTTAACAAGCGGATCCTTTACCTGCTGTTCTTTAAGACAAGCTCAAGACTTTCTTCTGTTAGTCACCAGTTCTGTTAACCCTATGGGGCATGATTTGAAACTGTTTACACTGTGGGACTGTCACGACAATCAAGATAGTGAACATAGTCCTTACTGCCAAAAGTTTTCTTCTGCCCTTGTGAGGCATCATCAAAACTTTTGTAGTTTTCTATATTAAGGAAAAGAACTATGCAAAGGAAGCTATAATTAAAAGAAACAGGTTGTGCATATATATGGAATTTAGAAAAATGGTATGCTGTTGCTGCTGCTGCTAAGTCACTTCAGTCGTGTCCGACTCTGTGCGACCTCATAGACGGCAGCCCACCAGGCTCCCTCGTCCCTGGGATTCTCCAGGCAAGAACACTGGAGTGGGTTGCCAGTTCCTTTTCCAAAGCATGAAAGTGAAAAGTGAAAGTGAAGTTGCTCAGTCGTGTCTGACCCTTAGCGACCCCATGGACTTCAGCCTACCAGGCTCCTCCATCCATGGGATTTTCCAGGCAAGAGTACTGGAGTGGGGTGCCATTGCCTTCTCCGAGGAAAACGGTATAGATGAACTTATTTGCAAAGCAGAAATAGAGACACAGACAAGAGGACAAACATATGGATACCAAGAGGGGAAGGGGAGGTGGAATGGATTGGAAGATTGGGATTGACATATATACACTACTATGTATAAAAGAGATAACTAATAAGAACCTGCTGTAAGCACAGGGAACTCGACTCAGTGCTCTCTGGTGACCTAAGTGGGAGGAAAATCCAAAAAACAGGGTGTTTATGTATAGCTGATTCACTTTTCGGTATAGCAGAAGCTAACACAACATTGTGGAGCAACTATAGTCCAATAAAAAATAAAATAATGTTAAAAATAAAATATTTATCACAAAAAATTTAAAAAAAGCAGGTTGAGATCACGTCAGGAATATATGAAATATTAAGGTGCAACATCACCCTTGGGTGGGGATATCGAGAGAGTTTCCTATGAGAATGAGGTGCTTTAGGTGGGCCTTGATTTTGATAGGTGCCAACCTGAAGAGGGGGCTTCCCAGGTGGTGCTAGTGGTAAAGAACCCGCCTGCCGATGTAGGAGACATAAGAGACATGGGTTCAGTCCCTGGGTCATGAAGATACCCTGAAGGAGGGCATGGCAACCCACTCCAGTATTCTTGCCTGGAGAATCCCATGGACAGAGGAGAGTGGCAGGCTACAGTCCATAGGTTAGCAGAGTGGGACATGACTGAAGCGACTTAGCACACAGCCTGAAAAGTGTCAAGGGTGCTTTCAGAGAAGCGTCTGATTTGAGGAGAGCACATAATGCATATGAATTGAATGTTAGTGAAAAAGTTCGAAAGGTTGGGATACACCTTGTGAGGATTTGTATTTCAGCGTAAAGATTGTGAACCGAAAACAGTAGAGAGAGGATGGTACACGTCTGTAACACGTGGAGACTTTGGTCCCTGGTCTGGGCATTTCCATGCAAACACAGTTAGATGGAACAGTTGAAAGGCGTGTCTGTGAAAACTTCTATGCAGAAAATCCTGTTGCCTTTATAATTAGTGTGAAGTGTGTGTATTTTGCATAGGAGGTGTATTGACTTTGAATTAGCATATTATTATTGCTGTCTCTGTCCCAGGAACCCAGAAATCTCGAGGGTAATGACTTTAATCATAAAAGTAAAGCAAATATATTGCTAGTGGACGCACTGTTATTCACACCTGTGCCAGTTATTCAAAACTTTTCTACTTCCCACTTTTTGGCCATAGGAATGACATGCCATACACTAAGTTTAGCGCAAATGGAGACCACTTTAACATAAAAAAATTTTTTTTCCTTCAACTTATGTATTGTTAGTTAAACGTGGGGATATAAAATGTTGGGAGATACTTCCATGCAGGTGTCTTACTTGTAAGAATGTTATTTAGATAGCAACTGAATGAGTTCTGTTGCATCTTAATCACAATTTGGAAAAATATTCTTACTTTAGGTCTGGATGGTCTTTAGTGTCCGTGAGAAAACTCTCTTCTTTTAATTTGCCTGCATGATTGCTTATTAATCCACCTAATAAATAGGAGAGAAGATAGGTACCTAGATGGTGGGCATATTTCATAGCACAAGAGGCCCTTTATGCAGAAGCGATGTATGAGACAATAACTGAAAGTTAATAAGTTACCAAAACAAAGGCTATCATTTCCTCAGTGGGCAGTTTGACCTTGCAACCCTGGTTATAACCACTGTGGAAAGTAGCCTATTTTAGATTTAACTCTAAGCGCACTTTTAGTCTCTGGAGAAGTACACAGGACGTTGTGAAGAACTAGGAGAGAATAAAAAATACCGTATCGTAATAAAATAATTTGTGCAGCTCATTAATTTTTAATCTCACTTTAGTGCATGTGGGAACGCTGATGTCTCAATAAAACGCTTGATGGTAGGCCATGGGGGCACTTGCTATTATTTAGACTTTATTGAGGGCCAATTCTGAAATATTAAATATAGACAGAGGGTGGAAAAGGAGGGGGTGTTCTTAAGCACTTGAGTGCTATACATAAATATGTTTCCATTGGAAGAAGACACTGACTTTTACCCAGAGCCTAAAGGGTATGAGGTGACAATGCTTCCTCTTGTGGTCGTCTAGAGCAGGGGTCCCTAATGCAATAAGGTCTGGGATCTAATGCCTGATGATCAGAGGTGGAGCTGATGTAATAATAATAGAAATGTGTGTGTTAGTTGCTAAGTAGTGTCCGACTCTTTTCGACCCCATGGACTGTAGCCTGCAAGGCTCCTCGGTCCATGGAGCTCTCTAAGCAAGAACACTGGAGTGGGTTGCCATTTCCTTCTCCAGGGGATATTCCTGACCCAGGGATCAAACCCCTGTCTCCTGCATTGCAGGCAGGTTTTTTACTGTCTGAGTCACCAGGGAGGCCCCAGGGAATAATAATAGAAATAAAGTGCACAATAAATGTAATGCACTTGAGTCATCCTAAAACCATCCAGCCCTGGGGCCAAAGTTTTAGGGACCGCTGGTCTAGAGAGAATGAAGCACCTGGAGGTCAGGGCCTGCCTCAGTGACAGGTGCAGTTGCCCTTTGTATGGTGATCCAGCCTCCGAGAGATCAAGACACTCATCATTTGTGCTGAGGACCATTTGATAAAAAGAAGTTTATAATTTGGGAAGTGGTTTGTAAGAAAAATAAATCATGGGACTTGGAAAAGTGGAAATAGAAAAACGGTTTGACTGGAACCAGACTGTGAAGCATGGAAGTAGGTAGGTTTTTTCATGAAAAGTTTATTCATATTTGCACGTGTGTATGTGTGTGTGTGTAAATGCAGTTCTCCATTTATTCCTGTAGTTTCCCATTCACTCGGTGAGCTGTCTGTCATCCCTATTGAACTATACTTAGGTACTTCATTCTGAGCTGGACTGTGACCTGGGAAAGTTCTGGCTTTGGAGGAACCATGCAGCCCAACAGTGTGTCATGAAATAGGACATGACCAGAGAAGGAAGAGTGTCCTGATGATCTGGTCACGGCATTTCTTAGGAGCCGGTTTTCTGGAAACACAGCAAATGACTGGCAGATGCTCATTTCAGAAGAAAGACTCAATATTGGATATTATGAGAGAAGAATACAAACTTAGGAGGCTTGAGTATTTTTAGAGATGCCAGCTTGTGAGGCACACCAGTCTCTCACAGTCAAGTTACATCAAAGACTAGTCAGAGTCTTAAGAGAATGCGGAGCCTCTTGTGGTAGTGAATTGGGATCTCAGAAACATGGAGACCCAGATAATTACTACCGTAACTCACTACGACTCTCATATTGTCACTGAGCGTCTAAGGGAAACCAATCCTGAATAAAATAATGAGTCTTTAAAAGAATAACTTGGGGAAATTCAAGTCTCTATTCTTTCTGTTGAATGAAGTGATAATACGTTTTATTAAGTTGGAATCATGCACTCTGATAACATACTTCAAAGCACAAAATTGGAGCATTTAAATTTTTTTCCAGCACTTGTTAAAGAGAAAGTCTAAAATAGGCTATCCTGCAAAACATCCTTTCATCCTCACAGTTTACTTGTTCTCTTTCATAATATAAAAGAGATGCATTTGAATATAGCACCAGGAACCTGAAGAATTCATAGTTTATTATGATGATTTATATTTTCAATTATGTTTATTCACAAGTTGACTTATGTTTCTGCTCTCATACTGGTCTTCATATTATCAGTTCAGTTCAGTTCAGTCACTCAGTAGTGTCGGACTCTTTGCAACCCCATGAATCACAGCATGCCAGGCCTCCCTGTCCATCACCAACTCCCAGAGTTCACTCAAACTCATGTCCATCAAGTCAGTGATGCCATCTCATCCTCTGTCTTCCCCTTCTCCTCCTGCCCCCATCCCTCCCAGCATTAGAGTCTTTTCCAATGAGTCAACTCTTCGCATGAGGTGGCCAAAGTATTGGACTTTCAGCTTCAGCATCAGTCCTTCCAATGAACATCTAGGACTGATCTCCTTTAGGATGGGCTGGTTGGATCTCCTTGCAATCCAAGGGGCTCCCAAGAGTCTTCTCCAACATCACAGTTCAAAAGCATTAATTCTTCGGTGCTCAGCTTTCTTCACAGTCCGACTCTCACATCCATACACGACCACTGGAAAAACCATAGCCTTGACTAGACGGACCTTTGTTGGCAAAGTAATATCTCTGCTTTTGAATATGCTGTCTAGGTTGGTCATAACTTTTCTTCCAAGGAGTAAGCGTCTTTTAATTTCATGGCTGCAATCACCATCTGCAGTGATTTTGGAGCCCAAAAAAGTAAAGTCTGACACTGTTTCCACTGTTTCCCCATCTATTTGCCATGAAGTGACAGGACCAGATGCCATGATCTTAGTTTTCTGAATGTTGAGCTTTAAGCCTACTTTTTCACTCTCCTCTTTCACTTTCATCAAGAGGATCTTTAGTTCCTCTTCATTTTCTGCCATAAGGGTAGTGTCATCTGCATATCTGAGGTTATTGATATTTCTCCCAGCAATCTTGATTCCAGCTTGTGCTTCTTCCAGCCCAGCATTTCTCATGATGTACTCTGCATATATACTAATTTACAGTAATACTGATTTCCTCTATTCTGTAATTAGGATTATAAAACAGAATAGTTTTTAGTCATCCTTCTTTTGTTCTCTCCAAGTGCCATCATCAGCAATTAAATATAAACCAGAGAGCATGAACTTTGAATAAAATCTTCAGTAAGCTTAGACAGTATTTGGGCAGTCATTTGCAGCTTGTGGAGTGTTAATTATATACCACCGACAGATGATTTGAAGGAATAAGTAAAAGTATGTTCTAATCAAAAACACAAGAATCACCCAGGAGACAGACAATCACAGCAGCATTTCCTAGAATTGAACACATTCGGAATCACTTTTACAATCAAGAATCCTTTGACAGAACTTGGGAAGCCCAGGGAAGTTGTTTAAAAGTTGCTGTGTTCAGACTAAGTGAATAAAGTGGTAGGATGGGATTATTTCCCAGGCCCTTCCCAACACTTGTACTGCAGAGGTGTGGCTGCTAAGCTAGCCCAGAGCATCGTATGTAGTACAGAAGGGGTTGTTTTAGTCTGGAGTTAGGAGTATGGGATGGGAAGGGTGCTGTTTTTTTTCAAACAGATTGGAAGGAGTCCATTTGAGGTTCACACATGTATGTTAGTCCTGTGTTTTCTGAGCTGATTTCTTGATAAGATGGGGACAGGGATATATGTGAAGTAAATGTTAATAACGCCTGCCTTCCCAGGTGGTTCAGTGATAAAGAATCCACCTGTCGACTCAGGAGACTTGAGAGATGTGGGTTCGATGCCTGGGTCAGGAATTTCTCCTGGAGGAAGTAGTAGTAGCCACTCCAGTATTCTTGCCCGGAAAATCCCATGGACAGAGGAGCCTGGCGGGCTAGTCAGATAGGACTGAGCACAAATGTTAACCTTAACAAACTATGCTAGTTTCATGTTATTACATGATAAAATATCCCATTGTGTTATTCAGAAGTTTAGGAAAAAAACAACAGAGGTTCTCAGGGGCTTTGGATCACTTGGAGTGGAAGCCAAGGTTACCTTAAATACTGCCCTTAGGTAGTAAATGCTGGGAGAGGACAAGAAGTATTTACCCGATTGTGAAGTCTTTTATATATGTTTAAAATGTAAAACAAAAAGAAAAAAATTTAAAAATTAGTAAATTAAAAAAAAAAAAGTAACTTCTGGGAGTTCCCCTGGCATGCAGTGGTTAGACTCCGGGCTCTCAGTGCCTTGGGCTTATGTTCAGTTTGTGATCTGAGAACTAAGATCCTGGAGCCAGCTACACAGTGCTACCCCCCCACCACACCCCAAAGTAACTTCTTTATCAAGGAGAGGTAGACCTGAATGATGAACTTCTTCAAAGCTTCAAGATGATGATTTCTTTATAATTCTTCAGGTGCATTTACTTGTGAATCCATAGGTTACAATGCACTGCATATTTTAAATATCATGATTCTTTTAGCAACCTAGAGTTAAAAGCAGACTTTATTTTTTAAGAGCACTTTTATGTTCACATCAAAATTGACTGGAAGAGAGATGTCCACATATCCCCTTGGCTTCTACCTACCTCTTCCCCCTCCCCACCTCCCATCCCCACCCCTAGTAAGCCTCTTCCACTGTTAAAATCTTGCATAGAGTGGTACATTTGTTACAATCAACGAACCTATGTTGACATGTCACTGTCACCCAAAGCCCATGTAAAGCCCTAAATATGTAAATTTCATGTCTTTTTGTGAGCCACTGCTTAGTTCAGTGTTAGAGACAGCGGCACAATGTAACATCTGGAACTTTGATTCACCAGGAGAAGAACAGAATCTATAATTTCTTAAGCTCATTTAGTTTTTATTTAAAAAATGATTATACAGTACGTTATGGTCTCATTTTTAACCCTTATTAACCTTAAGCCACTGCTTCTCTAGAATTACACATGGTTATAGTCTGGTTTATGGTTTCTTAACTAAATGGAAGGCTGGAAATTTAAAATAAAGGAAACTTTAAAAAAATCACCGTTATTTTTATATGAATGGGTAATTTAAATTTTAAAACATTCTGGCCAAAATCCAGTGCCATTAAACTGGATATGTACAAGACTGATTCCTAAGAGACTCTGAGTTTTTAAAATATTAAACATTTGAGATATGTTAAATTAGGACCAAATAAGTAAAATGACTTTAATGTTGTGCAGTGGGTGTTTTAATAATGAAAATGTATAGAATAGGCTTTTAGAAACGTCTAAGGAGTGTCTTCTTGCCCCCTTTGTCCTTACTGGAGCTATGCTGGAGAGAAATGTCCTTTTTCCTCTTATATCTGACAGCTAAGGAGTCCACCGACAGGAGATGGCAAAGGAGAAAGCATAATCTCAACAAGACTGAAATGCTTTTTCACTTTTGATTGTTTAAAAATAATCCTAGGGGAGAAAAAGAGTCATCTTGGGTGAAATTACGTTAAAAATTAAGCAAAGAAACTTGCCCTAGGAAAGTGCTTCCTCTGACACCTGGAAATCCAGGCCTTTCCCCTCACCCCGGGGAAGAAGCCGAAGTAGGAGCGGCGGCCGGGCCGGCCAGGCTGACCCGGGCAAGCGGAAGAGCGGATCCTCGCGGCGACCCCCGGAATCGGGGGTCCTTCCAGCGCCGGGGAGCCCCGGGCCACTCGCCCGGGAAGGGGCTGAACCTTGGGCCCCGGGTCGCTGACAGCCGAGGGAGGGTGAATGCCGTGACGTCTCCGCCGGCTTCAGCTGCACAACAGGAAATGCTCTCAGCCTCCCCCCTTCCTGCCCAGAGAAAAGTGGGGCTCGTGCTCCCGCCGCGCCGGCCCAGACCTAGTTTCTGGGGCGCCCTGAGAAGACACTGACTTTTGCCAAGGCTCCCTCTGAGGAGCCTGCCGGGGGACTCCGTTGTGCTAGAAGGGCGGGGAGGTCGGGCATCACTGGCCTTGGGGAGATCACGGCGCTTGCATCACAGAGAAGCCCTGTGGACCCACCGACCCGAAGCCTTGCGGCGCAGAGTGCTGAATAATGCTGGCTGCAGAGGGCCTGAGCCGACTTGTTCATCGCTTGACAGACTGTACCAACTCTCTTTTCACGAAGCCCTACAGGAAACCTCTCCTTTCACCCTCCTTCTAACTGTCACCTGTTTACTTTGTTGTGGAAGCAAAGATGTGACTGTTCAGTGCAAAGCACGAGCATCCTGTCCTTACAAGACAACTCAGTATTCAAGATTTTAATCGTTGTTTTGTAGGTAGTGAAATCTTGTTTGAAAAAATGCTTATCATCTTGTGAATTTGGAAACAGTACTGTGTCCCTGGGTTTACAATGCTCAAATTATAGATGCTTGTTCCCCTCCCCGAACCCCCCCCCCACTGTTTTTCTTCAGTTTAAAAAGTTGAATCCAAGCAAATCCAACTTTTTAAATAGCACGTGTTTTACTTTGCATTAATGATCTTTCAAGTTACACTTTAGAATCTATGTTTAGTATTAATAGTCTGTTATTTAGTAACATGAATTTAAATGTGTTTTATATACTAATGAGCATGATAAAGAAGGGTAATATCAGCCGGGTAGTCATTGAGATTACTTCTCTGCTTGACTCATGAATAGGCTTTGTAATGGAAGATTGTTCTTTTGGCTCTACAGCCAAAATGCCAGAGTTCACTGGGAGGTCTGCTTAGGTTTCTTATATCAAAGACTTGACAGAGAAAGGATTTAACAGATGAAAATATGATTTAGTAGTTCACAGTAAACGTAGAAAATCACTCTAAATGGGGACATACACTGTTAACATGTTTAAGTTAAACTGACTCACAAGGCTAATGACTGACCTATGCTTTTATAATTATTGCCTGAATATTTTCCTGTAAAAGAAGTCCCCATGGGGTCATTAGATGTGTATATAGTACAATGTCATTTCCCTTGGGATGCTTTCAGCTGATTTATGCAATAAGGAAACGGCAGAGTATTTGAGTACCCTTGGAAGAAGAGCGGTAGATTGCAACATTATATCTTTTTTAGATAGCTTGTTGCTTTGACGGAATATAACATAAATACCCTGTCTTTTTACCATGTGAACCTCATTCAAGTTGTTTTCATAGCACTCTTATTTGGTGGTGAGATGTGCAAAAATATTTGTACAGATATTTTCAATGACTCTGTAAAGGAAATAAAGTTAGAAGTTAAGAACAGAGAACTTGTGACTGTTCAGTATTATGCCAAAGAGAGTGGACTCCATTAAAATTTACTCTCAATAACTAAATGGATTCAAGGGGCAAACGAGATGGTGTGAGAGAAAGTGTCTTGTAAAACTGAAAAGCAATACATTAATGCAAGATTGGTTTTTTTATATGATTCTTTTTCCCTTCTCTCCCCAATAATAAAATTACACAGAAGAAAATTTTGATATAACAAAGACAACTGTTAAACTGGAAATTAGTCTCAAACTTTTGTGGCCACAATATAGTTGGGTTCCCTTCACCATGCTTATTTACTTTATAATAAGATTTAACAGCTTTAAAACCCAGCTTGGCCATTTACAGCACTGGTATTATGAATGTATTTATTTAGCACTATTAATATAAGGATCAATTACTCCAGATCTGTATTAAAAATAATCCTCAGTTTTTATTCAGCATCTCATTGGAGGTGCTAAGTCGGAACCTTAGACACATTAATTAAATCCTGTAACAACACAGAGGTTAGCCTGCTGTTTTCTAAAAACCACTGTGTGAAGAATTCATATGGACTGTACATAGAATCTGAATTTTTATATCAACACATCAAATCAACACGTCATCTGTGATTCTGATACAGATGTAAAACTTGATTCATATAGGAGTTATAAATAGATATACTTTGGGGGATACATTCTACTTTTTTTGTGGCAGAAGAATTTTGTGTCTGTATAGTAACGAAAACTATAATTCTGAGTAGGGTGGGTAGAAGAATAAATTGTTTCTCAGCTGAGAAGGTTGTGCTTCTTGGAGGAATATCCTAGACTAAATGCGATCCATTATATCTCAGAATCATGATTTGAAATAGCTTGAAAAGTATTTTTAAAATAATTGGTTTTGTACTGTATGCTTTGCCCAGTGAGTTTCACCAGCCAGGGCAGAGTTTGTCTTGTCCCCGCTGATTTCCTCAAGGCCTAGAGCAGTGCCCCAGTCAGGGCAGATGCCCAAGGCATGGGTGCCCAGTGAAGATACTAAGATGCTATCTCTACCTGTCATGTTTTAGACACTGTCTCCTGTCCCTGGGTCATAATTTCAGAGTCCTCTTTTTATTCAGTGGTTTGAATTCAGCAAATATGAGACAGTATTTGATTTTCTTTCAATGAATTAAAAACATAGAGTAGATGCACAATAGGCATTTAGGAAGTTGAAAAACGTTGAAAGAAGCATGATGTTTAAGCAATACTGTCTTCCTGCGTGCTTTGTTTACTGTTCTAATCATTTGCAGCTTTCCTTTTCCATCTAAGGAGAATCATTTTTTTTAAAATGCTTATTGACTATTGATTTACAAAAGAAGACATTTAGTGAAGCAAAAGATCAGTCCACTTGAATTTGGACCATTTTTATTAGCCCTTATGGAAAAGGAAATAGCAACCCACTCCAGTATACTTGCCTGGAGAATTCCGTGGACAGAGCAGTCCGTGGGGGTCCGCAAAGAGTTGGACACAACTGAGTGACTATCACTCACTATTAGCACTTAACGCTAAGGCGCTACATACCAGTTTGAGATCCAAAGATTCTCTGAGCTCTTAAACATAATTTCTCTTTGACCATTCATTGCATAATAGGATCTTTGATGTTGGGTTTGAACCTTTCTGGAAATGGGAATTGTGGATTAGAAGCCCATGGCTTTACTTTCAGTGCCTAGGATGGTGCCCAGCATAGACTCTATGGGCTCCAGAGGACCAACTTTGTACGTAGGCATGTGATCTGTGCAGTCCCCAGGCCCCCGGCTTAGTTTAACACTCTGTTGTCTTAAAATTCTTACTTTTTGAACAAGGAACCTTGTAGTTTTGTTTTGCATTGGGCTTTGCAAATTATGTAGCTGATCTTGGTGCTTAATAAATATTTATGACAAAATGAGTGACTTGACTACAGGATTTGGAAATTTAGATATTTTAATCCTGAAAGCATTGGCTTGATGGTGAATTTTAGTTTCCCTGTCTGTCTGAGGTGCAGAGAATGAAAAACAGACTGGATTCCATCCAATAAAGTATCTCAACTAGAATATTAAAAAAAATGTCTTCTCCAAGGTGTTCAATATAACCTCCTGGTGGGGTTGAGCTAAGTAAAATTTCTGATAGAATGTGGAAATTGAAGCTCACATAATGGGAAATATAATAGGTAGTATCATCTCTGTATTTTATTCTTTTCTTTATAGTCTCAGCTATTTTTTGATTTGTGTTTTTTTTTAAACTCAGCTTTCTGTTGTTTTTTATTGTTTTGAAAGTAGCTCTTTGTGTAGTTTTATTTATTATTGTTATTATTATTTTTTGGCCACACCACATGACATGTAAGATCTTAGTTCCCTGACCAGGCATCGAACCTGTGCCTGCTGCATTGGAAGTGCAGAGTCTCTATCACTGTACTGCCAGAGATGTCCCAACTATTAACTTTTAATTATTTGTACCTATTATCAATGATGCAATTATTCATGAGTATTGATTTATTGATAATACTCAGTATGTTAGATATTGGGCAGAGTTTATATTAAAAGGTGTTTCTTTGTTCTCTGGCAGAGTATGAATGAGTATATAAAATAATGGAAGAAGGTACATCATAGTGGGAGGAACAGGCTGTGGTCATCTCATCCTTCCTTTGCCTCCAGAAGCAAGTTGGTCTTAACAAAAACAATCTATATTTAAAGCTCTCCAGGGATGTAAATTGCATCATTTTTGTTGAGAGCCGGTTCTGTTGCTTAATCAGATTTATGGCTGGAAAAGAGGCAGTATAGAGCATGACCAGGAGTGGGGGTTTCAGAGCTGGGCTGTCTGGGTTTGAATGTTGCCTCAGTGACTTTCTGTTTGTATGACTTTGGGCAAGTTGCCTCACGTTTCTTAGCCTCAGTTTTCCTCACCTGTACAACAAGGATAATTCCTAAAATGGATTTCAAATGTTGTTCTAAGATTAAGTGAATTAATATATGTAAAGTACTTGGTCTACAGGAGGAAATTTTAAAAAGTCTACTTATTTCCTTGTTTATTTAATGTTATTTACAATATTATCAAATAATAACTGAAAGCTTACACTGATACCCTCAAAGACATCCTGATCTCTGAGGGAACTGACTTATAATCTAAGGATGAGGATATTGTGGAATGAATGTAAAAATAGAAGGAAGTAGAGGGTGATAAAGTCTAGAAGGAGCCCTAAGCTGTCCTTGGGGCAGGGGTGCAGGGACTATTCTCTCAGCTGCTCTTCCGGGGGTCAGTAGGTCACTAGAACAGTATGGGGAGGGTTTGAGAATGCATGGGGGAGTGTGGGGAATCCCAAATAGTTTAGTGTGGCTGGAGTTTAAAGGACAATTGGGAGACCATGTAAAACATGGTAAGCTGAGCCAGGCCATGAAAATATGGACCAGAGATACAGGAGAGCAACCAGAAAAATCTCATTGTAGGAGCCAGGCTTTCCCCAAAGAGAGAGAGAGTGTCAGTACCAAAGGCTGTGGACACTCAAAGGAAGATAAAAACTCAAAAGTGATTTAATAACTACGAGATGGCTGGTGTTTATTTTTGTCTGTCATTTGCTCTGTAGTGTGAATGACTATTTAAGCCCCTAGTATTGGTGAGTGTAGGGGAGACATTTAAATTAGACACAGAAGTTTCTGACTTAAAGAGGATTAAATCCTTGAATTACCAAAAGAAGTTTTACAATCTTTTTTTCTCTAATGTTTTCAAATTAGGATAAACCACAAGCTCATAGTTAATTCATGGCCCCACTCCATTGTCATCTTCAGCTGGGAGAGGGCAATAGAGCCTGTTTATCATTCTAACTTTAGAATCTAATCATGTTTTTAGTTCGTATTGGTAACTAAAAAATAAAAATATTGAATGCCAGGCACTTTTCTAGGCACTTTTCTATGTATTAATTAATTTAATCTATTTCTATATATCTTTATCTCTTTTAGTTAGGCAGGGCTTTTAGTCTCATCATTTTATAGGCGATAAAACTGAAGGACAGAGAGATTAAATATCTTGTCCAAGGTCACAAAGTGGTGTGCTTTGGAGCTTCTGTTTAGCAGACAGTCTGAATTCAAACCTCAGACACACCCCTTTATCATGACTACCCCTCCTGCTTCCTTACTGTGGCTCGTTGCACAATTTGCTGGATACATGGGTGAATGAATGAATGAATTACTGAAAAGGATAGATTGATAATTACTTTTATTTAGGTTAGTCAATCTGACTAAAAAGTCTTTCTTCCTGTTAGTGGTAAGTTTCTTTTCTTTTTCTAAGGGAAGTTTATTCTTTCATTATTTCAAACAATAATCTGTCTGGTAAAGTCTTGGAAGTTTAAGATGTACTTGGGAATTTGTTTCTTGGTAGTTGGGGAATAGCCAAATGAGTTCTCCTTCTGGTGTTGGGTCTTGGGGCGGCAGGGGGGCGGTGTGTCTCAGTTTGTTAGTGGTGGTAATCCAAAACGTGATCATGCTATCTGGGTCGTGCAAGACTGGAACTCCCCGGGAAGTGGTGGTGCTGTGAGCCCCTGGCCTCAGGCCAGCTCCGAGTGCCCTGAGCTTTGGAAGTCAGGACTCTGGAGATACCAAGATAACGATGTGACAAATAAGTAGCAGAATGTGACAGAAGGGACATTATTCTTATGTTTGTGACTTTCTTTTTAGCTGTAGTTCTCTGACCTTATGTAGCAGTTATGCAAAATGGTCTATCATTCTTACTTTTGGAGATGAAATGAGTGTGAAAGGAAAGCATTTGCAGGACCCAACAGAAAATTTGCCTACTGTGTCTTTACAGTGAACAGAATAGTTTCACAGAATGAAACTTAATCTCCTACTATAGAATACTTTTTAAAAGTTTATGTTTAAAGATATAAAAATGTGTTTGAAAGGTCTCTGATTTTTATCTAGAATAAAGAACACGTAGAGGGTTTTTTTTTTGTCTGCAGGAGGGCATGGCAGCCCACTCCAGTATTCTTGCCTGGTGAATCCCACGGACAGAGGCGCCTTGGCGGGCTACAGTCAATGGGGTCGCAAAGAGTTGGACACGACTGAAGCGACTTAGCATGCACGGGTTTTTTAACTCCTGTGATTTCATCTGTGAATAGATAATTCCTTCAGACATTTCTGCCTCCACTGAGGACCAAGATTCTTTCCTCTTTAACATTACTGACCAGTGTGGACCTGGCATACATTTATCGATAAGTTATTAATCTTAAGAATAGTCATTCTAAAATATGAAAGGAACAGAGTGAGGACTATGGCAAGGTATTGTTTTTTACACTAAATCTGATTATCAATATTTTAAAATGTACCTTTACTGTCCTCACACAGATGATGGATATTGTGTTTTATTTTCTAAAACTTAATAGGTTTGAACATGGAGTTATTCATAGAAGGCAAATAAGAGGAAATTTATAAATTTGGGTCTTTGAATAGAAGAGTAATAAACTTATCCGTCCTATAAACTGCATTATAACATGTGTTTTATTAAGAGCAGTGTGACTTAAAAAAAAAGACCTGTATGTGAGATTGTGAGATTACTGTGGACCTAGATTTACTTAGGAGATATTTGTAGACAGTTCCTGATTTGAGCTGCCACTAATAAAGTACATCCCTGACCTCACCGATGAGACTCTAGAAAGATTCACTTTTTGATTTTTTAAAGCACAATTATGAATCAACTCTTAAAACATAAAGCTCTGATATGGGTGAATCAAAGCACTGTCATCAGGAAGAGGATAGAGGATGTTTATATATTTCACACAAAGTGCATTTAATACTATTATTTTTCTACTTTTCCTTTTATTTACTTTATTTAGATCTTTCGTCATGAAAAAAAAAGAGTTGAGCTGATTTACTTTATAATTTTTGAGAGTTCTTTTTGCTTGTGTTTTTATAGACTTAAATTTTTTTTAAATATTGCAAATACACTAGAATTAAGAAATCCAGTGTGAGTGAATGAAAATGTCATTAAACTAGGTAGAATTTGGGATAGATCAGTGACTTGGAGTTAACAAAGACATTTCAATCAAAGCAGAAGAACATGTTTTAAAAATAAAGCAATCTAAATTGTATGACTTAAAAGTAAAATAGTATGTAAGGAATTATATACCCTGAAGAAACACATGAATGTGTTAACTACAGATATTTATATATATATTTTTAAATCATGGTAGGAATGACTTAATCTGAGACTTCAGGCTGTCTCAGTTAAACTGCTCTTATGCCGTCATCGTTTTCAAAATTACTGCAACCTGTATGTGTCAGTTTGTTTTTACATCGCTTGGTCGTGGGAAAAAACATTTTTGTAGGTTAAGGCTCTTTCATTCATTTATTTCCCCCATACTTACAATATAAGAAGGTGTTAGTTCTCTAAAATTGAAGGAACATTGTGTTTATTGGTGAATAAGGACTTCTTATAGAGTGTTCTATTTTTACAGCTGTGCTTCATGGTATCATGTTCCAAAGAGGTCAGCTGGGCATGACCTCATGGGCATGAATCTTGAGGAGACGATTCTGAAACAGCTATAGGCCTGCAGAGTTGAAAGGCAATGCAGAATGCCCAAATGCTATAGTCGGGAGGCATTGACTCTCTTAATGCTTTAGTAGTTTGTTTTTTAAGTAGCATCTAAATTCAAAACTGAATCCAAAGATAAGAGGATCAGGTAGGGTAAGACCCAGGAGGATGTAGCTAGTGGGAAGTAGGATTTGCATCTGTGAAAACTCTCAGTACTGTTGCAGTTTTAATTCTGAGTTTGCTTAAGAGAAGAAATAAATAGGAAGGTGAAGAGGAGGGCAGAGGGGGTTGAAAGAAGAAGGTATTGAAAAGGGGAGGAGAGAGACTATTGTGGTAGTTTCATTTCAGTACTATCAGTGTTCTTGCTAAAATTATAGAAGAATAGTATGGTTTTCAGAATGTGCATGAAGCTGTTTGAGAAACAGAATTTATTTGATGTGCAGATATGATTATTTGGGGGATATTGCTTAGCATTGTCCTTTGTACAGTCGTGGGCAAGGTTTGAGGCTGCTGTTGGGTACACATATCACTAGAAATTGTATCTAAGACTCCCACTAAATGAAGTAAAATCTGAATTACTAACATTTCCCCATCGTTTAGAAAAGATATGTTACATTCTCTTTTATCATCACTGTTAACAAGAGTGAAATTTGTCAGTTTGGAGTTCACATGCATTCATACTTGTTGCCATCTGCTGTGGGTGACTGTTACATGGAAGCCATTTCAGCTGGCATTTGCTGTCCCTTCTCAGCACCACATCAAGGCATGCACTCAGGAAATTTTGAGGAAAATGTTTTAATAGGGCTGGAGTGATAAGTCACTCATTTTGGCAATGTAACATCAGCACTTTATTTTTCTATTATTAAGCATATTTTATTTTTCATATAAAATAGGTCAATAATCCTGGAGAAGAAAGAAATTGGTGGCAAAACTTAGAGTATTTCACAGACAGAACCGTTACTTTCACTTACTCATATGTGGACAATTAGAATAAGCATACGAAAGAAGTTAACAGCTAATTAGAGGTGAAATTTTTAGTGACATATATTAATCATTGTTTATGGCAGCCTAAGTGTTAACAATAGCATATTAGAACACTGGAGTGGGTTGCCATTTCCTTCTCCAGTGCATGAAAGTGAAAAGTGAAAGTGAAGTCGCTCAGTTGTGTCCGACTCTTAGCGACCCCATGGACTGCAGCCCACCAGGCTCCTCCGTCCATGGGATTTTCCAAGCCAAGAGTACTGAAGTGGGGTGCCATTGCCTTCTCTGATATTAGAAGAAATATGTTTGAAATCTAGTTTACCTAAACTATTGCCCATATTTTTGTATGTCCACTATGTTAGAATAGAAGTTTTAGAAAATTAAAAAACACTGTATATGAAGAAAGAATTTGCATTAATATATGTTAGACAATTAAAATACAGTAGCTTATTTCAACACATATATCATGTTTGTTTACTGTTTGTTATTTAGCCAATATTTTTGAGTGTCTGTTATATGCCAGACAGTGTTCTAAGAGCTGGAAGTACAGCAGGAATAAGAAAGGCATGGTTTCAACCTTTGTGGGGGACACCCATCCATATTAATCCAGTATTCATATGGATCTATAATTATATACTATGCTTAAGTGCTACGCTGTAGATGAGTAAGGTGTGAGGAGAGAGGAGAATGGGGCAGCTTTGTCTTTTGGGCAAAGTCAAGGAATGATCTTCTGAAGGTGGGGTGTGTTGAGCCCAGAGTGACTGATGAGGAGACATTTACTAAGTGAAGGAAGTTCACGGGTTGTAGCTCATTCGGTGAAGAATCCGCCTGCAGTGCAGGAGTCCGCCTGCAATGTAAGAGACTCAGGTTCGATTCCTGGGTCTGGAAGACCCTGGAGAAGGAAATGGCAACCCTCTCCAGTATTCTTGCCTAGAAAGTCCTATGGAGAGAGGAGCCTCGGTGGGCTACAGTCCATGGGGTCGGAAGAGTCGGACATGACTTAGCGACTGAACCATCACCAGCAGGTAGAGGGAGCTGCTTGCACGTTGGCCCTGTGATGGCTGGGACCAAGGGTCCCCTCAGAATCAATGAAGCACTGCCATGGCTGGAGCACCTTCAAGAGCAGGGCAGGTGAAACTGGGAGAGTTGGTGGGGCCATTGTATGCAGAGCCTTAGTTTAAGATATTGGTCTTTATCCTAAGATGAATGGAATGGAAAGCCTTAGAGGGTGTTTGAGCACGAAGATGAAAGGGTCAGATTTGCTTTATGAATATTACTCAGTCTGCTGCAGAACAAACTGGAGGACACCATGAATGGACCTGGAACTAGTTAACAGGCTATTGCAGAAATCTAGGGAGTGTGTTGTTACACTGGATTAATGTACTACAGTGGAATGATGAAGATGGAGAATGGGGACAAGTGGGGAGATTTGAGAAATTTCCCTGGGGAGAAATAGATCTGATGGTAGTTTGGATATGGAGAATGAAGGAGGGGAAATAGACAAGAATGAATCCTGTGTGAGGCCCTTGCGCCTGAAGGAGCAGAGTTGCCATCCATTGGCATGAGAAGAGCCTGGTTTGAGGGAGCCATGACTTTAGTTTTGGGATTCGTTGAGTTTAAAATGGCTTTGAGTTATCTAAGTGGACTTGTAAGTAGCCAGTTGAATATGTAGATACAAAGGAGAGGATAGGAGACAGAAATTTGGGAGCCATCAGCAGGTAGACTGTAATTGAATTGGGGTAGATGAGAGGATATAAAGGAGGACATTTAGTAAGAAAACAAGTCCTGGGACCACCCCCTGAGAAACGCCAACTTTTAAAGACCTGAGACCAGAGGACAAACCCACAGAGAAGATTAGAAAGGGCTGGTCAAAGTAGAAAGACAGCAGTGAAGAGACCCCAGTGTCACAGCCTCTTAAATGAGGAGAGATGTTAGTTTCCTGAATGTTAGTGAAGTGGCACAAACTAGGTGCCTGAAAATAGCAGGGATTTATTTTCTCACAGCTCTGCATGTTAGAAGTCTGAAGTCAAAGTGTGAACAGGATTGGTTCCTTCTGAGGTCCAAGAGGAAGAATCTGGTCCATGCCTCTCTCCTAGCTTCTGGTCCAGGCCTCCTGTTCTTGTGGGTCCTTGGCTGGTTAGATGCATCACTCACATGATCTTCTCTCAGTGCCTCTGTGTCTTCAAATGGCATCTTCTCATAAGACCACTAGTCATACTGGATTAGGGTCCCACTCTACTCCATTATCAACTCATCTTAACTAATTATATCTGTAACAACTCTGTTTCCAAATATGGTTGCATTCTGAGATCCTGGGGTTCGAGCTTCAACATCTTTTTTGGGGGGGAGGGGTAGCAATTCAGATACGAACGTAGGGACCCCATGTAAGACCCTATAGGTAAGCCAGTGACCATCAAGACAGAGTGCCCTTTCTTACATAATATTTTGGTACAGGTCGTATTATTCTGTCCAGTGAGGTCCAAGTAAAGTGAATACGGTAGCTGAGGTGATGTGAGGGTGGGAATAGAAAGAACGGGGGATACGATGGGGAAAGCGTCTTAGAAAAATGAAATTTAAGGTGCGCCTTGACAGATGGGGTTTAGGATTTATATTTGTGGACAGTTGAGAAAATCTGGGAGAGAATTATTGGGGACAAAATCTGCACAAAATCTTGATTTGGAAAAATGTCCCCAGCCTTTAAGAAGTAGGGATCTGTTATAATAACATAGCATTGAAGAGCCATGCACCTAGCTGTTTCCCTTCCTATAAAGTGTATTGGATGTTTTGTGTGTTTCAGGGAGTCTTGTGGCATGAATAAGGCTGGGTTGTACTTTCAGTTGCTTTAGTCAACAGCTATTAATACTTATCGAGAGAACTTACTATGTGCCAGGCACAGTGCCAAGTGCCTGCCTGTTCAGTCGCTCAGTTGTGTCCGAGTCTTTGCAACCCCGTGGACTCTAGCCCACCAGGTTCCTCTGTCCATGGGATTTTCCTGGCAAGCATACTAGAGTGGGTTGCCATTTCTTCCTCCAGGGGATTTGCCTGACCTAGGCATTGAACTTGCACCTCCTGCATCTCCTGCATTGGCAGGCGAATTCTTTACCACGAGCCACCTGGGAAGCCAAGGGCTGGGGATAAATCAGATTTTAATGAGGTATTTCACCATCCCTTCCAACACCTCTGCATTAACCATCGTTCTAACACATAGTTTTGGTTAATAATAGGATTTTATCTTATGACTGCATCCATTTCTAGAGTCATGAATTTAATAATCATAACTAATAATAATTGTACACCTTACTGAAGACCAAGCACTATTCTCAATACTCGAACCACATTTAAGGATTGAAACTTTACCAAAACTCTATGAATTAGGTTCTACAGTACTTCATAGACATTAAGGTGCCATTACTTGTAAGATGGCATTTAATGTACCTGTAAGAAAGAACATGGGTAGAAAGTGAAGAGGAACTCAAAAGCCTCTTGATGAAAGTGAAAGTGGAGAGTGAAAAAGTTGGCTTAAAGCTCAACATTCAGAAAACGAAGATCATGGCATCTGGTCCCATCACTTCATGGGAAATAGATGGGGAAACAGTGGAAACAGTGTCAGACTTTATTTTGGGGGGCTCCCAAATCACTGCAGATGGTGACTGCAGCCATGAAATTAAAAGACACTTACTCCTTGGAAGGAAAGTTATGACCAACCTAGATAGCATATTGAAAAGCAGAGACATTACTTTGCCAACAAAGGTCCATCTAGTCAAGGCTGTGGTTTTTCCTGTGGTCATGTATGGATGTGAGAGTTGGACTGTGAAGAAGGCTGAACGCCGAAGAATTGATGCTTTTGAACTGTGGTGTTGGAGAAGACTCTTGAGAGTCCCTTGGACTGCAAGGAGATCCAACCAGTCCCTTCTGAAGGAGATCAGCCCTGGGATTTCTTTGGAGGGAATGAGGCTAAAGCTGAAACTCCAGTACTTTGGCCACCTGATTGGAAGAGTTGACTCATTGGAAAAGACTCTGATGCTGGGAGGGATTGGGGGCAGGAGGAGAAGGGGACGTCAGGGAATGAGATGGCTGGATGGCATCACTGACTCGATGGACGTGAGTCTGAGTTAACTCCGGGAGTTGGTAATGGACAGGGAGGCCTGGCGTGCTGCGATTCATGGGGTCGCAAAGAGTCGGACACGACTGAGCGACTGAACTGAACTGAACTGAAGAAAGAACAACAGAGCCTCCAGTTAATTGAAATATGCTCTTAATGATAAGTAAGACTACAGTCAGGTTTCAGAAATGTTGAAATCGTGAAATGTTTCAAATATGTTGAAATGACCGAGAATTTGGCGGATATCAAATTGGTTGGCATGTGGTGATCATTGTTAGTTGACAGCTGAGGAAATGGAGGCACCGAGAAGGTAAATAGCTTGCCCAGGGTTATACACGGATACGCAGTGACCCCGGATTCTAATGCAGGGGGCTGTGCCATCTTGCTCCGTTGCCTGTGCTGTGATCACAGAGTCTAAGCACCTCCCCAGTGTCTTAGTTTCTAAGCTGAGAGCCTGGTCGTGTTTCAGGGCCCCAGTTTGACCAAGTTTGGGGGATGCTGTGACAGGAAAGGTGTTTGCAGAGGAGCAACTTGCCGCTGGTGATTTGATTAGTCAAGCATTAGACGCGGAGTTTTTTTTTTTTTGGTTGGCCCTTTTCATCCACCTAAAACGTGAACAATGAAGAAAGGCCATCATGGTGAGCAGTGGGGCCAGGGTTGAAGGTGAGGTTGGGGCAAGAGTGGGTGACTTTCTTGTGGAAAATGATGTGTCTCCGCGGGTTTGAAGTTTCGTTTCCTCTACAGGCCACCTCAGCGCCCCCTTCCAGCGCTTATCTCAAATCTCTTCGACTGTCATCACTCATGCTCTCCCCCTTCTGCCTACTTTCATTTCCTGTGAAGTTACCTTTCCTCGGGCCTAAGGTGGCCTTGAGGGTACCCTAGCTTCCATGGCTTGTGGGAAAGTGTCCCTGAGCTTACTGAAGAAAGGGAAGCTGCATTCAAGTTGGCCAAATAAAGCCCTGAGTGCTGCAGTACAAATGGAGTGACTTTTCTCTTCCTTTGTAATTTTTCTGTCTTCATAGACGTATCCAGTGTGCCCTGATACATGGGTTTCCCCTTTGCCAACAGAGTTTTCAAAAATATCAGATGCTGTTTTTCATCTGTTGTTGTTTTCGGTTGCTTAGTCGTGTCTGACTCTGCGACCCCTGGACTGCAGCACGCCGTTCTTCCCTGTCCTTCACCATCTCCTGGAGCTTGCTCAAACTCAGGTCCATTGTCATGCCATCCAACCATCTCGTCTGCTAATATTGTTCATACGCTGTATACTTTGAAACTATCCAAATGATACCATGAAGGAAATTTGCCTTCACTGGTCCAGAGAAAGTTCTCAGAGTGAAAGAAGGGGTCCTCATGTGAATCCCAAGGCTTGAGTGTTTGAGGACGTTGTAATTGCATGAATGAGAATCAGAGTGATACAAACTTTCCTGAAGAAGCTTCTCCTGAGCTAACCGTCTGATTCCCACTGATCACCAGGAGCACTGGCTTTGTGCCCCAGCACAGGGCTTGGGGCCAGTCTCTGTATGCTGACTGATGACACTGTCATAGGGTAGGTGTCAGATAGCCCAGTCCTCCTCTGATGTATGTCAGCGAAGGACATTTTTGGACCTACTCCTAAAAGAATCTCATTCTTCTCCTTCTAAATATGTGGCACAAGCAGCGTTTCCATCTAAGCAGTTACCTCTTGGTAGTGATTACAAAACCTTACTGTGCTTTGGACTTCTTTCTTTCTTCCTTTCATATCTATATCGTTATTCTCTGGATGTTTCCATCAGTATCATGTTCTACCTTGTTTATTTGCTGAGTTGTGTCTGGCTCTCTGTGACTCCATAGACTATAGCCTGCCAGGTTCCTCTGTTCATAGGATTTCCCAGGCAGGAACACTGGAGCGGGTTGCCATTTCCTTCTCCAGGGGGCTCTTCTCGACCCAGGGATGGAACTCAGGGCTCTTGCATTGGCAGGCGGGTTATTTACCACTGAACTACCTGGGGAGCCGATATTCTACCTAGTAATCTTTTAATTAAGAATATACCTTGTATTTATGGAACTGTTACTGAATTAGGTAGTGAGAGTGCTCACATGACAACCATTGGTCTGGAGGGGCTTGCTGTAGGGAGGATGGTGTGCATATAACTATCAGGTTGTGATGAAAACAGCCATGAAAAGAGAAGTGTGATGAGCAAAAGGAGTTGAGATGTCTGAGGAGGAAGCTGTGTGTTTCTACTCAAGGGACTTAGACAGGCTTAGTGGAAGGGAACACATTTGATCACTGGTGTCATCATAGGTTTAGACATAGAGGTAAATGACAGTTGTTGTTTATATTGAGATGTGTAGTTATATTTTTGGGAGGCTTGGTTCCCTAGGACAGTTGTATCCAATTGAACTCTGCAATGATGGAAAAGCCCTGTATCCGCACCGACCATAGGGTAGCTACTAACTCTGTGTGGCTTTGGAGTACCTGAGGGACTGAGTGTTTAATTTTATTTACTGTTAATGTTAATGTTAAACAGTCACCTGTGGTTGTCATATTGGAGAATATAGCCAGTGGAAAGATGTGTATCACTGACCCAGTATGGTGATTTGGGGTGGTTATTTTGATCACAAATCAAAGAGACTTTATTTTCAGTATAATTTGTCATAAATGCTAGTGCTGCTGGAGTATCTTTGAGGATGCCAAAATATAATGACTATTAAGAAAAATGAGTGGTTAGTTAAATTAGTCACACACACACTTGTGCATACATGTATGCTCATTTATGGCCATACGCACACAGGCGCACACACATTTTTTTGGCTGGCTTTTTGAAATGGAGGGAGGGAGAGATATAATGTGTTGACTGGCTTGCTGTTTTGAAGGACATAATGAATTAATGACTTTTGTACTTGGGGTGGTGTCAGGCGGGGCAGAGAATTGCTGATGGAAGGAAAGGACCAGCTCTGGAAAGAGCCTTGGCTGATTCTTAGTTTTCTCATCTGTAAACTGGGCATAACAGTGCCTCTTTAAGGTTTTGCCAAACAATGTCTGAGGTTTTTTAATAACCCTGCATACAGGCATTTCTCTTTCTGTCTATGGCAGCAGGAGATATGATAATAGGCATTTTCTTCTTGATCTTAAATGCCCTCTGGCAACCTCCACACCTCTTCAGAGATTTGCGTTTGAAAAGCTCTCCTTTTTGATTCTGGCTTGTCTTGGGAGTCTTCCGTTACGAGTTCAGCGATACTTTGCTCAGTCCTGAACTTGGCTCCTTTCAGTGTCTTTTTGCCCACCGTACAGGGGACTGCAGCATCGCCCCCATTCTCCCCCTCTGAATGCTTCATGTGCCTGTTTTAAAGCGTTTTCATTTGTCTGTTTTGTCTTCCTGGTTACAATGGAAGCTTCCGGGGCAGGGACAGCCTTTAAACTTTATTTTTCAAACTTTTTGAACTTAATTTTATCCAGTGTTTGGCAGAGGGTGGCACTCAGTAAATGTTATAAGCTGATAGTGAAATAAGACTTGAGTCTTTGGGGCTCAGCCTGACATCTTCAGTAAACACTCTTTGATTATTTAGATTGGTGCTTTCAAGTTTTATCATGCTCAACAGGCTCCTAAGGTGCTTTTAAAAAGTTCAAGGTCTTAGGCTCTAAAAATATGATTCAGTACATCTGAGGAGGAGTATAGGAAATCTGCATTTTAAGAAGCAAATCAGGTAACTTTGACGCAGGTGATCTGAGGACCACTCTTTGGGAAACATAGTCTGTGTGTTATAATACCGTTTCCAAGTACTCTACTTAAAGAAACCTTTTTCTGACAGCAGGTGTATTTCTTTTAAGCAAAAATGTGGGATTTTTAATGTTTTTAAAAAATTTATTTGTAATTGGAGGATAATTGCTTTACAATACTATATTGGTTTCTGTCATACATCAACATGAATCAACCACAGGTATACATATGTCCCCTCTCTCTTGAGGGCTTTTAATGTTTTTGTGGTTTTTTTAGAAGGGCATGGGAGAAAAGGTGGGAAATTTTGTGGGTAGAACATTTGTTTTAACTGTCTTCTCAAATGTCTGCCTGGGTTAGTGAGATAATAGAAATATCACATCTGAAAGAACACCATAATTTCATCAAGCCACAATGATATGAAACACTTATTAAGCCATCACTCGGGGCTTGTTTGTCCTTATTTTAGTCTCAGTTTTTACCGGCTCGATGATCCAGTCCTCTAGAAATGATTAGGAGCTGTACATTAGATGGAAGGAGAAGAGTGTCACCAGTAGAGGATGGCACGTTGATTACAGAAGTGATAGCTGACAGCCTGAAAGTGAAGAAGGAAATAGACAAGCTATAGAAATCAGACAGAAGATCTAAAAAGGCAAACAGAATGTAGGCCAGTGGGGAAGCCAGAGTGAAGGAGTAAGCGAATGCATGCATCTCGGTAGCTTAAAAGGCGTTACTGAGTTACCCCAGTTTATAGTAACTATTTGTTGATCTTTCTTCTTAGAATCTGAGTTCTACCAGGGTTGAGACCATGCTCGTTCCATCTGGTACAACATTTCCAGATAATGTATTCGTGGTCTTACAGGAGAGGCTCCATGTGTGTCTGTGTGTGTGTGTGTGTGTGTGTAGCTATAAGTATAAAGAGACATTTGCTATAGTAATCTATACTTATGATAATAACTCTAGTAAATCTATATAAATAAATGCATAGTTTTTCTGGGTGATCCGTGTTCATGACAATGATCAATGAAAGTTTTTTGGCTGAAAGTACTTTTAACCTTTTAGATATATACTAAAAAAACCCCCAAACTCAAAAACGTTTGGTATGTGAAGTCTTATTCTACATGCTTGGTAAGTAATTCATTCCCTAGCTCAGTCTTCATATTGTTGGCTCTTTCCTCTGCCCTGTTCATGTTTAAATTGTCTTGAGCATATGGGTTTCTCAGATTATAAATGTTCGTATATGTAGATAGATACTAAAATATTTTGAATCATCAACCAGTGTACACTATACCAATGCCACATGAGCACAACATATTTTAAAGTCTTCAGAAATATTCAGATAGATTTCTGTATATAGATAGAAATCTGAATATACCATTTTGAAGATGTTTCTTTATATAGTTAATGCCACATCATATTTTATATGGCTAATCAGCCTTTGATATATCATAATGGTTTCCTTGGAGCATGACACATCTATTAAAATAGATATGGTAGCATGCATACTATTTAAGAAAATGCATATTATGTGCTAGGCAGAAACATGGGCTCCATATACTAGCTGCTGCTGCTGCTGCTAAGTCGCTTCAGTCATGTCCGACTCTGTGCGACCCCATAGATGGCTGC
>NW_011494875.1:1317755-1326409 GCF_000754665.1 Bison bison bison | reverse complement strand
CATATCTGAGGTTATTGATACTTCTCTCGGCAATCTTGATTCCAGCTTGTGCTTCTTCCAGTCCAGTGTTTCTCATGATGTACTCTGCATAGAAGTTAAATAAGCAGAACTGCCATATGACCCAGGAATTCCACTGCTGGGCATACACACCAAGGAAACCAGAATTGAGAGAGATGCATGTACCCCAATGTTCATCACAGCACTGTTTATAATAGTCAGGACATGGAAGCAACCTAGATGTCCATCAGACGAATGGATAAGTAAGCTATGGTACATATACACAATGGAATATTACTCAGCCATTAAAAAGAATACATTTGAATCAGTTCTAATGAGGTGGATGAAACTGGAGCCTATTATACAGAGTGAAGTAAGTCAGAAAGAAAAACAACAATACACTTTGCTAACTCATATATATGGAATTTAGAAAGATGGTAACGATAACCCTATATGTGAGAAAGCAAAAGAGACACAGATGTATAGAAGTCTTTTGGACTCTGTGGGAGAAGGCGAGGATAGGATGATCTGAGAGAATAGCATTGAAACATGTATGTTATCATATGTGAAACATATCGCCTGTCCAGGTTCAATGCATGAGACAGGGTGCTCAGGGCTGGTGCACTGGGATGACCCAGAGGGATGGGATGGGGAGGGAGGGGGGAGGAGGGTTCCGGATGGGGAATACATGTAAACCCATGGCTGATTCATGTCAATGTATGGCAAAAACCACTACAATATTGTAAAGTAATTAGCCTCCAATTAGAATAAATTAATTAAAAAATAAACAACAAACAAAACAAAAATACAAACCCGATCATCAGCAGACATTACCACCTCACTCAGCCTTGCCCATCAGAGGAAAAAGAAACTAGTAAACAAACAAACAAAAACTCAGCACAAATCTCACCCTATAAGAAGCTTACACAAACCATTGGACCAACCTTAGAGGGCAGAAACCAAAAGGAAGAACAAATTCAACCTTGAAGCCTGGGAAAAGGAGACCTCAAACATAATAAGTTAAAAAAATAATGAAAAGGCAGAGAAATACTACACAAATGAAGGAATGAACTAGAAACACAGAAGTCCAAATAAATCAAGAGGAAATAGGCAAACTACCTGAAAACAAATTCAGAATAATGATAGTAAAGATGATCAAAAACCTTGAAAGCAAAATGGAGGAAATGCAAGAATCAATTAACAAAGACCTTGAAGAATTAAAGAATAAACATGCAGAGACAAACAACACAATTACTGAAATTTAAAGTACTCTAGAAGGAATCAATAGTAGAATATCTGAAGCTGAAGAATGAATCAGTGGGCTGGAAGATAAAATGGTGGAAATAACTTCTGAAGAGCAGAATACAGTAAAAAGAATGAAAATAACTGAGGATAGTCTCAGAGACCTCTGGGGCAATATCAAATGAACCAATATTCAAATAATTGGGGTCCCAGAACAAGAAGAGAAAAAGAAAGGATATGAGAAAATTTTTGAAGAGATTATCATTGAAAATTTCCCCAACATGGAAAAGGAAATAGTCAATCAAGTCCAAGAGGCGCAAAGAGTTCCATACAGGATAAACCCAGGAGAAACATGCCAAGACACATAATAATCAAACTAACAAAGATTAAACACAGAGAATATTAACAGTAGCAAGGGAGAAGCAACAAGTAACATACAAGGGAAACCCCACACGTTTAACAGCTGATCTTTCTGCAGGAACTCTGCAGGCCAGAAGGGAATGGCAGGATATATATATACTGAAAGGGAAAAATCTACAGCCAAGATTACTCTACCCAGCAAGGATCTCATTCAAAATTGATGGAGAAATCAACAGCTTTTCAGACAAGCAAAAGTTAGGAGAATTCAGTACCACCAAATCAGCTTTACAACAAATGGTAAAGGGACTTATACAGTCAAGAAACACAAGAGAAGAAAAAGATCTACAAAATCAAACCCCAAACAATTAAGAAAATGGCAATAGGAACAACAGCAAAAAAAGTATTATATAATAATGGGCAAACAAAATCATCAAAACAGTAATTAAGTCAGTTTTAATGTGTCATGGAGGAGAAAGAGTCATGCCGGTTGTGTCTTTATGACATATCAGCCTACTCTTATCCTGGGTCAGTAGATATGAAAACCACAGTTTACCCATGGTTACTTAACTGATAAATAATGGGGCGGGATGTGAAATCGAACCAATTCAATTAGAAAGACTGAGAATAAAGTTTGAGGCAAGTTAGGATTGACAGATGAGAACAAATGAATAATAAATTATGCTTACAGAATATTGTAGGTTTGGTTTTACATTTTTAATATTTTCAGTATTGGTAAAGATATTCTTACTGTGGAACTTCCTGTTTCTTTTGTGGGGTAAGAAAGGGCAATTTATCCTCTTTAATCACATGATCAGTTTCTTTGGGTTGTCTTATTTTCATTCACAAACAGGATAGGACTAATATCAATAGTGACTTACTATTTAGATCTAAGTACACTAAAGGGAACTTTGTCAGTTCTGATAGTGTTTGGAATGAAATACGACGTTCATCTCTGATCCTGCACCTACTGTATTTTCTCATAGGTTTTATTTTTTCATTTAAGTTTGCTGTCCCATTGCCCATGCTGAACAATAGATTTACAGAAATATATATCTATTATTGAAGGAAAGTATATGTGACGCTGTGACCTTCGACTCCAGTATTATTTTCAAATGTTAATTACTAAGTTTTCCATGACATTATTTTTAAGGAGAATCAAAGGGATATTCTGGCATAAAAAGGATTGATAAATCATACTTGGGAATGATCAGTATAACAGATGGAAAACAAAAGTAGAACATGTGTCTTCGAACTCATCTCTCTAATTTCCTAATTCAGCATTTTGAGGGTACTTGTCGAATACATCAGTTGAAATCCTAGCAGACGAATTGATATTCTAAGTCTAAAAACTGCGAGAAGCTCGCATTTTGTATTGATATAAGTGCTTATATTTATATCTAGTCTTCAAAGCTTGTATGTCTTGCTCCATTCTTGCTTCTCTCCTCATTCCCCAGCAGCCGGCCATCATCCTGTTTCCTTACTGTGTAACAAAATGACCAATCAGTGAAAGAGAGGCTCAGAGAACCATTTGAAGTAGCAAATTGTCACAGAGATGTGCTTTAGTTTTGGTCATTTTTTAACTTTTTTGGTGGAATAATCAGCAAGAAAGCAAGAGAGGAGTTTTCACTCCTCTCTTAGAATAGATGAAAGAGAGAATACTGTGAACTCTAAGAAGGTATTGTTGGTTGATAACACTATCTTTAAAAAGCGAGCCCCAAAGTGTGCCCCCCATATTTGAGCTCTCTTTTGTTTTGTTCTTTAAATTGGTGTTGGATATCAGAATCAGTATGTGAGAAAATGGGAATCACTTGAATCATCTGCTTGAGTATGGAGACTCTGTACAAGTGAAGTATCTCAGTCTTTCTGCTGCTGCTGCTAAGTTGCTTCAGTCGGGTCCGACTCTGTGCGACCCCATAGATGGCTGCCCACCAGGCTCCCCTGTCCCTGGGATTCTCCAGGCAAGAACATTGGAGTGGGTTGCCATTTCCTTCTCCAATGCATGAAGGTGAAAAGAGAAAGTGAAATCGCTCAGTCGTGTCTGACTCTTAGCGACCCCATGGACTGCACGCCTAGCAGGCTCCTCCATCCATGGGATTTTCCAGGCAAGAGTACTGGAGTGGGGTGCCATTGCCTTTTCCGCCATATAGTAGAAAAAATTGTATTTAGATCCCTCTGAAATGGTACACCTGCTCTCCAGGTGTTTCAAATTTGCATTTAAACTTGCTCTTTAGTAGGTTTTTGTTAAATGAAGAAGGAAAATTATTTTTTGATACTATGTGAAATAGGTTAAATTGTGCTTAAATTGTGCTGGGTTACTTTGTATTTTGTTTCAAAACTGTGTTTTTGATTGGTTGTGTATAATTGGGAATTCATTTTCTTGGAAAGTTTTGTCTTAGAGGTGAGGAGGAGGTTCTGTTTTTTTGTAAGTGCAATACCTGTTTGGTCTTAGGCAAAATTTTGAAATAAGGAAAAGTGTGACTTTGATAGTGACATCCTGCCACTTAGCACCCTCTCAAGACCAGTGAGCCTGAAGGCATCAGGTTATCAGAATTTAGTCCCACGTTTTCTGTGGCTATGTTCCTTTCCAGTCTAAACTACCTCCTCTAACATTTCTAGTTCCTGAATCATCTGTCTCCACCCCGTACAAATGTCCCAGCCAGTAGTTAAGTACCTGTTGTGATTTGGGCAATAGGCTTGGGACTGTATAGAAAGAAAGGGGAATTCTGTGCTATTTACGTTTTTGGACATTATGCATACAATCTAGGATTGGTTATAAGACGTACATAATTAACTCATTATACTAGAAGACAGGATATACATAAATAAGTGACATAAACCAAGTGAAATTGCAAAGAAAAAGATTACAACCAATTGTGGGAACCAGGAAAGGTTTCATGGAAGACATGGACTTTGAAAAACTACTAGCATCTTTAGAAGCAAAGTTGGGATTGGGAGATGGCATTCCATGCAGAGAGAGTGTTCCAGATGAAAGGAGGAGCACCCCAAATGGCTGCCTACGTGTTGAATACTTTTAAACTTTTGAGGGCACTGTTCACATAGACGGTGATATAAATGGTGCCCTCTATAGTTGTTCAGGCCTCCCTGGTGGCTCAGATGGTAAAGGATATGCCTGCCATGTGGTAGACACGGGTTCAGTCCCTGGGTTGGGAAGATCCCCTGGAGAAGGGAATGACAATCCACTCCAGTATTCTTGGCTGGTGAATTCCACAGACAGAGGAGCCTGGCAAGCTATGGTCCATGGGGTCACAAAGAGTTGGATACGTTCAGTATGGTGCCTGGGAGTGAAAGCCAAGGAGTCAAGAAATGTGCAAGGATAAGATCAGAGAATCATAAGGAATATGATTCCTTAGGCTATCTTGTGATAGATCTTCCATTAAAGAGTGAAGTTGTTTTACCTCTTTCACTGTGAGTTTAAAGGCCTTAAAACTCACAGTATCTTAGGCGTTAAAGTTCACAGTATCCCAAACTCTGCGATACTGTGATTTCTCTAATTCAGTTGGTAAGAGGAGCTGAGGAAGATTTTTGAGCAATGGAGTGGCTTAAAATTTCAGAAGATGACTATATGCAAAGGGTGAAATGAATTGATAAGTTACTAGACTTGAGATGTGTATAAAGTAGTCCTACTTCTGTAAGGTCATCTGAGTGAAGTGAATCATACATTAAACTGGGGCTCTGTGGAGCCACAACATTATTCCCAAACCAGCCCACCCTCAGTTTGACACCATCTTTACTTCTTCCCTATCACATCTAGCCTTCATTTCTTTGAGCTCATTTGGCATCATTATTAATAACCTTTGCTGGACTTTTAATTTCTGTTTTCCTCTCACCATTTATGTCTTGTCTTGTCTCTCTGTGAATCCCGTACTCTTTGCCTGTGCTTTTGGACGCAGACTTTCCTGGGTTGGTCCTGGGCTTGGACTCTGTCCAGTGAACTGCCTTAGTGGGCAACCTGTTGATCACAGCTGTTTGTTACTGGGTTTCGATTCCCTTCTTTAGCTCCAGCTCCGTGAATCAGGAGCCCAAGAAAGAGGGCTGTTATCATCAGGCTATTGGAATAGGATAGGGGCCGAGTCATCAGGCTCAAACTGCAGGGTGTGGAAATTCATTCATTCATTCATCCGATGTTTATCGAGTCATGTGGAGGGTAAGCACAAGCTTTGTGTGGCTTCCCTGGTTAGTCCTGCTCTCATTCCTTCCACCCTTCCTCCCTTCCAATGCTCTAAGAAGCTTAAGATTTTTTTTCACAACAGCTGAGTCTCTCTGGGAGTATCAGCAAGACCTCTGGTAGTGTTAGAAGGCGACAGCCCGGGGACAGCAGCAGCTGGTTTTATTTTTGGTTTTCCTCAGTCAGGTGTTTGTAAGTTGAGAACTGCCTGTATTCAAACAACGTGATTTGGTAGCATGTCATGAACTCCTGTAGAAATAATGGATGTGATACAGTTAAAAGGATAACAGTGAACCATTCCTAACATCACAAGCTATATAGTAAATATTTAAAGGTCTGGGTGTGGATTAATGGCTCAGAGGGCATGTGCTGTGGATCCTTCATGGTCTCATTTTGTATAAAATTTTGAGACTTGCTTTGGGTACAGAGATCCAGCCGTTGGTGAACTTGTCTGGGGGAATAGTCGTTGTCTCGTGGTAGGTACTGACTGATGCATTTGGGAGATTTTATTTAGGGACTCATTAGATTAATGTGTTCTTTTGTTCTTGTCAAGCTTTAAATTTTATCCCACATGCACTATTATGACACAAATAAATAAAAGACATAACTATCTGATCACCTTTTATAATCTGTTGATCTGATTTTTAATTTTTTCTTGTATGTTCCTGATCTTTGCTCAAATTCACACATTTGAAATGGTTATAATCATGATATTGATGTAGCCCTTATTTTCAAAACATAAACTTTCCATTTTGCTCATTTCTGTACTCTTTTAATGGCCATATAATTTTGATTTATTTTAATGGTCACTGTTTCCTTAAAATTCTCCTATTTCTGAATATTCACAATTTTATTTGTTGAAGTACTTGAATATTTTTATTATACATGATCCCTATTTTCAGGTCACTTCCCATTTTCATCATAGCTGTACGAAAGTGAAAGTCTTGCCTGCGTTGTTGTTTTGGTTTGTATTTCTTTAATAATTAGTGAAGCTTCTTTATTAGTTATATTTCTTTTTCTGAATTGGTTTGTCCTATTTTCTAATTTATTTCCTAGGTTTTTTAAAAATAAATTTCTATGAACTCTTTATACATTACAAATACTAATACTTGTCATTTTATACTTGGTTCTAATATTTTTAAAATTTAATTTTGTTTTTTTTTATTTTGTAAGTTTAATAATTTTAGCTTAGTTTTATCTGGTTTATCTACTTCTGATTAGTATTTGATGAATGTTTCAAAAATTATTTAAAAATTATACTCATAAAGATAATTTTTAAATAGTGCAGTTCTCTGCTTATTCATCTTGCTTCTTGGTCTCCTGTTAAGCCAATTGGATTCTTATAGACATGTATATTTTAGAATCATACAATGATCAGCAAGAGGGCATTTATCAGTTTTTATTTTTAATATTTAGAGGATCTAACAAATCATATTTCTTATATCTATAGATAAATGTAGATTTACAGATGAGTGTTTAGGAGGTAGATGAAAATTACATTTAAGGCCTGAATATAGTGAAGGACTGGTAAATAAAGAAATACATTTAACTTCAGATTTTAATAGCAAAAAATTGTATCATATTTATAAAACACTTTAAAAATACTCTGTTTAGAAATCAGTTTTTCCATATGTTTTTGAACATTTATAATGTGTTCTTCCAATGTCTGAATATTAAAATTTAAATATAATTTCAGAAATGTTTCTTCAGATCATTGGTCCTTTGTGAGAATCACTTTATCAGTCTCTAAAAACTTTTCCTCCATTTTTCCTTTTTAATTAATTAATTAATTTTTGGTAATTTTTGCCTGCACTGCTCTACTTGCAGGATGTTAGTTTCCCTAATCAGTGATTGAACCTGGACCCTCAGCAGTGAAAGCTAACTACTGGACCACCAGGGGCTCCTCTAGTGGCCTCTTATTAATTATCTATATTGTGCCTTGTTGTTAGTATTCTTCTTTGGAGGTTCAGATCCTATTGTGTATCTGGGGTATACTTTAGGATTTATAAAGCATTTCATCATTTTCTTTTCATTGGTTTAATTGATCTTGTATTCATTTAAAAATAATCTCAGTCATCTGGTACATATTTAGTTTATGGATAGTAGTTGAGCAGTACATTTCTCAACTGATTTAGAAATAGAGGTTCAATAATCTCCCATTATTTCATACAAGGAGGAAGATTTTAAAAAGCTAATGAAAGGTTGTTTCCTTTAATTAATTTTAGAAGACAAATTTTTGTATCAAAAGTAGTATATAATAAAAACAAACAAAAAAAAACTTAGCAGAAATCTCACCCTATACGAAGCTTACACAAACCACTGCACCAACCTTAGCGGGGCAGAAACCAAAAGGAAGAAAGAATTCAGCCTTGAAGCCTGGGAAAAGGAGACCTCAAATACAATAAGTGTAAAAAAAAAAATAATGAAAAAGCAGAGAAATACTGCACAAATGAAGGAACAAACTAAAAACACAGAAGTTCAAATAAATGAAGAGGAAATAGGCAAACTACCTCAAAAAGAATTCAGAATAGTGACAGTAAAGATGATTAAAAATCTTGAAAACAGAATGGAGAAAATGCAGGAATCAATTAACAAAGACCTGGAAGAATTAAATTACAAACATACAGAGATGAACAACACAATTACTGAAATTAAAAATCTCTAGAAGGAATCAATAACATAATATCTGAAGCAGAAGAACGAATCAGTGAACTGGAAGATAAAATGGTGGAAATAACTTCTGAAGAGCAGAATAAAGTAAAAAGAATGAAAAGAACTGAGGATAGTCTCAGAGACTTCTGGGACAATATCAAACACACCAACATTCTAATTATAGGGGTCCCAGAAGAAGAAGAGAAAAAGAAAGAGT
>NW_011494875.1:1314302-1317655 GCF_000754665.1 Bison bison bison | reverse complement strand
TTTTGTTTTGTTCTTTAAATTGGTGTTGGATATCAGAATCAGTATGTGAGAAAATGGGAATCACTTGAATCATCTGCTTGAGTATGGAGACTCTGTACAAGTGAAGTATCTCAGTCTTTCTGCTGCTGCTGCTAAGTTGCTTCAGTCGGGTCCGACTCTGTGCGACCCCACAGACAGCAGCCCACCAGGCTCCCCCATCTCAGTCTTAGCCCTCTGTAAAATGAAGCACTATTTTATTTCAAAATTTCTTGTATTTACTCTTGACAAGAATGCCCCTGAGCCTGTAAATTATTACTATTGTTGGTACTAAGTGGCATAAATGAGAGATTGAACTTATTAAATAATCATTTAAATTATATATTCAATCAATAGTAAGGGACAATCTATTAAAAGTGTTTTCTGGCCTGAAAAAAATTATATTTTCACATCATTGTTTGAATCATTTTCAAAGGACAATTTGAAGCATTCATTCAGTGTACAGCACTTATAGTTCAGTGGCTCAAAGTCTTAAATCCTGTGCCTGGGTGGATGTTGTATTGTACAGTAGTAATTTTGTAAATTATTTACAATAAAGAGGAAAACACGAGAGAAAAGATCTATCTGTGTACTGCTCCCAGTTTTACAACAAGGGAATACTGTTAAATTTCCAAAGTAGCTTCAGTAGTTCAGTAGTTGAGATATTCCATCCCTCTCCCCCTCCCCAACTTCCTGTTTCATCACAAATATTTATCATTTTATTCATCGGTTCTCCACCCGCCTTGTGGGCTGTTGCGGTTGCTGTCACCGAGCCAAGAGGCTGGGGAATGCCTATCCACAAGCAGCCTGGGGCGTCTGGCTAGGGCGCTTACGAGGCCCTGTGACTGGCTAACATTGAACTGTCGACAGTATTGTGCCATTGAGATCAATGTAGAGTCAGCTATTTAAATAATTACCAGGATCACCAATAACAGGCACGTTGTTACTAGTCATAGTGAAAATATACATACTATTTGTGGCGAGGAAAAACCTGAGGTCTCCAGCATTTGGAGCTGTCATTCTGACGTGCTGTGGAAACATTAGAATTAAAGAAAAGGGAAAATGACTATTTAAACAAAATGACTACCTAAACAGGCTAGTCCGTTTGAGTGCTTGGTTAGTGGTTTTAAAGACTTGTCTGGGTTTCCTGAAAACTTCATTTGGTATTAATTGGGTGCTCATTTTTAAAAGATTTAATATAATCTACAGAATACAAATGCAATACGATATGTAATAACAGAGTAGCATACCGTGGCATACTCCACTTGTTTCTGAAGGGATGGATATTTTCGAAGAGTATTGGACCAGAAATTTTGTAGGCTGGAATGATGGGTTTGGAGAGGAAGACTGCAGAGGTGCCCTCCTCGTTGCATTGTATTATCAGTTGTGTCCTATCAACATAACTGGTCACCAGTGATGCTAACCTTGATCGCTTAGTTAAGGGATAGTCTGCTAGGGTTTCCACTGTAAAGTTATGACTTTTCTCTTTCCATATTCTGTTCATTGGAAGTCAGCCCGCATTAAAGGGAGAATAATTAAGCTTGGAGGGAGGGAGTACCTACATGATTTATTTATTTTTGGTATGGAGGCATGGATATTTATTTTATTTTGGGGGTTATCATCCAATCTTTATTTTGTTGCTGGCAAGCTGATTTTAAACTTTTAAAATTGTATTTTGCTTAGCCATCTGATATCCCGTGTACGTAGCTTGGTGCCACATTCATCGCCTGACATTTTGGCCTCTCTCACCTCCACGTGTTTACATTCTTTCTTCAAACCAATAGATTTGGTTTTGCTGCTCTGGTTAGTACTTAAGGTCACTTTCATAGTTACGTCTTAACGTGTGCACTGTGGAAGGAGAAGTCATAACACGAAACTTCTTGTCAGCAGATTGGCGAACTTACCTGAGAAACTGAGACTCAAGATCGTGAGGATGTGTGACTAGGACCGAAAGCAGATTTCCAGGTAGGAAATCAAAATGATTTTCTTGAACTCCTTGGCACTTGATTTTGTAGAAGTCAAATCACCATTTCTTGTGAGATGCAAAACTCCAAAAGGAGGGGTGGCATGAATATTGAGGTTGCATTAGCAAATCATGTTGTGTTCCTCTTTTAGATTCTTTTATTTGACTTTTACACAGTAAGGTAATAGCTGAGCTTTGAAATGAAACCCAAGGGGACCTTGCAGAAGGCTATCTGTATTTACAAAATTTTTTTTCATATGATTTTGATGGTTGAGGCCTATTGAGAAGTACCCATTGGAGTAGAAATAATCAGATTTATCTTGTCAGAAAAGACAGCTACTGGTTACAGGAGGTTTTATTTGTTTCACAGAATATTTACTAAATAAGTGTTGATTTCTAGTTTGCATTTCTGATCAACTCCACTAAGATGCAGTAAGGTCATAAACTCTGCTGGAAGGGAGGAGGAAGCTCCCAGTCACAAATGCGCTCTACTTTCTGCATGCTGAGCTGATAAAAGGAAGCATCAGTTTGCCAGCAGCTTTCATTGCAGCAATCTTACAAAGAGTAAGCTAAAAAAAAAAAAAAATCAAGTTCATGAGAACAGGAAGAGAAACAACTGAAAAGCAGGAATACAACCAGAGTTAACATCATGTAGTGATTCTTACCTCTGCTGCTGGAAGTGTAAAAGCAGTGTGATTTCTCAGCTCCATGGCAACATGAAGAACCTGTTCTGTCGGAGGGTGTGTATACACAAATGCATTCAAAGCATGGGCTTGAGAGTGAGTTTGGGGGAGGAGGGATGCGGGGCCCAACCCTCCAAGTCTTGCCCACACATTTTTATGTGTGTTTTATAATAAGGCCTTTGTGCAGGGAAGCCAGATAGAAGTTCGTGTCCGCTGCCCCCTGGTCTTTTACATGGTCTCACTGCCATCACCCACCTCCCTTCTCTCCTCAGAAAAGAAGCAAGAAAAGGCAGTGAAAGAATGCTGCTGGAAGGGAAATGCCCCTCTCCTTTTCTCTTTTTGGAATGTCGACAGAGTTATTGCTTTTCTGTGTGTCTCTAGGGATCCTTGGCTGCTTCTGTCCACCGTCCTCTTCTAGGCAAAGCCTTTGAATCACAGTCTTCACATGGGGGCTCGTGAAAGCTGTAATCAGCTTCCCCCTTTGTGGGGAGGGGTGCTTTCTGGTGCGCTGGTGTCCTGTCTTCTGAGGACCCAGGGGCAGCATGGAGTGATTGGTGCATGAAGTCTCCCGGCCCACAGTTACTGGCGTCTGTCTCAACTCTGAAACTTCAAGTCCCTTCTCTCACTCATACCTCACAGACACACTCATCTGCATCAGTTCCCTCCCCCCACCGCCCCCACCCCCCACACAC
>NW_011494875.1:1309954-1314202 GCF_000754665.1 Bison bison bison | reverse complement strand
AGTTTTGTCACTTGAAGAGGTAACTTCACAACTGAACTATTTATCATATGTCCATGTCCCTGCCCTGTGTTTCGGAAATGATAGAACAGTCTGGAAAATGTTTATTTTTGCTTTGATTCAATTTAGCTGATCTGTGGGATAAGTCAAATGCTCTGTTCTCTGTTGGTTAGCTCTGAGAATATTCTCTAATAAGCCTTAGATGATTTTTGTGCCACTTAAAATTTGAGGTCGAATTTGGATGGTTATCCACACTAGGTTCAGAGATTAGGGAATCCAGGTAACACCCTCTTCAATACAGATCGTTACTCTTTTCCTTTCATTCCTGAACATCATCATGAGCCCAGCATCATGGATGGCTCCGTGGGGGTGCTTGTTGCTTTTCAGTCACTCAGTTGTGTCTGACTCTTTGCGACCCCATGGACTGCAGCATGCCAGGCTTCCCTGTGCTTCACTCACTCCTGGAGTTTGCTCAAACTCATGTCCATTGAGTCGGTGATGCCATCCAACCATCTCATCCTCTGTCATCACCTTCTCCTCCTGTGGTGGAGGAATGAGGCCTCAGGATTTTATGTGCCTGAGGACTTGGCAGCAAAATGTTTTCAGCTTAGACTTGGGGCCACACTTATCACTTCTTCATACAAAGAAATACTCTATCTCCCCCATTGTTTCTGCCTAGAACATTCTTTTTGGCTTTACTCTTAAAAATAAACGATCTGCAGCTCCAAAGACATATACCCACATAACATCAGTTTAATTTATTAACTAACATATGCAACTGCTTTTGACTTACTTTTGTGTGCTGGCTTAAGCATGCAAAACAGAACAGGCATGTATCTGCTCCTGAGGAACTAGTGTTCTAGAAGGAAAGTGCAGACTGTAAAATATTCCAATAGGTGGTGAAATGGGCTATAAGAGAAAAGGCACAAAACCCAGCTGTGACATAAAAAGGAATCAGTCAGCTCTGCAGGGGGCTTGAGAGGGGAGTAAATGCCAGGGCTGCATCTTGTAAGCTGAATGGCAGTTTGCCTGGAAGACAGCATAAGGAAAGGCATTCCAGGAAGACAGAGCCCTGGCATGTGGAGACCCAAAGACATAAAACCAACAAGTAAACCTTCGTATGGCTGGACTACAGGGTTAGGAAGAGGAGGAGTGGATGTCGCGAGGGAAAGATCTGGAAATTTTGGCAGGGACCAGGTCAAGGACAGTATGCCATGTTGCCATGTTGGAGCTTTATCCTGTAGGCAAGGAGGAGAGACACATTCAGATTTGCGTTTTACCAGGAACCATCAGACAGCATCATGAGAATGAATTAGAAGGACCCAAGCTTGTGTTGGAAGACATAGTTTGCAGACAGTTACAATAATCTTCAGGCTTCCCTGGTAGCTCAGATGGTAAAGAATCCACCTGCAATGCAGGAGACCCCGGTTTGATTGATCCTGGGTCGAGAAGACTCCCTGGAGGAGGGATAGGCTACCCACTCCAGTATTCTTGCCTGGAGAATCCTATGGATTGAGGAGCCTGGCGGGCTACAGTCCATAGGGTCACAAAGAGTCGGACACAACTAAAGCGACTGAGCACGCATGCACACACAGTAATCTTCAAAAGAAAGAAACTGAAGGTTTGAACTCATGCTGGGATGTTCAGAACAGTGAGCACATGATGGACCCTCAAGCTTGGAAAACAGTGCTAGTCACTGAGCCAGCATGAAGGATGAGGGAAAGGGAAGGCAGTCTTCAGGACTCTAGCTGGACTATAAGGTAAATAGTGATGGCATTGCCCAGGAAGAGAAAGACAGGAAGATGAACAGGCCTTTGAGAAAAGCAGTGACTATGGTCATGTGTGGTCTATGGAAGGATAAATGGTTTGGGGATCAGAAAGAACCTGAATTTCAATTGTATTTCTCTGATTTATCACCTGTGTAGTTTATAGGTAAGTTAAAGCATCTGCCTGCAATGCGGGAGACCTGGGTTCGATCCCTGGGTTGGAAAGATCCCCTGGAGAAGGGAAAGGCTACCCACTCCAGTATTCTGGCCTGGAGAATTCCATGGACTGTATAGTCCATTGGGTCGCAAAGAGTCGGACACGACTGAGTGACTTTTACTTCACTTCTTCACTTACATAACCTCTGGGATCCTTAGTTTCCTGGTCTCTTAAATGGAGACAGTAGTTATTGACTTGAAGCCCTTTGGTGAGGGACAAAAGAGAGAATCTATGCAAAGCTCCTGACTCAAGCCCATTCTTAAATAAAGGGCAAATTATTATCTCTGCTTTGTTCTGTAGGCTGTACACGGGAGACGTGAGATTGATAGATAGAGGTGGAGACCCAGAGAGCATTTTTATATAGATGTGAACTTGTGTCAAGAAAGAGCCACTGGAGAGAGGAAGGTGGATGATGTAAAGGAAAGATGACCAATGACTGAGTAGAATCCCGAGCAGCCAGAGTGCTCCCAGCTCTAGAAAGGATTGATTGGGGCAAAAGGAGGGGGGATAGGAATGTCTACTACTAAGTTTATGGGAAAAACTATACGTGGATGAAATTTCTCCTTGAAAAACTCATTATTTTACTTAAAATGTATTATTTATTTTTATTTCTGTACAATTTTAAAGGTTGTACTCCACTTACAGTTATTACCAAATATTTGCTATATTCCCCATGTGGTACAGTCCACCCTTGTGGCCTAACTTATACCGAATAGTTCGTACCTTCCATTTTCTCTGGGGTTTTTGTGAAGGAGAAGGCAAAGTCATTTGTCCGTAAAAACTGGATGATAGTGAAGAAAACTGGGAACATTTAGAGCTGCCTCTAGAGGAAGCGTGAGCTGACCTGCGTTCAGAGGTGATTATGTTCACCTGACCTGCAGAAAGCTCAGCAGAAGTAGCTGTGTCTCAGCAATTGACGTTTCTCAGCCACTCCAAGGAGGAGCTACAGGACCCAAAGGGACCATGATCCAAAGGAGGGTTTGGGGTTGAGCACGCTGAAGGGCGAGGTGACAGAGGATGCTGGCAAGGGCAAGGGCAAAGGGGTTCCCAGTGGGATCCAGCCAGGATGGTGAAAGGAGCCTGGAGGAGGAGAGGGAGGAGCTGGGAGGAGAGAGGATGGGGAAGAAGACGTCCTGAACTCCTGGAAGGGAGGGGCTGAGGAACTGAGGGTCTCTGTGAGGCTGGAAAACAGTAGTGTGGGAATGTGACAGCTTAGGTGATGTGGTGAGATTGACTAGAATACTTGTCCTGTTGACCTCCTTGTAAGGTGTTGTGGAAAATGATCAAACGCTTAATTAAGCAAAGTGCATTATTGTGTATGAGATGCTCATTGAGCAAGGACTCCCCCTTTAAGGTGGGGGTGGGTGCTCCTAGTCACATGCGCGCATGTGTGTGCTCAGTTGTGTCTGACTCTTTGCACTCCATTCCCTATATAGCCCGCCAGGCTCCTTAGTCTGTGGGATTTCTCAGGCAAGAATACTGGAGTGGGTTGCCATTTCTTTCTTCAAGGGAACTTCCCAGCCCAGGGATTGAACCCTCTTGCATCTCCTGCATTATTGGCAGGCAGATTGTTTACCACTGGGACCATTAGTCAATAAATATTTTTCATTAAGTAACTTCATTAAATTTCGTTTGAATGTTTTCCCCCCATACCAGTCATTGGTTCTTAATTGGTTCAATAAAAATGATTTTAGATAGGGTAAATATAGGGACTCAAGTGTCAGGTTTTACACTTAAGTAAAATGCTGAAAATAAAGACTTATTGCATCAGTAATCTCCACCAATACAGGGTGGGCATGTCATCTTAAGCACTTACATTGGGATCATTTGGAGTCCTCATTTGATTCAGCACTCATTTGTATTGTTGCCTCATAGCTACACATTGAAGTAAATAATAGAGTGTGCTAAAATCTTTGATTTACATTTAGTTCAGTTCAGTCGCTCAGTTGTGTCTGACTCTTTGTGACCCCATGGAGTGCAGCGTGGGGCGCCAGGCTTCCCTCTCCATCATCAACTCCTGGAGTTTACTCAAGCTCATGTTCATTGAGTTGGTGATGCCATCCAACCATCTCATCCTCTGTTGTCCCCTTCTCCTCCCACCTTCAGTCTTTCCTAGCATCAGGGTCTTTTCAAGTGAGTCAACTCTTCGCATCAGGTGGCCAAAGGATTGGAGCTTCAGCTTCAGCATCAGTCCTTCCAATGAATATTCAGGACCGATTTCCTTTAGGATGGACTGGTTTGGATCTCCTTGCAGTCCAAGGGCTGTCT
>NW_011494875.1:1296355-1309854 GCF_000754665.1 Bison bison bison | reverse complement strand
GTCTTCTCCAACACCACAGTTCAAAAGCATCAATTCTTCAGTGCTCCACTTTCTTTATCGTCCAGCTCTCTCATCCATATATGACTATTGGAAAAACCATAGCTTTGAATAGATGGACCTTTGTTGGCAAAGTAATGTCTCTGCTTTTTAATATGCTGTCTAGGTTGGTCATAGCTTTTCTTTCAAGGAGCAAGTGTCTTTTAATTTCATGGCTGCAGTCACCATCTGCAGTGATTTTGGAGCCCCCCAAAATAGTGTCTGTCACTGTTTCCATTGTTTCCCCTTCTATCTGCCAGGAAGTGATGGGACCAGATGCCATGATCTTCGTTTTCTGAATGTTGAGTTTTAAGCCAACTTTTTCACTCTCCACTTTCACTTTCATCAAGAGGCTCTTTAGTTCTTCTTCACTTTCTGCCATAAGTGTGGTGTCATCTGCATATCAGGTTATTGATATTTCTCCCGGCAATGTTGATTCCAGCTTGTGCTTCATCCAGTCCAGCATTTCTCATAATGTACTCTGCATATAAATTAAATAAGCAGGGTGACAATATACAGCCTTGACGTACACCTTTCCTGATTTGAAACCAGTTTGTTGTTCCATGTCGTTTTAACTGTTGCTTCTTGACCTGCATATTGTATGATGCTCTTAGCTGAAGTTTCAGTGATGTTTACATTTTCCTAAAACTAGCAGAGAGATTTTGCTAAATGAAAAAGGCTTCAGTAGAAGGACTATATCTAGGAATTGGCAGAGTGCAAATCCTATAATGTATTCCAGTATGTGTATGACTTACCAGGGCAGCTTGCTGAAAATGTAGACTTGGGGACCCACCTAAGAAGATAATGATGTCGGTTGTCTGCACACTCAACTTTGAGAATCCTATGGAAGAGTTTTTAGTTTTGGAAGATGGCTACAGTACTGGACAACACCCTAAGTCATGTGACGAGGAAAATAAACAACAAGAAAGGGAAAGTAGAACAGAAAAAGATAAGGAGATGATAAGCTTGATGAGGGCAAGAAGAGAGATAAGAATTTAAGTCCTGAAGAAATCCCTCTACAAATTTCTGTGTTTCAAAAGATAGGTTTCAAAGGGTAATAGAATCACAATGATTTTAAGATTATAAGTGGAAAGCAATGTGAAGTATACAAGATTATGTGGGAAAAAAAATGTCAAAAGATATTGTTCATGGAGAGCCAAACTGGTTAGAAATTCAAACTTCAAGTATTAAAATGAAAATGTAGCAATAAATTTTAGTTTTCCAACAACTTTTTAAATTGTAATATGGTGGGTGTATTACTTGGGATAAATTTTGGTCATAGAACAGGATTGCTATTATAAACAATTAAATTGGATTCTTTTATTTTTCTTCTGTAAAGTGAAAGTCGCTCAGTCGTGTTGCTCTTTGCAACCCCATAGACTATACAGTCCATGGAATTCTCCAGGGCAGAGTACTGGAGTGGGTAGCCTTTCCTTTCACCAGGTGACTCTCCCAATCCAGGGATCAAACCCAGGTCTCCCACACTGCAGGCGGATTCTTTACCAGCTGAGCCACAAGGGAAGCCAATTTTTCTCCTGATTATCAGTGAATCATCAAGGACAACCTTCAGTCTCCAAGATGATGAGCCTGCGGTTGTTGTGAAGATTACATGAGATCTGAACTCTGGTTGCCAGAATTGCTGGGTTCAAGTTATTGCTCTGCAACTACCTAGCTTTATGCCTTTGGGCAAGTTAATGTGGCTTAGTTTCTTTGACTGTAACATAGGATACTGATAGTGCCTACCTCTAGAAATGTTGCCAGGAATACATAAGTTAGTAAATGTACAGCACTTAGGACGGTGCAAGCCACGTGGTAGACATTGAACAAATGTTATTCTGAAACACAACATCTGTTGTCATTCTCTTGTTCAGAGCACCTACATTTTTTTAAAACGATTATTCAAAATAGGGATATACATAGGATTTTATAAAGTAATATTTATCTTGAGCTTTAGTTGATGAAATTATTGAACACCTATCCCTAAGACACTTCAAATTCTATTGTGACAAGTAAAACATGACCCTATACCCCAGCCACTCCAGCCTTGGGAAGTTATCCTGTTGACTGGTTTTCTCTTTGCTATGTTGGAGAGCAGCATAGATGTTAATTGAAACTATGTTTTATAGCATAAGTAAAAGGTAGTGCATGAAGGACAGAAGGGAATACTAATAATAGATCATACCTTAGTGTATTTCTAAGCATAGCAGATCATCCTGGTATTCTTTCAGAGACAGATATAGTAAAATGGACAGAACAGAGATAGGTCATCAGAAAAACTCGATATTCAAGTGCTAAGTATGCTATTTCCTGACTATGTGACTCTGAGCAGTTGACTTAACCTGTGTCTCTCTTTCTTCACCTAAGAAACCGGCACGTAGCCACCTTGCTGAGTATCTTGATTAATTGAGCCAATGCTTGTGAACTATGAGATGTTGGGCATTTGTATTTTTGCATGATTTATATTATATAGAGCTTGTGGATTTCTAAAGATCAATGGCTCAGAAACGACCACTTAGGATAATGTAGTTTTAATAGGATTACAGAGAACTTTATTATTCTCTGTAGAATTACCTGTAGATCAATAATAGATGGGTGACTTGCTGCAAAAATCAGATCCTGCCCCCCCCCAAAAAAAAATCACAGCTGGAAGATGAAATGGGACAGAGAGGTTATGTGGCTGACCTAAGGGAATAGTTCACAAGCTGTGGAATAAAAACTGACCAGGAGGATCCTCCCCTCCTCTTTCCACGCCGCTCCCCAACTATTTCTCAGTTGGATGGAAGGAGTACAGGCTTTGAAGTCAGACCTGAGTTAAAATCCCTGCTGTGTCACTTACTAGTTATGACTCAGGCTGGTTACGAAACCTCTGAGCCTCACGTCCGTCATCGGCACAGGGGTTAGCATCACTTGCCTGGCAGAGTTGTGGGCAACAGAGATTACGTCTGCAAGCTACCTGCCCGACAGCTAGCTGATACGTTATTTTTCTCATGATTATACGTGGCCAGATTTCAAGGCAACTTGAATTACACCCTTGCTGAATAGGAATACTAATGCAACTAATAATAGCAACTGTTTAACTGAAGGGTTCCATGTGCCAGGCGCAAGTCCAAGTACACTACGCTTATGAGTATCTTAATCTCCAAACTAGCCTGATGATGTGAGTATTACTGTTATTGCCACTGAGGCTCCATACGTGTCGCTAACATACCCAAGGTCACAGGTTTCCAGATCTGTGCACTTGTCAATCTGGATCCCACTTTCCTCGTTACTGGATTATTCCTGTTCCTCCCTGGCCAGTTTAGGGATGTGGGACAGAGAATGAAAGGACTAGTTGTTTCACGAGAATTGTTTTATGAGTTGGGTGAGTATTTGCTTTCACAGTCTTCATTCAGGTAGACACTATTGGAAGAGACAAGCACTCACCTAACACGTAAATCACATAACTTGTGTGTGTGTTCCGAAGTCTCGTAGAGAGCCGCTTTCTTTCTTTGTACTTTTTTATACTTGTCAGGATTGTAGAGAACATTTAGGGGGATGATAACTGGAGAGCCCAGTCCTGGCAGCCATCTCCAGCTCTAATCTCGGGGCCCCCCTCCCTTCTTAAGTAGCAGTTTGGCACTGAGGACAGAGCCTTGGGGAATGCCTGCTTTCTTTTTCTACATTAAACCGATGGAGTTCTCTGTTATTCAGTACTCCCACGTTGTAATCCAATGATGTTATATCACAAGACATTACTACTGATCCCCTTGAAAGGGCAATAAAATATTTGCTCACATACCTTCTAGTTGAACGTACTTCTGATCAAATACCTTAGGTGAAGACAGGCACGTCGTATTGGTCTTTTCATTGATTTGCATCCTGTGTCTGGATATGTGCATGCAGAGCGCAGTCCCTTTAAGAACCACTAGCCCTCAGCAAAAAATAACCTAGAGCAGCTCAGGTTACTGCTGGGCTCCAGAGACTCTTCAGGGGGTCAGGTTGCTTTTTTCTCTGGCACCTGCCTCAGCAGGGATGTAGGAAGAAGTTGATATATTCCAGCAGAGAAGTTCTGGGTGGATCTGGGCACTGGAATCCTCACCTCCAACTTCTGGATGTGACCCAGTCTTCATAGTAGAAAGGTTTTGATTGGGCCATTTAAATGGCATTCAATTAAGTGACCCTGTCCCTGGACCTGTCCGTAGGAGCCTGTCTTTCCTATCAACTGTGAATTTTATATTGTTTCTTTGAAAAATGAAAATGACATCAAAAGCCATCAGATGGGAATGCATCTCCCATCCCCAGATCCAAAGCGTGGCCCTGCAGTGAAGGGAGGTCGTGGGAGGACACACCCTTTTCTCCAGAAGCCCTGTGCGTGCATGTGTCTGTCTCACCAACCTTTCTTGAAAGGAATGTTTTTACTGGCTGTCCATAAGCCAGGAAACAAAGATTGTACAGGGCCTAAGGCTCTGTAAAGATAAACGCACAAACAAATGGAATAAACTCCTTAATTGTGAAAAGCAGGGAGAGGTCCTCAGAGGTGGTACAGTATGGGATGAGGCAAAGAACCAGCCAGGACTTGGACCATCTGGGGCCTTGTCTCAGCCACGCTACTGAATTCTCTGAGTTGCAGAATAATAGAATTTTGTCACAGATTAAGTGGTATCTGTGAGTGACTCACAGTCTTTACTTTTCCTAGAAGGAAAGTGCAGCTCAGAGCATTTGGGTGACTTGCCTAAAGTCACTCAGCTGCTTGGTAGTAGATCTCAACCCGCAGCCCAAGTACATATATCATTGCTCTTCATCATGCTACATAGACATTGTAAAGAGTCAAGTTCTCTCCACATCCCCATTTCCTTACCTGGAAATAGGAATTCTCCTACCTGGGATGTCTTCTTTGTAGGGTATTGTAAGCCTCTGCTAAATGATTGTGGATGGAAACACAGTTAAAAACTATTCAGTGATATGTTTATATTGATATCAATTAAAAGTAAATTATAGGGACTTCTCTGGTGGTCCAATGGTTAAAACTTCACCTTCCAATGCAGGGGGCACAGATTCTATTTCTGGTTGGGAGCTAAGATCCCACATGACTCGTGGTCAAAAAGTCAGAACGTGACAAAATAACAGAAGCAATATTGTTAACAAATTTGATAAAGACTTTAAAAATGGTCCACATCAAAAAATATTTTTAAAATAGTAAATTATATATTTATATGCACACACATATATGATGATGAGACATATGTATAATGTGATACCTAATATTTTGCTAAAATTCTTCATGTGGGAGATCTTAACAAAAATCTGGATTCTTCTTTGGAAATTTGAAGCACCATGAGTTTCCAGACATACAGTAAAAGTTCTATACTTCAAGTTATTAACCTGACAGTTTTACCTACTAGCATTACCATTACTTTACCTTTCTGAGAAATGGGAATAATAAAGTTATCTGGCTATCTTCAGTTCAGTTCAGTGACTCAGTCTTTTCCGACTATTTGTAACCCCATGGACTGCAGCACACCAGGCCTCCCTGTCCATCACCAACTCCTGGAGTTTACTCAGACTCATGTCCATTGAGTCAGTGATGGCATCTAACCATCGCTTCCTCCGTCGTCCCCTTCTCCTCCCGCCTTCAATCTTTCCCAGGATCAGAGTCTTTTCAAATGAGTCAACTCTTCGAATCAGGTGGCCGAAGGATTGGAGCTTCAGCTTCTGCATCAGTCCTTCCAATGAATATTCAGGACTGATTTCCTTCAGGATGGACTGGTTGGTTCTCCTTGCAGTCCAAGGGACTCTCAAGAGTCTTCTCCAACACCACAGTTCAAAAGCATCAATTCTTCGGCGCTCTGCTTTCTTTATAGTTCAACTCTCACATCCATACGTGACTACTGGAAAAACCATAGCTTTGACTAGATGGACCTTTGTTGGCAAAGTAATGTCTCTGCTTTTGAATATGCTGTCTAGGTTGGTCATAAATTTTCTTCCAAGGAGTAAGCGTCTTTTAATTTCATGGCTACAGTCACCATCTGCAGTGATTTTGGAGACCAAGAAAATAAAGTCTGACACTGTTTCCACTGTTTCCCCATCTATTTCCCATGAAGTGCTGGGACGAGATGCCATGATCTTCGTTTTCTGAATGTTGAGCTTTAAGTCAACTTTTTCACTCTCCTCTTTCACTTTCATCAAGAGGCTCTTTAGTTCTTCTTTGCTTTCTGGCTATCTTAAGTTGTCTTAAAGACTACTTTATGAATACATGCGAAAGTACTTCTTGAACTGTAAAGCACAGAAACGATTGATTATTGCCAAATATTGCTGAGGCCCACAAAGCCTGTCCAGGGAGCACATGAGGTATGATTAAGGAGATAAGTCATATATTCAAAAGCAGATTTCAACATTATCTGACCTTGGTGTCAGATAAAAACTTGATAGATAATGATTGCAATGAATTAATAAGTATTTATTATAGCTTCCAAACGAACGTGTGGTCACCCATTAATTATTACTCTTTTCCATAGGTATTTGCCCAGTTTGTCAAGACATCTGGTGTCTCATATTTATAGGATATTAGCTACTGCAATAATATAGAAGGTGGAGATTTAAATGTTTATACAACTTTCTCAGTGACACTGTTTGCTCTAATATTTATGTCTGATTTATCTCATTTTATTATTAGAGAATATTTGTGGGTTGTAATTACTATTATCATTATCTGATGAATGAGAGGCCAAAAGATTTTCCCAAGAGCTCATGGAATGTGAATGGAAGATCTGGGATTTGAAGCACTGTCTTCTGGTCCCAAATTCTGTGTACTTGTAACTTGTCTCCTTGTGTTGTGTTGGGGGTTCTATTTTGTAGACTGTATTCTTCTTTGGTTTCTTTCATTGATACAGTCATTCATTCAGCATGAATATTCTGTGTGGAACTCTGTCATATCATCTCCTACTCCAGGACTAAATTTCTTTGGAGAAAACTGTTTGTTATATGTCTGATTCCTTTAACTGAAGAAGAAGTAGTGACATAGATGCTTGAACCTTGCATAAATACTGATTTGAGTAGGGAAGGGAGGATACAGTCCCTTAAATGGGGAAATACTGATGTCAGAGTTAAAACAAATCTTTGCTGTCCAGTAAAGTAGGCCTCTAGTGTCATAGGGGCTTCCTTGGTGGCTCAGTTGGTAAAGCATCCTCCTGCAATGCAGGAGACCGTGGTTCGATCTCTAAGTTGGTAAGATCCCCTGGAGAAGGAAATGGCAACCCATTCCAGTATTCTTGCCTGGAGAATTCCATGGACAGAGGAGCCTGGCGGGCTACAGTCCGTGTGGTCGCAAAAGTCGAACACGACTTAGCAACTAAACCACCACCACTAGTCTCACAGGGCTATTTACTTTCAATTAAAATTAATTAATTAAAATTTAAAAATCAGTTCTTCAGTCACACTAACCAAATTCCAAGTGCCAATAGCCACCTAAGACTGGTGGACATTCTATTGGACATTATAGATATATAGATATGTGTTTGTCACTGATACAGATAATTTTGGTGTTTGATATGTGTGTCTATAATTTCACACTGGAAATGAAATTGTTCTGGTATACATTTCTACCTGAGACATAATAATAGCTACCATGTACTGAGCACCTTCTCAATAAGCAGTAGGCACATAATCTATGTTGCTTTATTTTATCCTCACACCATGTTTTATACTGGGAGTCTAAGGTTCGAGAGGTTATGTAATTGCCTGAGATGTGATAGGGCTATGGATTGACACCAGTTTTTTTTTTTTTTATTTCAAAGAGAACGCTGTTTTGCTCTAGTATGCTATCTTTCTACGTAGCCTAGTTGGATTACATCAGGAGTTAACATTCTCAATGCACTGTCTTATCATTCAGTCCACTTCAGTTCAGCAAGCGTGCCAGGCAGTCACTCTGTTGGGAGCAGGAGGTACAGCAATCAGTGCAGCCCTGTCTCTGACCATAGGGAGTTCCAGTCAAACAGAGAGTTCAGATCATAAAGAATAATTATGACAGTGGAGGATGATCTGTGGCCCAAGACCACGTGATGCATCCAGGAGCCACTGAAGGGTTCTATCCAATGAGTGCCATAGTCAGGTTTATATTTCGTAAACTCCACTGTAATCATGTAGAGCCTTGTTTTGAGAGGAAAGGGAGAACCTATGATACTTCTTGTATAATTTATTTGTAATCTTGTAAGATTTACCTAAGTGAAGGAATGTCGATGGCTAGAACTAAGATCATAGCGGTGGCGTTAGAAGGTTGATGAGAGAGAAGCAACTTGTAAAATTGTCAGGTTTCAGTGATTAAAGCTGAGGGTAAGGAGCAATTAAAGATGATTCTCATATTTGGGCGCTTGGTGAATGTTTGGCCTCTTTAAAGTAAAGGAGATTTGCTATGTGGAAAAAGTTGTACATGAGTGTGTGTTGTGTGTTGTGTTTATTGTGTATGTGGTGTGTGTTTTGTGTTTGTGTCTGTGAGCATGCATCCTTAAGTAGATGAACTGCAGGGTGGGAAGGGGTGAAGATAATGACTTAATAGACCACAAGCCCATAAAATATCCAGAAAGCAGTATTATTTGCCAAGTGGAAAAGTGTTGGTCACTCAGTTGGGTCCTACTCTTTGTGACCCCATGGACTATAGCTCACCAGGCTCCTCTGTGCATGGAGTTCTCTAGGCAAGAATACTGGAATGGGTTGCCATTCCCTTCTTCAGGCTGCTGTAAAACAATGACATATTTTAGGAATGTAATTTAAAAAATGAAAAATCAAACAGAATCCTGCCATAATACTGAGACTAAGACCCTGATGCTGGGAAGTATTGGGGGCAGGAGGAGAAGGGGACTACAGAGGATGAGATGGCTGGATGGCATCACCGAGTCGATGGACATGAGTTTGGGTGAACTCTGGGAGTTGGCGATGGACAGGGAGGCCTGGCGTGCTGTGATTCATGGGGTCGCAAAGAGTCGGACATGACTGAGCTACTGAACTGAACTGACCTGAAAAGGGAAAACTTAACCTCATGGTCTAAATATGATACATCTGTCCTAGGCTGGGCACAGAATAGTGAACTAGGGATGTATTTTCCCATTTTTCTAAATAGTCACAACATGTAAAAGTACTTATCATCATGAGATTCCAGTAGTAACATAGACAATGGATTTAAGTATGGCTTCTAGGGAGCCTCCGGTTGAAAAGGCAGGTTTTTGCCACATTTTCTTTGGTTATGCCCCCCTTCTTTTTATATAATTAAATAATCTGTTTTTAATTTAGTGACCAGGTAATTATGTTATTTGACATTTCTAAAAGATAAAGATTAGCAAGTGTTCTCTAACATGGTTGTTAGCAGTCCTTAATTTTGAGCAGTGGTGTGTTTAATTGTGTTGTAGCAGAAAATAACCTCATAGGTTTAAATAATTATAATGATAGCATAGGTTCCAATCTAGAGTAAGGAAGTTCCATTTTCTTAAAAAAAATCAATTGTTCTGCTGATAGTACATTTAATAGGTGTGGAATTACCAAAACCAGGAATGCTGATGGAAATAATTTCTTCTGAAACTCAACCTGTAGTCTCTGGATTGATAGTCATATCTGTGCAATTTGAAACAGTGTCTGCTTTGGAGATCAGCATTGTTTTATAATTATCTGAGGATCCTCGATTCAGACCTGACCAGCATAGACCACCATGACAGAAGGCTGTCAAAGGTACGATGCCGGCTGAAACCTGATGACTTCTGGGTGCCTGGTTTTGTTTCAAGCTACTTAAAAGCAGGAGCTTCTGTAAAATTCGTGAAACATCTTTGGTTTCCAGTCAGTTAACTTTAAGTATTTCTTTCTTCTCGGACAAATGCAGACGTGTCTCATTATCTTGTGTTTTAGATTTTTTCCCCCCATTTTCTTAATGTTTTTTCCCTCTATTCATTTTCAAAATGAATAATAAAACCTTGTGAAATAAAACAGACTCTAGATTTAATGTTTCATTATCCCACATCTTATGTTAGGAGTTAACTACTCAACTGTTACGAATTAGGAACTTTGCCATCCTTCTACGAAGAGAGTGATGTGTGTGTTTCTTCAAAGCTGCTTAACGGTGATCAACTAGAGGGCACCAGCGAACATTTCCATCTGAGTTCTGTAAACTAGGCCACATACTGTTGACACATATGCACAGGAGAGAAACGTGAATGCTTTGCGAAATCTCAGTACTAAAAATAATTTCCACCTGTATTTATAGCAGTATTATCATACTTGACGAAAGTGATGTGGAACCTACCAGTATAGGAAGAAAAATGTCATCTTGTTACCATTCCTGGAGAGCTGCCCTCTAGAATTAAGCCCTTAAGTTTGTCCAGAGTTACAGCAACGCTGCTCACAGGTCTTTGCCAATTGCATGGGCTGGATAGTTAATGCCATTAAGTACTGAGATACCGTCTATCACAGAGAAGTGTTCTGTGGCTAATAATCAACTGGGTAACAATAAAAACCTGTCCACTATTAGGAAAGATTGGTAATTAAGACTTCCAAATAGGGCATGCAAGTAGGAAGTGTTCAGGTTCTGAGGCAGAATTTTGGGTTCTGTTAAATCTAGTTGCCATTATGGTTCCTTGTGTCAGCACAGTTGCTTAAATGAAACTGGAGAGGGAACATTTTTAGATATCCAGATATTAAAATGTGCAAAAATCCAGCATTTTTTGATAGGAAAAAGCTATGTGAAAAGACCTTCCTTTGCAGGGTAACTGTGCATATGTTTGAGTGGGAGGAAAAAGAACAGATGATTTGAAAACTATTAAAATTGTTATACATGTAGAAAGTTATTTTCCTCCTCATAAAAACACCAGGATTTCAGTCTGAGTTAACATCTTACTTGTCACTTAATAAAAGTGTTTGCATATTGCATTTCATCTATCGATCAACTGATTGATTCACTTTTTTGGCAAACAGTAATATGCCTACTATGTGTAAGATACTGCAGTAGGTGTATCTCATACATGGGAGATTTACTTCTGTAAATGATCAAACAATTCAGGAGAGATATAATTGCAAGTATGGTATGCAGAATGTCCATTTCTTGGGTGAAACTGATAGTTAAGCTTAATTCTACTTAAAAGCACGTTTTAAAAGAAGATAACTGCAGCAATGCAGTCTGTGTCGTTTTCCTAACATTTATTTGGAAAGCAGCTAATGTTCTTTTTCTCTGGATCAATTAAATGTTAATGTTTGGGGAGCACACTTTGAGAAAAAGAAAAATGGTTATAGGTAGGAGAACGTGACTAAGAGGAGAGGTTATGTGGCATTTTATAAGATAGTTGGTGGTGCTGTTTAATGCTTATAAAGTTGTGTTAAAATGGACTAAATAGCCTGTTATTGCAGGAGCTTATTTAAACCAGCTCTTTGTGGTTATGTCTGGTGAGAAAGCTTAAACTTAAATTCTCTCCAGCCATTTAACTGCAGCACAGTGACTTCAGGTCTCTTGTAAGAAAGTCTAAATGTAGGCTGTTGAATAATCCCTTTGAGGGCCCTGTAACTATTTTTATGCCTGGATATGCGTCATCAGTGGGTATTTTCTCTGGTGACTTGCTTACATCAGGTCTCCTACCATACATTCTATCAGTGAGTGGCTTATGATTGATGGGAACCACGCTGTTGTTCAGCTTATCTGTGACCTCAGCGAACGGACAACAGGAATTTCCAGGCTGTTACATTCTCTGAATGCTTGAAGACAGGGGCTCACGGTGTTGATCCAGGCAGGTAGCAGTGATATTATTCACCAGCGGAGGATGGGAGGAGGGACAGGAGAAACAAGGGGAGGGAGAAGGAGGGGAAGGGAGGGGGAATTCCTTTTGTGAACGGAGGCAATTCTGGCTCAGCCGGCTGCTTCATCCTCGCCTTCAGAGGCTGTGCCCTGTGGGGAAAGGTGCATTTCCTGAACTGGAGGAAGCGGACAGTCAGACCCTTGATGGAGGCACCCAGTGACTCCTTGGGGTTGGTTGGGGAAGGCATTGAGTCCTCTTTCATGAGTTAAGATTTTGTTTTTCCAATCGATTGGATTGATCCATGAGCCACTGGGCTGCTCTGGTCCTGGATAGAAGTAGGGGCTTTGAATCAAAGGTGTGCCAGTGTTTGTGGTGATGCAGAGGAATCCAGTGCTGTCTTTCACCTAGCAATGTTTGGAGGTGATTTGGAAAAGTTAACCTGCACCTCGCATCAACAAGTTTTGGGGGAATAGAGCCGTGCATTGGTGTATGTGTGTGGAAATGGATTATAACTGAATTCACAAAAATGTTTTCTGATTTCATTCCTTTTCCCTACCTCTTTTACACATGGTGAATAAGGTTTCTGAACCTAGAATGAAAGTTACCAGCATTTTTGCAGCTCCATTTGCTTTCGGATAACCGTGTCCGTCTCCTAAACTTTTTTCCTCCTCTCTGCCTTGCCATCTCCTCCTCTTCCTCATCCTGTTTTTTTCTCTCCCTCTCTTTCTCTCCATGATGTTATTTTGTTTGTAAAAGCAGTTCCAGACCTTTTGCTGAGTTAAAACCAGGTTCTGCACAGATGAGTGAGGTGCACATGTGGATTCAAACCCATGCTGGTCTGCCCGTGTTTGCAGGCTGTCCTTTCAGTGCTTTTTTTTTTTAAGTGACACTTAAACAAAATTACACTTTTTTAGTGTAATGCAATTACGTCATTTAAGCATTTATGCAAAATTGGTTTTCTGATCTTTTAAGACTATATTCATTGTGGAAATATAACATTTATTGATTTGACTTTCCGACTTTTATTCCCCTTTTTCTTCCCCCAAACTGAAGCCACATCTCCTTAATGTAACAGATTACCAAGGTGAGCATTCATGTCACTACTTTCTTGACAGCTGGCCTCCTAGGAATCACATTCTGAGCTAGATCCTAGACACTAGTAGCCTGAAACAGGTGCTGTGTGGGGTAAAAAAAAATCCTAATGGAAAAAAAGAGATGTTTATTCTTGTCTTTCGTATCTCATCCAATGCTACCGAGTGAATATGGACATGCATAATTACTTTGATAGTCTCATTTCCAAATAGCTGTCCTACTGGTAAAAAAGTATTCAACTGTCAGGTTATATTGTTTCAGTTTTAAACATTGAAAATTCAGATGACTGAAGGAGAAAGACAAAAGAAAACCACTGTAAACCTCATCTACAAAAAAAACCCCACTTTTCTTTCAAAAAACTGCTTCTTGATAAGCAGTGTGACTCATGACAAGCAATTTTATAATTTGAAATTTGTGAAAGATTAAATTCAGAACTCTAGGAATTTTGAGTCATTGGTAGTTGAATGAGTTAAGGCTCCATAATGTATCTCATTAGAAAGAAAGCATTAAAATATTAATGAGATTCATTGTTTATATCATTGTACTGTCCCCAGGAGCTATTAGTGACTAGCTTTACTTTTATAAAAGTAGCATTATATGAAAAAGATAGTTGTTCATTCAGATGCTGAG
>NW_011494875.1:1289013-1296255 GCF_000754665.1 Bison bison bison | reverse complement strand
TGAGATTTTTTTATTTTTTTGGCCATACATTGCAGGGGATGTTATTAGAAGCTGTAAAATTCTTCTCCGTCTCTTTAAAGTGCATGTATGCTTTTATGTGGAGGAGTGTAAAAGAAGAACCAACATGTAGGAGGGTTATGCATTCTTCATTAAAAATATATTTCACAAAAGATTATAGTTTGTGTGGGAGGGAAATAGCAGCTTGTCTGTTGATTGCATTGTGCTTATTCCGTGTGAGAACTAGTTGAGTTTAGAAAGGTTAACCTCATTTTGATAATCTGATGATGGCTTCTGCTTGAAGACGAGAATATAATTCCAAGGCTGCATGCTAATGGTCCACAGTAATTATTCTCTTTTTGGCAGAGCTTAGCATGGAATCTACTTTGGTATTTTTATAACTATGTATGTTCATCTTTTCTTCCAGATTTTCTCCTCTCCTCTCCATGTGTAGAGCTTTTTGTACAAGACTGTGAAATTCCAAAGGGGTACTATCTAATTATGCCAGTGTATGATGGTGTGTAAACCTAAGTTAGAGCAATATCTTGCCTCGAAGTCTTTTTGATAAGCAGATCCTTCACTGTGAGCGGATTCTGCTGTATACTTGGTTTCTATGGAAACACTTTTATTACTTATGGATGATCAGAACAACTTGAATACAGTAGGAGTGATTGGTGTGTTGGCTTGGGTCCATGCGGTTGATGGGGTTTTCTGGTTAATATGTGATCCTTTCACTAAGTTTCCTGTTATGTTGCAAGGGGATGATGCAAATAACGAAAACCCCACCTAAAACATTGAGGTAATATGATACTTAATTTTACCTTCTTATAGGTGTGTTCCTCCAATATTACACAAGGAAAAGATGTTGTGAAACCCTCAAAAGTGTGTAAAATTAGGATAATACCTAAATGGAAGTGTGAGAACAATTGAATGACCTACATACATAGCTCATTCTGGGAGGATGTAGAAAGAATTCATTCGGTAAATGATTCTTTGACTTGTTACCTATATAATTTAGTATGTTAATCACATTGAAGGAACTCCTTAGTTTTATGAATTCTTCTTAATGATTTACCAAGTTTTAAAAGGCTTTGTATTTTACTGTCATCATTTTTACAGATGAGGACCCTGAGGTCTAGTAAACTGATGAGCTTTATACCCCAAGTTACACATTGTATTGACAGCAGCTAAGCGACAGGCTCTCTTCATTGGAAGCTTTCCTACTGGGGCTTAGGAGCTGGAAGGCTCAGATCTCCTAGGTGTGGTGTCAGGAGAGAGCTTGGTGACACTCGGCCCAGTCCTCCTGCAGCCCTGACAAGGGTAACGGAACTGTGTTAATTAGGTAGGGCAATGTTTGCAGCTTTGAATGTCTTGTCTTGATTTCCCTGGAACAGAAGTTGCCAGCGTACGTCAGTGACTGCTGAGTGGATCCTGTCTGAGATCCTCAGGCGCCTACAGCAAGGCACCATCACCCAAGTCAGCAGGATGGAGGTTCCTGTTGAATGGCAGCTCGTAGAGCAGGAACAAGGAGCTCAGTGGTAAATGCAGATCACTGTGGACAATGGTGGATGGAGATAAATGTATTTTCTTGTGGAAATATTTTATTCTATTCTTTTCAGTTGGTGTGGAAGAAGATCTATTTGCTATAAAAGGAAGAACCCAGATGCTATATTTTTAGATACAAATGATGGAACTCAGGTCTAAGGATTTTCATCAAAGGCATTCTTCGAACTCACTAAAGTTAGGTGACACTGTCTGATTGCCTCCAAATTAAGGGATGGCTAGGAATGTCTTCTAAGAGCCCATGTAGGGAAATTCTTGCTGCCTATTAAACAGGTTGCTATCATTATCTACATTCACCTTCTCAGCATTCACTTGCACAGAATTTTGTCTAAAAATATCTCCCTTTCCAGATATTTAGACTTTTTATTGGAGGTTTAAAAATTCTTGACATGGAGACTTACAGGTATTTAAATAACTAATTGCCCACAAGTGCCTCATTTTCTATAAAATTGCAGCCTAACTCCTGTGTGAACTAGGTAAGGTCATATTGAAAATAGTTTCTTTCTGTTATTTAAGTTAGTTTTATGTGAGTAGAGAGGTATTCGTAAGGTCACATAGCATAATCTAATAAATAACTTATTTTCCTCCTGAGGGAATAAGTTTAAGAAAGACCAGGAGTATATGGTACGAACCATGAGAAAGGCCTTTTAACTGTAACTTATAAAATAAAAACCTCTGTCTTCAGAAGCTTGAGTCTAATATGGGAAGAAAGTGGGATATGTCCCATGCTTGATCCAGACAGAGTGCTGGACTCATCAAAGGTGACTGAGGTTTGAGTTGGGTGGACGAAGAGGAGGGGTCTTCACAACAGAAGGCAGACACATTGGGGTGAAGACATATATGACTTTATAGAACTGCTCTGTCCAATAAATGGGTGAGGAACCTGCCGTTTTGACTGTGACTTTGAGTTGTGCCCTGGCATTGATGGGAAAGAGAAATCAGGATGGAACCCAGTTGCAGGCTGAACTTTGCCTGGGGATGTAGTCAGAGTCAAAGCTATGTTGTCCTTACAGGTTTGGCCAAACAGGGAAGCGGAGTGGGTCCATGTTCCCAATTCGTAATGAAGTACCGAAGCAAACCTTTCTCTTTTATGTGGAAGACTGTCTTCAAGGAAGGGCAGCAAGTGCCTCTGAAGGTGTAGAATCCTCGGGCCTCAGAGAGCCTGGACTTGGAAAGGCAATAATGATCTCTGAGAAGAGAGGCTTCTTTGTCATTAATGTAGGACACGTTGGTGACTGTCTGGTGGCAGAGGCTTGCCTGTCAGTCCCACTTGAGGCTCAGCTGTCCCCACTGGGAGGGTTCGATTCCTCTCTGACCTTTGTTCCTTCTCACTTGTTATTTTTTTCTTTTTTTTCGGTAAGGCTTTACCTCTTGGAGCTGTTGAAGTTATGGGAATCTTGGTAAGAGTGTTGAATTTGGGTTCTAATGAGGATAATTGTCTGAAATATCTTGATGTTCTCCTACGTTGGTGGAAATGGATCTCCGTTGGATAGAGAACAAAACGGGACTATAAGAGATCTGACTTTAGTTCCCAGGGAAATAGCCTTAAATGGAGGACAGGAAGAAAAACAGAATCTAGTAAAGAGGAGCAGTGAAGGGGGTAGGTAGAAGCCAAGAAAAAAAGTAATAGGAGAGATGGATTATAGTGTTTCCAAATACTATCGAAACTTGTTCACTGTGTATTGTGGCTGAGCTATGGGCTAAGTCGCTTCAGTTGTGTCTTACTCTTTGCAACCCCATGGACTCCTCTGTCCATGGGATTCTTCAGGCAAGAATATTGGAGGGTGTTCTATGTACCAGGCCCTGTGGATATAGAAGTGAACCAGATATTGTCCTTGTCCTCAAAGAAGTCATCAGAAGCCAGAGACCTCTGCCTGAGGGGTACTGTTGAATGATTTTTGCTGATCTTTCAGTATAACCCAGGGGGAGACAGAGAAAGTAGCCTCTGGGGTGAGTCAGGTCGGGAGAGGTGTAGGAAGGAGAGGGGAGATGGAGGGATGTGAGGAGAAGAGAGTGTTACTGAAATGTCTGACTCTGTGGCCCATGATTGCCCAAATAGCTGGAGTCCAATGGCCTGGCAAGGGTGAGATTAAGAGGCCAGAAGTCAACATGAGGGCAAAGAGGCTCCTCAGCATTTGGAAGGAAGTGAAAGACATTTAGAGAAACAAGTCTGGCATGAGCAAGTGCAGATCTGAGTTTGAGATAGAGGAGAAAGAAAAAGATTTGAAAGTGTTAAATCTGAGATGTTAGTGGAGGGCTGAAAAGGTTGAGTGACCGAGTTGATTTTAATGGCAATTCACAGACTACCCATCTATATTACTCCTGATGCTCAACCTTTGTGTTCTTCCAAAAAAAAAAAAAAATCTCCTACTGTATATTTCAGCCACCACTACTCTAGAATGGCCTTGCCACATCACACCTAGTCTACTATGTAGCCATTTAGGTGGTCATGCGTGTGTGCTCAGTTGTGTCCAACTCTTTGTGACCCCGTGGAGTCTTCCAGACTCCTCTGTCCATGGGATGTTCCAGGCAAGAATACTGGGGTGGGTTGCCATTTCCTTCTTCAGTTTTAGGTGGAACTCCAACTCAAATGATTCTATCTGTGATTCATTCCATGGTCCACTGCAAGGTTCATTTTCTTAAAATACCATTTTTAATAGGTTACTGTGAAGATCTAGAACCTTCACTAGCTGCCCATTGCCTGCAGTTTAAGGATGCACCCCTCCATAAAATGAGAAATGTCCATTTTCACAAGACTTAATAATTGACCAAGAGCTTCATATACATAGCCTTACTGAGTTTTTACAAAACCCATATGGTGGACAGGACAGATATTGCTCTCTTTCTAAATTTATAACTGACATAACAGAGGATCAGACAGGTTAAAGACATGCCCAGAGTCACACAGTTCATGAATGGCCGAGCCAGGAATAGAAACCAGGGGCTTCTGAGTTCAAGTCCAAGGTGTTCTGTAGTATACCATGGCCTCACCTGGCCGTGGAGCCCCATCTCCCTCCAAACGCCGTGATTTCTGTACTTAGGGTGATGATGTGGTTGGTGTGCTTTTACCAAGGCCCCTCGGCCTCCTTGCAGTCACTCTTCTATCTGCTGAGAACTGCTGAGAAGTTGTGATCTAGAGCTGTCGACGGAGACACATTTCCTGGCTGATTTTCCCCTAGATTGGGACAAGTCTGTCTCCTGCCAGGACATCTGAGGAGGCACAGAAAACACTCTGTACTCCCCTGATGTCACCCTCAATGCCTGCTCATCTCTTGGGACTTGGAGAAACTTGTTTTGCAGTGGTTTCTGGAGGGCTTTTGACCACTGGCAGGACCAACACTCTCTCCAAGAAGGTGTGGCCGAAACACACTTTCCTTTTTCACCCAGAGGAACTAATGGTCTAAAAACTTGTTTAAAAATGTCTCCTTATTTGTTATATTAATGAATATGTATAGATTTGTTACCATTTAGACATAAATAGTTCCCGGGAAATGCTGTATACAGAAGGAGGTAAAGCTGTGCTTTGAACTATTTGTTAAAATCAAGATCGTTTGTGAGCAATGCAATGATTAATGAGTCTGTGTTACTGTGATTTTAGAGTACACTTTGTTTCCATCATTTTCTCATTGTACTGAAGCCAGTGTGATTTGGTTTTTGACAGTTTGGGGAGGCAGTTTACTGTAGCAGAAGTTTAAATGACATAAAAAATATGCCTGACAATTGTCTAGAATATCAAGAATTGCCTCCACTCCTATAAAAATTGATGTAGGAAATAGATGCACAAGGATTAGTTAAATAATGTATTGCAAGAGTGTTGCATTGCCTTGGGGCTTCACTTTAAGCCACACACACACAAATCTGGCATCTGTTTGAAAATTGTGACCCTGAATCCTTTAACTTGGGTTTCTGTAATGAAGGGCGCATCTTTCCAATGACAAAATCTTTGGAAGAATAGTTGCAATACTCTTTTGTAAAATAAAAGAGACTTCCCCGGTGGCTCAGATGGTAAAGCGTCTGCCTACAACGTGGGAGACCTGGGTTCAATCCCTGGGTTGGGAAGATCTCCTGGAGAAGGAAATGGCAACTCACTCCAGTATTCTTGCCTGGAAAATCCCATGGATGGGGGAACCTGGTAGGCTACAGTCCATGGTGTTGCAAAGAGTCGGACATGACTAAGCAACATTTATTATTTTACTTTACTTTGTAAAATAAAGTATTTTTATAATCCTCATTATTTTTGACCCCCTTATAATAGTACATGCTTCCTGAGATGATAGTATACTTCTCAGGAGGCTGAGATATATATTTAACTTTTTCTAGTGCTTTCCATATGTTGGCGTTAAGGGGCCAGTAAGTGTATGGGGTGGTTTCCCAGGTGACTCAGATGGTAAAGAATCTGCCTGCCATGCAGGAGACCCGGTTTCAATCCTAGGGTCAAGGAGATCCCCATGGAGAAGAGAATGGCTACCCACCCCAATATTCTTGCCTGGAGAATTCCATGGACAGAGGACCCTGGTGGGATACAGTGTATGAGGTCGCAAAGAGTCGGACGCAACTGAGTGACTAACACTTTTCAAAGGTACAGGGTAGGAATACGAAGGATTCAACTGCCAAACTCTGTATTTTTTTCCTTTACTTTCTTTAATTTTACCAAAGGTATTATGATATGCTAATATTGGATTGAAGTACAATTTGGACTTGGGTAGTAAAACGTTTTAGGGAGGCCAACAAGGTATGTAAATTCTAAGTGGTGTTGAATGGAAATATTTCTGAAATGGAATTTGAATTCTGAACTCAATGTTGTGTTACTACCATCTGGGTAATTTTTTAAAGTTTTATTTATTAAGGTATTCATTGGAAATATTGATTTATATTGTGACCTTATAATCTTCATTGGTTCTTTATTATAGTTAACTGGCCAGGTAATAAAAATTGAATAATTAAAGAGGACATTCTTGGTTAAAAGTAATTAGATATGTATGTACTGTTAGAGATTGTTAGTATACCTATTGGAATGTTCAGTTCAGTTCAGTTCAGTTCGCTCAATCATGTCTGACTCTTTGCGACCCCATTAATTGCAGCACACCAGGCCTCCCTGTCCATCACTAACTCCTGGAGTTCACTCAGACTCAGGTCTATCGAGTCAGTGATGCCATCCAGCCATCTCATCCTCTGTCGTTCCCTTTTCCTCCTGCCCCCAATCCCTCCCAGCATCAGACTCTTTTCCAATGAGTCAACTCTTCCAATCAGGTGGCCAAAGTACTGGAGTTTCAGCTTTAGCATCATTCCTTCCAAAGAAATCCCAGGACTGATCTCCTTCAGAATGGACTGGCTGGATCTCCTTGCAGTCCAAGGGACTCTCAAGAGTCTTCTCCAACATCACAGTTCAAAAGCATCAATTCTTCGGCGCTCAGCCTTCTTCACAGTCCAACTCTCATATCCATACATGACCACAGGAAAAACCATAGCCTTGACTAGATGGACCTTTGTTGGCAAAGTAATGTCTCTGCTTTTGAATATGCTATCTAGGTTGGTCATAACTTTCCTTCCAAGGAGTAAGCGTCTTTTAATTTCATGGCTGCAGTCACCATCTGCAGTGATTTGGGAGCCCAGAAAAATAAAGTCTGACACTGTTTCCACTGTTTCCCCATCTATTTCCCATGAAGTGATGGGACCGGATGC
>NW_011494875.1:1237925-1288913 GCF_000754665.1 Bison bison bison | reverse complement strand
TTCCACTGTTTCCCCATCTATTTCCCATGAAGTGATGGGACCGGATGCCATGATCTTAGTTTTCTGAATGTTGAGCTTTAAGCCAACTTTTTCACTCTCCACTTTCACTTTCATCAAGAGGAATGTACAATAAGGTAAAAGATGGTTAGGAAGACTTCTAAGTATTCGCAAAACTGAAAGGCTGATTATAATATTTAATAAGAAGAACACAATATGGAAAATGGATATTTTGTAGATATCTTTATGCCCATCTTTTCAAGTAGAGCTGTCATGTGACATATCCTATAGTAGCATTTTTCAAAAGTGCCTACTTAGCCTTTCTGTATTTCACACAGTATTTCCCTCCTACCTAGTAAAATGACTCTTGATTAGTGGCGCTCAGTTGAAAGTCATTCTCACTTGCCCTGGTGCTGTTCGTTCTTTAGAGCTGTGGTCCATTCACCCCTGTTCTTGCCCGCAGTGCTTTCATCACACAGCAGCTGGAGACCAGGGCATCTTCCACCTCAGACTGATCGTGTACATGATCTGGTTAATTTTGCTAGCCCTCACCTATGTGTTGCAGTTCCCTGTAGCTCTACCTTAAATCCATTTATCTTCTTTATCTATGGTCTCTAGCAGATCTCAATAGTTGCATGGTTTCAGATATCATCTATACATTGGTAATTTTCAAAGTTTTATATCTGTGAATGGGTCTTCTCCTAAGTTCCTAACTTAAATATTTCCATAGTATGTGCCCTAGGCTGTCTGATGAACACGTCCAAGTTAGGAAAGTCTAAAAGCAGCCGTTGATGTCCGTCTGCAAAGCTCTGCTCCCCCACCGTACTCGGGCGATTTCATTAAGTAGAACTGCCATGCCCACCATTGCTCAGACCCAAATTCCAGAATTCATCTCCTTCCGTCTGGCCTCCCATTCCGTGCAGCAAGTCCCTTGGTTCTGTCTCTCCAAAATAAATGCTGAAGGAGAAGTCTTCTTGCTGTTTCCTCTGCCATAGTCTCAGTTCAAGACCCCAGCATCTGGCCTAGTCTGCTGCAAAAGCTCTTAGCTCACTTCCCTGACCCCACACTCCCTAGAGTAGCCTCTTATGTATAAATCATATAACACATTCCCTTGCCACAGATTCTCCAGTATATTTTCGTTACGCTTAGACTAAAATTAAAATGCAAGCTTGTCATTGTGTTCCTCAAGACTGCCGTCCTGAGCACATCTCTCTCTACACTGCCCATTGCCTATCAGGCTCAACATTTCAGCTTTCATTCTGTTCCTTGAACTTGCTAAGCTGTTCTCCTCTTGCACTTAGCTATTTTTTTTCCTGCTTGGAATGCTGTTAACCCACGTCCTCTGAATTATGGCTCCTTTTCCTTGTTCAAATCTCAATTCCAGCATTCCTTCTTCGGACAGGCCATCTGTGACCCAAGTTTGAGCAGTTTCTTCTCTCCTTCTTCAAGGCATCTTATAGCATACCATTGTGATAGAACTTATCAGAACCTGAAATGATCAATTTAATTGTTTTCGTGTTTGTTTTTTTGTGTCTGACTCTCCCCACTCTGGACTCTATGAGGTCAGTGACATTTCACCAAAGCCCCTCTGCATCTCAGAGCCCGGCCAATAGCTCCTAGTGGCTGCTTCAGAGTTTTTGTGGGCTCATTCACCACCTTAAGTCCGGTTTCTTATTTATTAAATGAAGGTGTCAGGACAGGTGACCGCCAAACCTGTCCTCCCCAGACAGTTTTAATTCTCATCGTGTCTCTAGTTCTCTGATGGAGTCCGCTTACCTCCTTAACATTCTGTGAATGGGCTGTGTTTTTTCAAGGCTTCAGGCCATTGCTCCCTCTCTTCTCTCCTCAGTGTCCTTCCCCCTTCTGTGCCTGCCAAATTCCTTAAGGATTTCCCTTCTTCTCCTTTTGTCTGTACGCTTTAGAGAGGAATGTAATCGTTATGTGTCTGCATATCTTGCCTTTTGCTACTACATGGTTAGCTGTTAAGCATGGGATTATAACTTTAACTTTTGGATCCCATGGCAGCCGTTACAGTGCTAGCTCATGGTGCATACTCAGTACATGCCTTATAACTCAGTAATGAGGGCATCATGTCCCAAAACGTTGATTTCATAACAATAAGAATGTTTGAACTGTTTTACTAATTTACGTGAAACAAAAGAGATTTTGAAAAAGCAACCAAATAGGTGTATCTTTCTTAAGTCTGAACTGGAGAAGAAAATCTGAAAATGGAAATTCAGGCTTATGATGAGGTGGAATTTTGCAAACATTTGTAAGCAATCTTACTATAAAAAAAGTTTTGAAAAAATGTATAATTGTATATATTTGAAAAGAGGAATAAATGGGTTTTTGGTTTTTTTTTTTTAATTATTAACTGAGGTTAAATCTTGAGCTGGGTTTTTAATTTGGTTTGGTTTGTTCAGGTATTAGGAATTTAGAGGAGCTCTATGAAAATATCCCGCCTACACGTTTTGAATATCCACTTCCTGCTTATCTTCGGAACAGCTTGGTTCTTTTAATAGCAAATGGCTGAGTGGAGGGGAACCATTTGTAGTGAGTAAATTTAAGTACAGTGTGTCCTCCCATCCCATACAGAAGTCATGCTAACTGCTCAGGGATTTGGTGCAAATGTGTTTGCTTTTTGCTGTTGTCCAGATCCTTGAAAACTCAGTATTTTAGAAGGATATTATCCATTGTTATGCAAGAAGAAGAATTACTGGTCAAAAATTTTTTTTAAATTCTGAACTAGGAAGCACCTCATCTATTCTTTTTATAAACATGTTGATTTATTATTTTTTTTTAGAGGCTGTTCTTCAAATTTCATAGGCTTGGACAGGAAGAGCTAGTGCTGGGGAGAATCACAGGCATGTTTCTTCATTTCATGTGTGAACCTAATACTATACAGTGGTGTGCATACACAAATGGTAAATTCCTCAATCCAGAGTGGCTGGAAAATGTGTGCTCAAATTTAAGAGTAATCATCTATTCCATTCAGGGATTAACTGTTTTCAAACAATTCAGTCAAATACACCGACAGTATTTTAAATTTATTTTTAATGACATAAGTAGCACTTAGTAGCCCATGGTAATCAGTGTGTACATCAACTACTGGTGAAGAGCATTATTCTAGATAATGCCTGTGATTGGATTAATTCTCAGTCTATCCCAGAATTTACTGTTTTGCATAAACGGCTTGTTTTCAAGGCATCCATTTCTTTTGGAAAAGTTGAGATGAGAAAAAAAGTCTGCTTCTATAAATATCTTGTTTGGGGCAAATAGCTTTTTTTTTTCTAGTGAATAACGCAAAGGATTTTCCAAAAGGTTGCTGTAGCTTTGCATGCAGAGAAGACAATGGCACCCCACTCCAGTAGTCTTGCCTGGAAAATCCCATGGACGGAGGAGCCTGGTGGGCTGCTGTCTGTGGGGTCACACAGAGTCGGACACGACTGAAGTGACTTAGCAGCAGCAGCAGCAGCTTTGCATGGGAGAACTGAGAGAACACTTGTTGGATGTACTGCTGAGCATTCAAGGCAGGTGAATCTTATTCTGTTGTTCTTACACAGCAGCCTCACGCTGGGTCCCAGCTGTGTGGTATCTGGAAAAAAGTTTGCCATGTAATGCTTTAGGATTGGCATTGCAAATTCTTCCTTTTAGGGGAGCATTGCTGATGTGAATGTTGGCAAGGTTGTGTCCTGTGGCTGCTGGTGTGACCCAGTTAGATCCCTCAGGAATTAATACCTACAGAAGCTGAGACTGGGGAGACTGAGAATATAGAGAAACAGTAGATTCAGGGTACCTCAATCAAAAAGGGTAGGAACCATCAGGGTAATATACTGAAAATGTAGCATGGGACATTTATGCATCACCATGAAAATCACATGGACAGAGGAGCCTGATGGGCCACAGTCCCTGAGGTCACAAAGAGTCAGACACGACTAAGCGACTGAGCATGCACAAAGAAACACAATGCTGTATGAAATATTACTGCAACCCTTCAAAATTGACCATAAAGGGGCTGACTTCCATTTCAGGGAAAGAGGAACTATTTCATTCAGACCTGTGTGTTTAGGTAGGGCTTCCCTGATAGCTCAGTTGGTAAACAATCCACTTGCAATGCAGGAGACCCCAGTTCAGTTCCTGGGTCAGGAAGATCCTCTGGAGACTAGATAGGCTACCCACTCCAGTATTCTTGGGCTTCCCCGGCGGCTCAGCTGGTAAAGAATCTGCCTGCGATGCGGGAGACCTGGGTTTGTTCCCTGAGTTGGGCAGATCCCCTGGAGAAGGGAAAGGCTACCCACTCCAGTATTCTGGCCTGGAGAATGTTGTTCTTCCAGAGAATACTGGAGAACAGTATTCTGGGTCACAAAGAGTTGGACACAACTGAGCGACTTTCACTTTATTTGTTAATACCTTTTTAGTTATGTTTTGGTAGGATGACTTGGACTTTTCCCTTGTGTTTTCAGGTAAAGATGTCAATTCTCTTTAATTGATATCCTGTGATGCTCTGTGGTGACCCTGGCGAGGTCACTGGCTTGTCATCCCAATTCATCAGCAGCTGGTGTTTCACCAAGTAGTAGTGTGATTTTCACCACCCGTTTGCTTGCACAAAATAAGACGGCGTCGTTTTGTATTGTAAAATACAGTTTGAAAGACTTTATGAAATCATAGTTCATTTTGATTAATTTTTACCAGCAGCTGCCTGCAACTGGGGCTTTGTTCTTGGTTGGGTCATAACTGTTGAGGGAAGTTTGCTGCTTTTTGGACATGATTTCAAAGACTCATGGTTCCAGATCTCGGACATCTTTATGGTTTTCAGGTTCCACCATGCTTGGTCTAAAGCAGATTAATTACTAAACTCTCAGTGAATAATTAACCATCTGACTTGTTCCCAGGTTATATACTCACTGGGTTAGAAATGATTTCCCAAACTACTAAAGATAAGAGAAGGCTATTCCTGGTTTCACAATGTCCCCATTGTTACTGGCTTGTGTGTATGTGTGAGACCCATCAGCTGATCCCTCACACTGGTCCAGCTACTCAATCAAACCACTTCCTGGGGTTTTCTCGGGTAATGGCAGTGATTCAGAAGATACCACAGTAGTTTTAGAGGACTGCTCCCTGTGTGTAATGCTGGGCTGAATGACTAGCAGCTGTCAAATCCAAAAAGAGCATTTTTGTTGCACCTGCATTAAATCTGCCCTTTGCCTGGAGAATTCCATGGACGAAGGAACCTGGCAGGGAGGGGTACAGTCCATGGGGTTGCAAAGAGTTGGACATGACTGAATGAGCAACACTTTCTTGCTTTTGCTCAAAGTTGCATTTCAGCTGAGTTTAGGGTTACTTCTCTGTGTGCTTTCAACAAGATATTTTTCTTTTTTAAAAATTTATTTATTTTTTAAATTGAAGGATTATTGCTTCATAGAATTTTGTCGGTTTCTGCCAAACAACAACAGGAATCAGCCATAGATATACCTGTGTCCTCTTCCCTCATGAACCTCCGTCCTGTCTCCCTCCCCATCCCACCCCTCTTGGTTGTTACAGAGCCTCTGTTTGGGTTCCCTGAGTCACACAGCAAATTCTCATTGGCTGTCTATTTTACATATGGCAATGTAAGTTTCCATGTTACTGCCTCCATACATACATATATTTTTAAAGACTATTTATTTTATAGCAGTGAGTTAATGCCTGATTTCTATCAGTTAACCAGTTTGTGCCTTGGTTGAGTTTCCACTATGTACCAAGTCCTATTGGAGGCTTGGGGGAGACAGGCAAATGTAAGTCATTTCTGGCAAGGTAGTCATTTGTACGCATTCAAGAGGATGTGATAATTGGCGGTGGGGAGGGGGCTATATGTATGAGCTCAATTGTGTCCAACTCTTTGCAACTCCATGGACTGTAGCCCGCCAGGCTCCTCTGTCCATGGAATTTCTCAGGCAAGAATATTGGAGTGGGTTGCCACTTCCTTCTTCAGGGTATCTTCCTGTCCCAGGGATCAAACCCATGCTTCTTGCATCTCCTGCATTGGCAGGTGGATTCGTTACCACTGTGCCACCTGGGAAGCCCTTGCAGTAATTGGGGAGATAGATCAAAATGGAGGGGCCACAAAGGATGTGAATGTAAGCATATTCAATTTTACTTTTATAAATACATGTTTCTGTGATTTTAGTTTGTGAATCTATCACATATTGTGTTCCATAAGGTAAATTTTGTATTTTTAGAATTTAATTTTGCAATATAAAGTTTCATAGAAATTACTTTTATAAAACCCTTGTTTTGTCTTCCTTAAATGAAAAATAAGAATTTTCAAAATTATCTTGAAATCAAAAGATATGTATTCTTTTCCAGCCTTTCAGAAGCTCCAGAATTGTACTTTTGACCTTGAAATAACCAAGGGCCTTGGAAAAATAAGATAGTAGTTCTCTCTTATTAGTTATGTTGACCTTTGAATTGCCTTTTTCTTTCCTATTCTTGCAAATCTTCTACCCTCATGTCTGGACGATCTAGATCTGTTGAGATAATATATATGGAAGCATTCTGTAAGCTGGGGGCTATTGTGAGTAAGCATGTGTTATTATTGTTGTTGTTGTTATCATTGTTACTGTTTTCATGTATTCACTGCTTTGCATTGTCCCCCAAACACACCAGCAGTTTACTTCTGCTGTGTCAGAGATGATTGTGTCTGTCTCAATGGAGAAGCTACTTTCTGCTTGAATTTAAGAAAATTTGGTTCACTGGTGGGACCTTTGTTCTGTTGGTGTCCTGACTGAGAGTGTGAGATTGTCAGGGAAAAGAGGTGGTGGGGAGGTTGATAAAGAGAAAAGATTCAGTCTGTTTATGTCGGTTGTGCATTATTTGGCTATCTGCACTCTGTGAGGTTTACTATACAAAAACTCTCATTGATTTTATAAATCACTCTATTCTTAAAATGAGAGACTGTTCTTGGTAGTGGTCAAGAGTGCGGACTCGAGTTAAATTGTCATGCTTCTTGTCCTGGTTCCTTCATTTCCAGCTGGGTGAAAACTGGGAAAGCTTTTAAATCTCTTTGTGCCTGAGTTTTATAAACTGTAAAATAGGGCTAATTTCATTACGTGGTAGGGCTGTTGGGAAGCTTAACTGGAATAATGCATCTGGGTTAGATTATATATGTTAGTAATTTTACTTACTAACTGCTAGTTTATCGACACAGCGACCCCAAAAAGGCCTGGGTTAAAGTTTGCAGTCAATCACAGATTAAAGAAATAAACATTCTATGTTGAAGTGATGACATGTACTGTCTCTTATACTCTTTCAGGCTCTATTTGATGGAATTTGTGGTTGAGTCTGATGCTCTGTCTCTTGAGAGGAAGAGAAAGGGCCAGGGAAGGGTGGTTAGAACAGAGTATGCATGTGGAGGGACAGGAAGGAAGGTGTGGGGCTGAGGTGGCCCTTCCTGGACACAAGCCCACATGCTCCACGGTGCTTGGCACCTTGCAGAGTTCTCCTAACACCTTTCTTTCCTTCAATCCTCACGACAACCCCTGTTTTACAGAAATGGAAACCGTGCCTCGGAGATACTCCTTGACTGGCTCCCAGACAAGAAGCCAGAGAGGGGCACAGCAGAACTCCTGGACTTGGGTGGTGATGTCCTTCCTTCCAGGACATGGTCCTTCTCTGCTGTATACAAGCGTTTATGTTTATGATAACCTTGGTGCTGAATCCCAGAGGAGCTGTGGGTCACATGCTGATTGGAAGGGAAGGGTGTTGGTGGAGATCCAGCGGGGCGGTGGGGGTGCACCTCCCATGACCCTCAGAGCACTAACCTGCTGCTGTTCAGGACTGGCCTGGCTGCTGCTGCTGGAGGGTGGTAAGCGACCCCAGGCTCTTCCTGGCCTTGAGTGAAGACTGTGTCTCAGTTCTCTGAAGGGCCATTTTGGATCAGTGTTCTGTGGGAGAATTTGTCAGTCTGTCTCTTTTGTTGGGAAGGAAGTACACCTACAGTACAGCTACTCAGTGGTCAGACACATGCGATGCGAGATTAGTGGTATGAATACCGTTTAAGCCAGGCCTTTTTGGGGTCACTGTGTTGATAAACTTGAAATTAGTAAGTAAAATGACTAATATATATAATCTAAACCTTAGTTTGATTTATGTAAGTCTTCCCATTGTGAGTTGATTCAACTGTACATTTTAAAATGTTGGTTGTTAACATAATATGTATTTTACTTTGGGGGGTCGGATATTCTGAGATTAAACACAGCTTTAACAGTTTGATTTTCTCCTTATCCTGGTTGTCCTATTTGTCGTGTTAAAAATCAAATGATCAGAGAAAATTCAGTATAGTAATTTGAAATTTTAAAAACATTGAGAACAAATTAAAATTGGAAGAATTATTTTATGCATGGAATGAGTAGAGATTGAATTGATTTTAGGATTATGTTTGAATGCATTATTTCTATGAAATCATTTTCTACTCTGAATAAGAAATTTTCATATAGTTAGTACAATGTGTTTGTCAAAGAAATAATTTTTTAATGCACTAAAATTTTAATTAGCCATAATACAATTGTCTTTTGTCTATATGCACTTTACTTTTTAGAGAAGAAGTAGGTAACAGTGCATTTTTTTTTCCAAAGCAACAACTAGACCTTGGCTTTTCTAAACCACTAAACTTGGTTTTTCTAAACACCTAAACCAAGGTTTTCTCAACCTTGGTGCTGTTGACACTTGAGTCTGGACTGTGCTTTGCTGTGGGCAGGCTGTTCTGTGTTACAGTAGGTGTAACAGCAGCCCCAGCACTCACTGATTGTATCCTGTCTCCTGTTCCCAGTCTTGACAATCAAAAATGTCTCCAGACATTACCAAACGTTCCTAAGAGAGCAGCCTTACCCCAGTTGAGGACCACTGATCTGGGGTTTTCAGTATATGCTGAAATCTTCTACCTTACCTAAATCTACATTATTCTGTCATTTGAGTAGATGTTCAGAATCACACCAAAAAAGGAGAAAATAATATATTTATAGAAGCAACAGACTTCTATAATAAGATTTTTCTTCAATATGCATTGAAATGTTTTTTATTAACTCTCAGTTACCATGACACATCCAGTTTACCAGAATTCCAGACATTTAGATTAATATTCTCTTTTTGTTTTCTTTCAAAATAGATGTATCTCTTTGATTCTGAATTAATTTATAAAAGTGACTTGATGATTTAACTTCACATAACAGGAAATAATACTGTAGTTTGCTGTATATTAAATGCTTCCTCTGATAAGAACATTCAGTTTGTTCCTCATGGACATACTGAAAGGCTTAATTGCCTTTAGAGATGGGCATGTGTCTTAGTGAAGCAGTTGTGCAAATGGTGCTGAAGTTAAGTTTCAGGAATCCCTTTATGGACTTTTTAGTAGCTATTTTAGCATAAGGAGGCAGATACACCTATAACTACTATATTAACTACCGTAGGGATAGAGACATTTTGCTTGGCATATGAATTACATGACTGCTTTTTAAAATGTGTTTTGTTAAGGATAGAGCATAGTTTTGTTCTTGTGAACTGTGGACTGAAGCTGTAGCCAATCAGAGGAAGGAATGGACTACAGGGTAAAGGAAATATTTGTTCCGTTACTGTACTCCATGGCCTCTCGCCATCGTTGATAAAGGATTGAAGTGTTGTGCACCCAAAGTCTGCTACCCTCTTGACCCTTCATCAGTCATCAGCCGCACTGTGAGGTTAGTGAACTGTGGCTCAGGAGGATAACTATTGTTTAAGCATTGTGTAACTCTTGAAAACGGAAATTACTGACACAGCAGTCTTTGCAACGAGATGTCTTTCTAGTTTTAAGATTATAGACACATGTTTCCTTTCTCTTGCTAATTGTGCCAGTTAGAGGTATAAGATGATAATATATGAGACTTGAAGTAGGGTTATTCACATGGATGACCCTGAGACTATTGAGTTTCTTTAAAAAAAAAAAAAGAAAAACCAAAAAACTAAAGAACATAAACAGACAGAAAGGACCTAGCACAAAATTTCAAGAATTTCACATGGGATCCTTAAATCCCTTAGGGTGTCTTGCAGTTCTTGGATGCTGCTTCTCCACTATTTATGTGTTAGTTACTGAAAGCATAAAGTAACTAATGGCACATAAAAATCCTTTCATTGCGTACCTTTTTTTTTTTTTTCTTTCTAGCTCAGGAAAACTTTTAAAGAGCTATATCTAGTATTCACAGCTTTATGTCATCTCATCTCTATATTTATGCCACATTCTTAAACAAGTCGAGTAATATATCAGCTGCAGCTGTTGCTGACCAAAGCTGTCACAGAAGTGGGTGGAGAAAGAATCAGAGATGCGGTGTTCACGTTCTGTGTTTCAAAAGCATATCTGTTGCAGTCAATCTGTGATGATAACAACTGGCTTGTAGAAGGCAGATAAAGCCAGATATTTGTTTTATCTTTGACCAAATGTATAGTAACTTGGATGCCATAGCGATAAATACCACTGATAGCTTAAGGAAAAAAAAACTGAGTATATACGATTTTCTCACTTGTACAGTAGGAAATACTCATGAATGTGAGGTATTCATTAATTTTGGCTACAGCCTTTCTGTAAGGTTATTAACATAAAGCTTGATATTTAATAGCATGCAAAATTTAAAAAGAGGACAAATGAAAATCTATAATAGCAAATAAGTAAAATGTTTGTTTTTTGCTATACATGGGCAATGTGCTTTCTAATTAAATGTATTTTGATTCAAGTAAATATTTACACCAATTGCTAATTAGAAGAATGTTGATACCACACTTTACTAGAGCTGGTTAGGATACTGGACTTAGTATAGCCCTGTCCAAGATTACTCTTAACCCACTGGATCTCACTTGAATCTTCCATCATTCCCATTTTCCAGTTTAGCATGAGGTCAGAGAAGAAAACTGAAAATCCTCATCAAAACACTGTAGTCAGATTTTTATCTTTTTTTCTACTTTTTTATAAAGACAGTTCAAGGGAAAGAGAAACAATGTTTTAGCCATTAGGAAGGGACAGTTAGCCATATGAGGCTATCTCTCCTTGTTCTTTAACCCTGTTGGGCTAAAATAAAATCCTTATATGGTCAAATCAATTAAGGGACAGACTTATCTTAAAGATGCAAAGAAAGCCTTTTGTACAGCTTAACGTGAGACCTCCCAATAGTTCTCCTCGCTCTCATTAACATCAAGACACACATTGCTTTTGAGATTGTCCACATGTTTTGTAAGTACTTGATAGCATAGACAGATTCCTAAGGCTACGGGTGCCTTATGAAGACAGCCTCCTAGATGTGATATAATACCTATATCATATAATATTAATACTTCATATCAAAGATTTGAATACACATGTTTATGTAATCACATACATATTCAAGATATGGATACTTGTACATTGGACAAAGATAATAAAGGACTTAGCTGTTACCTAATTCTGAAAGAAAGCTTCACAGTCGAGATGGAATTTCAGGAACTCTTTATTGCTGGAAGTCTCTGTGTGGCTGGGGGTTGGCGAAAAGGAAGTACGTGCCGATGGTTATGCTCGGTAATTATTAATAGCTAACAGTTACTGAGTACTCACTCTGTGCCAGGAGGGTGTCTTTATGCGTTCACTCACCCTTTGGGTATCCCTGGGGATTTGGTTCCAGGACCCCTGCAGATAGCAACATTTGTGGATGCTCACGTCCCTTATATAAAGTGATGTAGAATTTGCATGTAACCTACACAGAGTCTTCTACTTTCAATTAGCTCTAGATTACGTATAATACCTGCTGCTGCTGCTGCTAAGTCGCTTCAGTTGTGTCCGACTCTGTGCGACCCCAGAGACAGCAGCCCACCAGGCTCCCCCGTCCTTGGGATTCTCCAGGCAAGAACACTGGAGTGGGTTGCCATTTCCTTCTCCAGTGCATGAAAGTGAAAAGTGAAAGTGAAGTTGCTCAGTCGTGTCCGACTCTTAGCAACCCCATGGACCGCAGCCTACCAGGTTCCTCCGTCCATGGGATTTTCCAGGCAAGAGTACTGGAGTGGAGTGCCATTGCCTTCTCCTCCTACAATACCTAGTACATTGTAAATGCTAGGTAAATCGTAAATACAATGTAAATGCCATGTACATTGTTGCCATTGCACATCAAATTTATGTTTTACTTTTGGAAACTTTCTGGAGTATTTTTTTTTTTTTTTGATTATTAATCCTTCATTGGTTGACTGCCTGGGTGTAGAACCTACAGATATGGATGGCTAACTGGACCAACTTATTTAGTTCTCCAACAAGATTTTGAAAGTTAATCTTATCTCCACTTTCTAGATGAGGAAACTGAGGTACAAGGAGACTAGATAATGTGCTTAAGGTTCTAGCAGCAATAAGAGGCAGAACATGCCTCTTAACCAATGCACCCAACTGTCTATGTAGTTTAATTTCCACCATTGCCCTGCAAATGAGAGATTTTTCCTTACTTTCCACATTGAAGAAATTGAAGCCCAGAGAGGTTACCTTTGTCAAAGTCACTGGTGGCTAATGACAAAAGAAGGATTTCTGGGAAACTTTGAGGGCAGGAGGAGAAGAGGGCGACAGAGGATGAGATGGTTGGATGGCATCGCCGATTCAGTGGACATGAGTTTGGGCAAACTCCAGCAGGTAGTGAAGGTTTTCTGTAGTCCATGGGGTCGCAAAGAGTTGGACACAACTTAGCGACTGAACAAGAGCAAGAACTGACGCTCTCAAAGGTCTGTGCCTTTTCACTCCAAGAGGAGGCCTTCTTGGGAAGGCTCAGTGGCCTAGCTGACACATACACACACAAGTATGGGAGGCCTTACTCCTTCCGGGTAAAGGCGGTTGAGGTTATAGAGAAGCCTGTGTCGGTTGTTCATAACTCGTCGTATGGCCATAGAGCAGACGGGCACTGAAGCAAGACACACCCCTCTGGCTCAGCTCTTCCAGAATGGACCGCCTCTGTCATCTGCCTGGGTTGTGCTTCGTTTTGTTTGGTGTGCCTCTTTTCAGTGTGCTGGGCTGTTCTATTCCTGTTTATAAATCTTTTAAGTGTGCACATTACAGAAGTCATTAAATTGTCATTATAATTTATAGTATGCCTGAAGTCAATCATCTAATTAAACTGTAAGAGAAGAGAGGTGGTAGCCTCATATGCATTTATTAAGTATTGCTGTATTAATTATTCAAGGATTTAGAACCAAGTGAAAGAGAAAACGAATGATACCAGTCTTTAAAAGTTTTCCTATTTCTGCTCTTCTCAGTTCACTAATTTGAAATTCTCACTAGTTAGTAGCATAACCCTAATTCCTTTGGGGAGGTAATTATTAATGAATTAGGATTTTATGTCTTTCTCTTAGCTTTCTCTTATAATTCTCTGGGTAGCATTCATACATGCCACCCCACATCCTAAATGAAGAAGCAATTAGAAATATAATAGAAAACAAAACTTAAATTCATGGGTTATATATAGTGGTCCAAGTTCTGTTTTAAATTATAAAAAATGGTAGCATTTTAGATACCTGGGATCATTTAGAGGAGATTTGGTTTTACCAGAGCAATAGTGACTATTAAGATGCTCATTTTCTTATTAAGGAATAATAATAATAAAAAAACCCCACAGCAACAAAGACCAAAACCAAATAGGGTATAATTAAACTCTGGTTGGAGGAAACTATTTTTGAAGAGTCTATTGTTCAACTCTAAGCTCTAGCTTAATATATATATGTATATATATTTATTCTGTGAGATGAGAATTGATAACTCAGACAGGTATCTCAGCCCCTTGGGAAGTTAACTGCAGTTTGTAATGGAATTGGCTGAATCTGTTCTTTTGGGATTTGGGTGTTCAGGAAAAGGAAAATACTGAAAAACATGATCAGGTGTCATTCATGTGAGTGACAGATTGTAAATGTGGTGAATTTTGCCCTTCTCATTTTAAATTTTGGGGGGCTGAGATTGAATTGAAGGCTATAATTCCAAAAGAGGCAATCCTTAAGAAAAGGTGATCAAGAGCACAATAAAGGCATTTAATTGAGCTATGTGTTAGCAAATGTATCTGTCTAGAAGTTACTAGGTTTTCCAACGACTCTTGGCTAAACAGAAATTAGTCACGTGTAAAGATTCATGTGTAAAGATTCCAGTTTCTTTGCCCCTCTATGTGCATATAAGAGATCCTCAACTTCTAAACAGTTTTCTTGGATAACATTTATATTCCTTTGCTGAGTCACAAAAGCTGAGTTGACCTGTAATGTACTTGAAGTATTAGTAACAAGAAGTTACAAACTGGGTATCGGTTTCTCTGCAAAAATCTGAGTGAATTGGGGATCACGTATTGGGGATCTACTCTTGTGGGAACAGTGTCTCTCTTAGAGTTCTTGGTTGAAGAGATTGAGGAGGCTCCTTTGCTGACACTCTTGTAGGCTGGAAAATGGGGGAGAGAACCAGTAGAGTTCGGTTTGGGTTTCAGGCTGCAGGTAACTAGGGGGAGAGGAAGGCAAGAGTGGTATCCCCAGTGTACGTAGTGGAGGGGAAAGGAACCCCCCCTGCAGTCCTTTTGCTGGTTTGGTTGCTTACTGGGTGGTCTTTCCAGGGCAAGAGCCAAAGGTGAATCATGTACTTTAAATTTGAAAATTGCTAACACATACATATCCTTTTAAAACAGTCTTTGTTTATAGCAGTATAAACATCTCTCCATACTGGAACAAAAACTGCATAAAATAATAAGAATGAGATTTAAATAAAGATTTTGTATAAACATGTGTTTTAGGGACCTGTGGACTATAAATATTCCTTGAACCAATGCTCAGTGGAATGTGAACTTTTCCATAGAAAGATAGGCATCTGATAAGATCCTAGCTCTTGTCCCAGAGTTTGATAAATTGCAGGCCCTCAAAATGTGTGACATGTAAAAGCACGGTTAGATGAAGGTAAATGTGAGTTATTGTGAAAACTTTAATTTGATATTTTTCATGTGCGTTAAGTCTGGCATGACATTTACTGTTGAACTTGACCTCTTTGGGGAAAGACTTTCTAAACTTATTTCCTCTTTCCTTCTAAGAACTCAATTAAATCTTCAGAAGGATTCATAACTTGATATTTGCCATGTACTATCTTTAGAAGTATTTTGTAATGTATCTTATATGCTTTTAATTTATTTATTTATTTTGGCTGTGCTGGGCTTTCATTGCCGCGTGGGCTTTTCTCAAGTCATGTTGCACGGGCTTCTCGTTGTAATGGCTTCTCTTCTTGTGGAGCATGGGCTTTAGGGGGCATGGGCTCAGTTGCTGTGGTTTCCAGGCTCTAGAGCACAGACTCACAGTTGTGACTTACAGGCCCAGTTGCTCTGCACCATGTGGAATCTTCCCCGCCCAGGGATCGAACCTGTATTTCCTGCACCGGCAAACAAAGTGTTTACCACTGAGCCACCAGGGAAGCCCTTTATATGCTTTTTCATTCTTCAAGAGAAAGCCATATTTTAGAAAGAATTTTATACATGATAACCATTAATAGACATTAATAGTCTAAAGAAGTTAATTCATAATTTCCAAAAAGACCTTAGGTTTTAAAATAAAAATAATGTCTGTGTTAATATCAGGAACAGTGACAAGGCTGAGAAAAAAACAATTTCGCCTGTAAACAATTTATATTAAAGAAAAACTAGTAGAATTCAGAGTTTATTTATCCTTTTATAATTCTGCTCTCTGAAGTTTCATGTTAAATTTTGTGGAACTATTTTATATATGGAGCTGTGGACAGAGCATTTATAAGAAAAATATAACCAAATCTGTTTTTGTCCTGTTTCTATATTTCATTTACTACAGTAGCAAATCCTTTGTTCAATCTAGTTAACTGTTGAAAGGATTAGAAATTGTTTGAGGAAGAAGTGACATTTGTCCTTCACATGTGAAATCTAGTACCATAAATTTGTTTCACGCTTTTCTTGTAATTATGTTAGACACACACATTTCCATTATTAGTGTTTCATTGTTATGAAGATTTATATAGTGGGAAAAAAGAACCTAGGGCTAGAAAAAGGTCCAGATATAAAATATTGATAACAGAGTCTTAAAGTGATTGCTGGACTGATGTGCTTCCTTAACTTTATAAACCTAAAATTTTCTGAAAAAAATTTTAAGTAACACTATAAAAATCTAAAAGCTGTTTCATTGTCAGTGGTGGTGGTTTTAATCACTACAGAAATCAATAGCTCTCAAACTATTCTCCGCATCTTCCTGCAGCTGTCCATAATAACCATCTGCTCTTGCAGGTGGACTAAATTCTAGTCTCCAGTAAGGCTTGTCACACTGTCTGTCCTGCTTGCTTACCATTTCTTTTTTAGGAGTCCACTTTGAAATGGAATCCTTTTCTAAATAGAAGCTCCATACACTGAATTTTACCTATTTATACTTTGAAAGGGTGGGCCTGACAACTTAGAACCTAAGAAGACAGGAAATTGTTCAGAAGAAAAGGACTAATTTCCAGGGTATTTATGGACTTGGAAAGAAAGCCAAAACAGATCTTATGTTTTTTGTAATATTAAAATTTTGACATCAGCCTGACTGCAAAATGTGTACGTTTTGTGTGTCATTGTATCTTTTTTATAAATTCCTGTTATTTGTGTGGTGCTATTCTACTTTTTCCAAGAAACAGTAATTTTGTTGGGCTGACTGTGTTGCTCACAGTTCATCAGTGTTACTGCATTACATATTTGGTTTCCATGGGACATGGCCTTCCTTTTTTTCCTATGTAGAAACTACAGTTTACTCATCTCAAGCCTAAAGTACATTTGTTAGAGCGCACCGTTATTAGCGAATAGCTTCTTATAGATCAATCATGTGAGTGTTACCACTGGGGAAGGCCATTGTACATGATCTGTCAGTGAATAGGGAAGGATTTTGCTGCTTCATAATATAATACAACAGTGATGGTGTTTATCTCCAAACATGCAGAAGCAGAGAGGCTTTGTTATTCTAGCCAACATTTGCCGTAATGAATGCATTTCGGCATTTGCACATGCTGCTTATGCTGCCTTTGTTTGTCTCTTGTTGTTATTGACTCTGTTGGGGTGTTTTCCAGTTATCTGATGCAGATACCCTCTGAGTAGATTTTTAACTTCTTGGAAAATCGATCCAGTTTTCTATGAAATGTTAATTGACTTCTATTTCTCTTTTATTTTTTCCACAGTTTAACAAAGCTCCTAGGAATTAAAGAGGAATTACTTCATTTTAAAAAGTCTATTTATTACTTAGACAAGTTGCAAAATTTGTTAGGAATAAGGCCTTCTACCAGGGCCAGTACTGACAGTAATGGATAGCTTGCGGAACATTGTGTAATAGGAGTGAACATATTTGTGATTTTTTAAAATCTTGAAACGAATGATAAGTGCTGTACGTGTTTCCCTCACATAAGGAGCTCATTTAAGTTTTTATCCTCTTGGTTCTTCTTAGTGGGATTCATGTGAATGAATCCCAAATGTAAAAGAGGTACATTTAAGCATAATTGTGGCTCAGAATTTGTCTTATCCCTTTTACAGTTCAGAACAATTAGAAGGTCTGAGAGGATCTTTATTCTCTTTGTTGAATAAAAGGAGAGTTTTAAAAGGAGAGTTTGGAGGAGCAGGGTGGATGGGGGGTAGGGGTATGTTTACACTTTCCCTATACTGAAGTTTAACCCAAATGATTTTAATTTTGGTTAGGATCCTTCCCTTTCAGTGACTTTCAAAGGATATTACCTCAACCTCTTGCCTAGCAGGACACCAATAAACATTTTATTTTCAACTTCCTTAAAAAAAAAAATTCTTTCTCTGCTCTTTGTTTTGACAAATTTGTATGGATTAAGTCTTACTGCCTTGCCTTTGAGAGGATGCTGTTGGCTGTGAAGATGCCTCAGACTTTTCTGGTCATGACCAAAAATTACAGAATCAGTAGAAGAAAAAACTATAGACAGAAATCTGTCTTTTACTCCTTTGAATATCTCTACGATATCTACGTGGTCGCTGGCACCAAAGTAGGCAATCACAAGTGATTCATTTAACAACTCTCAGCCGATGTTTTTCTGAGCACCTGCTACGTGCTTAGTGTTCAGCAGAGTTTCCACCTCCAGAAGCCCTGCGTTTAGAAGAAAGGCGGATGGAAAGGAACTACAGTGTAATAAGTGAGGGTTTCCACAGAGGCCAGCACAGAAGGGGGAGGTCATGAATGGGAAAGGGGCATTCATTCTGAGCCAATCTTAATCAATCGCTTGCTGTTTTCTAAGCACTATTCAGGGTGTCCGGGCTACAGGGAGACCAAACAATATGACCTCTCTTGAGAAGCTTCTGTCCTAGTGTGGGGACAGATAGAGTAATATACCAACCTTCCTAGCATTTATGGGGTGTGTGTGTGTGTGAGAGAGAGAGTGATTGACTCAGGTAGGGAGACGAGAAGGTACGGGAGGAGGTGACACTGAGCAGGAACCTGGCACATCAGGCAGAGGAACAGCAGCTCTTGTAATAGTGTGGGCTGCATCCAGACACTTAGACCTCTCCTTGAAAGAGAGCAGTGAACGTTTCAAAGTGAGGAAGAAGGGCAGCTTAGTATAAATGAGATAATGTATCAGGCAGGACACTTGATGCTTTATGCCATGTTCAGGCCACCAGGTTCCATCTGTAGTCTTCAGCCACCCTGGAGGTGCCAGGTGCTGGGCAAGGCTGTAAACTTGGGGTGTTGCCCAAGCCTAGGCTGTGATCCCCTTTCCAGAGGGGTGCCTCCCTTCCTCCCTAGGTCCTGACCCTTTGTCTCAGCTCCTCCTCCCACCCGTGGGCCTTGGTACAGGGGAGGCCCTGGCTTGGAAACCGTGCATGTGATCTAAAATTAAACCTGGAACTATTTTATATATATATATATATATATATATATAAATGCCATGATTAGGTGTTTACAGCACGGAATCTTCAACAATTAAAGAGAAAAGGTGTGGGTGGGGTTAAAAAATAGCAGTACCCACACTCTGAAGTTTTTGAGAAAAACAGGAAACTAGTCTTTTTTAACCAGTGATGCCCAGAACTGGTTATTGCAGAGAGGGTTGTTTTTCTAATGCATTGTGGTCAGCGCAGCTGTGCCAGAAGTTGATTTCTACTCATTATGACAGCCGTCTGTGGATTTCTTTAGCTGACAAACCTATAGACAGGCAAGCATAATTATCAGTAGTAACCTGGTCATTATGGCCGGATGGTGCTTGGAAAACAATTTGCACAGGTCCTGAAAGCCTGTGAGAACATAGAAAATAAGAGCATTTGGCCACCATGCAGTTATTTCCGGGAGCTGTGAATGACCCAGACCTGTGAACCATACAATAGCTTATTGTAGCAGGACTGTTTAAATTCTCTCTATACTTAGATTTTTTAAAAACTTGACAGATGACATTGGATGGCAAGTGACATAATATTTTTTTCTAAGTTGCTCGTTAACTCAAGCTCCCATTTTCTAACAATGTTTTAGACCTCTTTATTTTTTGCTTGTATTTGCTAGTTGGTGGCAATTAGATATAATTTAAAAAGTAAAATCATTGAGGTCATAGAGATGTCTCTTGTTCTCAGAATGTCACAAATGTATGCTTGCTGCTGCATTTGTGAAACAGGAAAAATGATTACAGAAGGGATTGTTTGAGCACTTATTGATTAGCTTTGTGTTCTTTGGAATAAGGTGAAATACTTATTATTTTAGAACCAGACTGAAAGAGAGCAATTCCCTTTATCTGCACTGTACACGGAAGACTAGGTTAGTACAGACTAGGCACTGAGGTTTCCCTTCACTTCCTGTGTGGGTTCAGTGTAATCGGGGAGCCCCTCTAAACCAGAGCACTCCCTTGCAGGCCGTTTCTTTGTGCACGTGGAGATGTCATCTTTTTAAGGAGAAAGGGAGGGCGTTAAACTTCTGGAAGTGGAGTAATGGAACCTAGATTCGATCGCTCATTGCATTTTATGGTCGCCAAGTCAAGCATTTGGTCTGTGCGTTGAAGGATTTACGCTTGTCTGTTTGTATCAGACTTTACAGTTATCTCTTTAATAAGTAAATTACTCACGCTTCTCTCCGGTGAAGCTTGTTTGCCGTGCTTGATCCAGGCAGTGTGCCTGGGGTTAGCAATGCCCCCTGTCCAGCTGATTGCCCAGGCTGCTCCGGAAAAGGCAGTCGTTACTGCTATTGATTTTTGTAGCATGCTGGTCCTATCAGAGTTATTTGCAACGAAAGGGAAGTCAGCCTCTTGCATCTGCCTTTTTGTTTCACCACAAAAGTACTGTCTACCGAGGCTTCAGTCTCGGTGGTGGTGGTGGTGGCAGTAACAGGACTCCAGGGGGATTCTCAGTGGGGGAGGGGGGGTGTGCCTGGGAGCAGTAGGTAGAATAGGAGGGGTGTGAAAATCACCCTATTTTTAACCCCTTGCTAGCTGTTTCCTAGTGTGATGGGGCAGGAGTAGCTGCCATCTCCCCTCTTGCCAGCATGTGGCCAAAAGTAATGAGACAACCATTGTCAAGTACTCGCAAATGCACACGACAGATGTTTCTGTAAAGTACCAGCTCTTACTGAGAAAAACAAGATGACAAACGAGCCCAGCAAACAAACATGCTTTATCAGAAAAGCTTCCTATTTCAAACATATATTAAAATACTCGTTTTAAGTTGGGAAAACATAGCCCTGGGAAGTTGTGATCATGTTGAAATGGGAGAAAAATGGCTTTTTATTTCTTTCTTCTTCTCATCTATCTCTCTAGCATGGTGCACTTTTAATTATGTATTCATATTCAGATTTTTTAAAAAAAATCTTGAGAACTAGAAATATAACCTTTTGCTTTTCATACTTGGTGGAGCCTCAATCTGTCCTTGACGTTATTACTTTAAATAGCCTCACTAAGCATATGAACAGAAAAAAACACAGACTAGAAATCTCAGGGGAGAGACTAGGGGAAACCATATTCATTCTTGCAGTAGAGCGGTGAATGAAAACAAGCTCAGTAGATCAAGCAGCAATGCTGAGCGGTTCCCTGGAACTAACTTGGGTGCCTACCAAAAGAAGTAAAGTAAAGTAAAGTTATTAAGAAGTAAAGTATGTGTTTGCTAACTACTAAAGGGCCCTCAAATTCCTATTGCTGTGTCCCTCCCATTTTGTTTTCATTGGCAATGGTTCTGACAAAGACACGGTTAAAAACACACTGTACTCTTCTTCCTAATGAGAAAGTGGTGCTCGGAGGTGATACTTATCTGTGCAGGAGACAGAGGCTGACAAGGTCAATGTGTAATGATTAGTTCTTTTTCACTGTGTACACGTGGAGGTTGTCCCTTGATGTCTTACCAACATCATCTGTAACGTGCGTGCACACTAAGTCGCTTCAGTCGTGTCCAACTCTTTACCACCCTGTGGACTATAGCATGCCAGGCTCCCCTGCCCAGAGGATTCTTCAGGCAAGAATACTGGAGTGGGTTTCCATGCCCACCTCCAGGGGAATCTTCCTGACCCAGCGATCGATCCTACGTCTCTTCCTGCATTGGGAGGTGGGTTATTTACCACCAGCACCACCTGGGAAGGCCCATTCCTAATATAGCTCTGAAATAAACAGAGACTCTCTCTGTCAAGCTTGGGCCCAAAAGAGTTCTCTTGTGGGGACTGCTTACTGTTTGGGTAGTTCGTCTGCTTCTTGTTCACAGGCACCCCGCCTTTTGGAGCCCTCACGGTGGAGGGTTTCACAACGTGGTTTTACCTACTTTTCTTTGAAGCAGCCTCCTCTCCTCATTACCATCTGGAGAGAAAACAATCATGGTGGTGAGAATCGAAAGGGAGGTGGGAGATGACTAAGTCAAACTCACTTAGTTGAAGAGAGAGCCAGAAAGAGGTTATGTTGCTTGCCCGGGTCGTGGAACTCTTTGTGCCCTGATTATTGGCTCTGCTTTCATTATGTTTCACGTAGACAGCCCAGTGAGGCTTTTCCTGGGGGAGATGATTACTTTAATACTGGGGAGCTGTGAGCGTTTCAGGAAGTAGCTGATGCTCCTGGGTTGTCATCGGATGTTGGGGAGGAATACGGCTGCTATTCCTGGAAATGCCTAAGAAGCCGGATGTGGCACTGGTGGCAGGATTTACATTGACATAGGAGCGTGTACCAAACACCGCTCTAGAAAACGGCAGTGTGACCCAGGTGATATCTATCCCAAGTTTGTGCCAGACTCTTTCTGCCATCCTCTCTAAGTTTGGCTCTCTTACTCTTTTCTCTCTAATTGCTTCAGTGAAAAAACAAATGTCATGCTTCATAATGCTGAATAGCGCTGTTGAGTGTTTGCAGAATTTCTCTTAGTGGAAACGTAGTCTTCACACTGCAGTCTGAGTGATAGTGTAGTCGGCAGGATTTGTGTTAAGCATCACTTGCTTAAACACATCAGGGGTGCAGTTCACAGGTAACAAAAGTTACTGCAGCACAAAGTTTAGAGGGCTTTTCCACTTTGGCGCTGTTGACCTCAGAGTATGGATAATACTTACTGTGAGCGGACTCTCCTGTGCACTGTAGGCTATTTCCAGCGTCCTGGCTTCTACCCACTAGACGACAATAGCAACTCCTCCCCGGTCACGATAACCAGAAAGAACCCAAGACATGGCCCCTCTGTGTACAAGGGTTGAGAACCTCTGTAGGCTAACAGTCAGTCTGAAGAGGATGGCTTATCTACCAGACTGAAGCACACTGTCATGAACAACATACAGCTTGACTCTAAGAAGACAGTGTAAGAAAGCAAGGGCTGGGAGGGTTAAATTGCAAAATAATGAACATTCCTTGTCAGTGACACAGTGAATAGCAACCTAACCCGGGGATTTCCCCTGCTGGCTGTGGCAGGAATTCCCTTTCTCTTCCTCTCACCCTCAATTGTAGGGAGCTCCCTTTCAGGACTGCCCTTGCTTCCGATTCACTTATTTTCTGCGTCCTCCTTTCTCTTCCACTTTTCTGCCACGTCTGTTGCCATCAGCAACTGGTCCGCCCCTGGATCCTCTGTAAAAGCTTAGAGCCACTGAGACCTTCCGATGACCTTGAGCCATCCCTCTAATCCTGGGGAACATGTCTGGCTATTCGGTCTTCATTATTTACCTCTTTGCATTCTACTTAGATTTTCACAGCCTGTGTAGGGAACAGTGAGGAGCAGTTTTGTATCTAAGGACGCCAGTCCCCAGTGTGACTATTTTTTTCTGATAGAAGCTATGCCATACATGGTGAGCAGGCCCTAGAGTCCACTTACTACATTGCCTTAGGCTACTTCTCAATCAGGTTATATAAACTTTTGAAGGCTAGCCTGGAATGCCAACCACTGTTTGTGACACTGGTTACAAAGGGACACGTTCCAAATTTCAAATAGTAGGTTTCAAAGCAAATGTTCAGAACACAGTTTACTTTAAGTGGAACTGCTTTGACAGGCCGGAAGATGAGATGCAGTCATCCAACTTGCACCTGTTTTGAATACATTCTTCCCCCCAAACCACAAAGAGACCCTTGGGGAGGTGGCTCAGACTCTCCCTTCCAGCGGGACGGAACCTTCCCACCCTAAGTCCCAGACTTGGCGGGCAGACAAACTGAGCCAGCTAGGGTTTGCTTCTCTGATGTGGAAAAAATAGGCATCTGGCAATCTCCTTGGATTCCATTTGGACGTGCTCTTGTGTCTAACCTCTGCCAAGTGTACTTAGGCTGCCAAAGTTTGCCAAAAGAGGAAAAGAAGAACACCTTCATCTATAGGTTGAGATGCTAACTGAAGGAAATCAATAAGAAACCAGCTAGAATCTTAGCAAGCCTAGAAATGGAAAAGAAAGATATATGTTGGACCAAGTGATGTAAGTCAAACAGAGAAGGAGAAATATTAGATAACATCCCTTATGAGTGGCCTCTAAAGAAAAACAGTACAAATGAACTTACTTACAAAACAGAAAGAAACTCAGAGAACGAACTTATGGTTCCTGGAGGGGAGGACGGGACGAAAGGACAGTTAGGGAGTTTGGGATGGGCATGTACACAGTGCTGTGTTTGAAATGGATAACCAACAAGGACCTACTGTATAGCACATGGAATTCTGTTCAATGTTATGTGGCCGCCTGGATGGGAGGGCAGTTTGGGGGAGAATGGATACATGTATATGTGCGGCTGAGTCCCTTTACTGTTCACCTGAAACTACCACAATATTATTAATCCACTGTCAGTTCAGTTCAGTGCAGTCGCCCAGTCGTGTCTGACTCTGTGACCCCGTGAATCGCAGCACGCCAGGCCTCCCTGTCCATCACCAACTCCCAGAGTCTACCCAAACCCATGTCCGTCAAGTCGGTGATGCCATCCAGCCATCTCATCCTCTGTCGTACCCTTCACCTCCTGCCCCCAATCCCTCCCAGCATCAGGGTCTTTTCCAATGAGTCAGCTCTTCACATGAGGTGGCCAAAGTACTGGAGTTTCAGCTTCAACATCAGTCCTTCCAATGAACACCCAGGACTGATCTCCTTTAGGATGGACTGGTTGGATCTCCTTGCAGTCCAAGGGACTCTCAAGAGTCTTCTCCAACACCACAGTTCAAAAGCATCAATTCTTCGGCACTCAGCTTTCTTCACAGTCCAACTCTGATATCCATACATGACCACAGGAGAAACCATAACCTTGACTAGATGGACCTTTGTTGGCAAAGTAATGTCTCTGCTTTTGAATATGCTATCTAGGTTGGTCATAACTTTCCTTTCAAGGAGTAAGCATCTTTTAATTTCATGGCTGCAATCACCATCTGCAGTGATTTTGGAGCCCCCAAAATAAAATCTGACACTGTTTCCACTGTTTCCCCATCTATTTGCCATGAAGGGATGGGACCAGATGCCATGATCTTAGTTTTCTGAATGTTGAGCTTTAAGCCAACTTTTTCACTCTCCTCCTTCACTTTCATCAAGACACTTTTTAGTTCCTCTTCATTTTCTGCCATAAGGGTGGTGTCGTAATCTACTGTACCTCAATACAAAATCAACAGTTTAATTTAAAAAAGATATATGTTTTACAGGAATGCAATTACACTAAGAATTTGGATAATTAAAATATAAGTACAATAATGACCTTACTTTTTGTATCTATATCAAATCATAAATGTTTACACTAAATTTGTTAAAGATGGGAATGCTTTTCATTTTGAACAAGAAACATCCAATGTAAAATATGGTGACTCCAAGACTTGAAAGGGTCTTCCAATTCTGATAATCATATGGGCTTTTTTCACTTTCCCTCTAAATTTGTCAAGTTGACATATTAATATGTTATCAGTTCAGTTCAGTTGCTCAGTTGTGTCCGACTCTTTGCGACCCCATGAATCGCAGCACGCCAGGCCTCCCTGTCCATCACCAACTCCCGGAGTTCACTCAGACTCACGTCCATCGAGTCAATGCTGCCATCCAGCCATCTCATCCTCTGTCGTCCCCTTTTCCTCCTGCCCCCAATCCCTCCCAGCATCAGAGTCTTTTCCAATGAGTCTGAGTGATAAATCTATGCAACTAGAGTATGAGAATGGTGGCTGATGACGTCTCTGGGAAAGTTTCTAAACATCTATACCGGTGATTTTCAAGTTGGATTCAGGGTATCTGGGAACATATGGAAGTTGTGGTGGATTTGATATGTGTCAGTTTTAATCGCCCCTAAATTTGAGCCTTCAGATCATGACAGGAGGGATGCTTGGATCCCCAATTTTAAATACTGTACATTTAGGAAAGAGTTGCCTTACTCCTGGAGAAGGAAATGGCAACCCACTCCAGTATTCTTGTCTGTAGAATTCCATGGACAGAGGAGCCTGGCAGGGTATAGTCCATGTGGTTGCAAAGAGTTGGACGTGACTTAGCGACTCTCACTCACTCACTGCCTTATTCCAATACTATTACATAGTGTCTTGATTACACAGCATGCCTTTTGTTAGGGATTTACCAGCAACAATCTGTTTTCAGTGTCTTTCCATCACTAGCCCCTGAGTTCCTTGAGGACAAGAATCATGGCTTTGGGAGGACACAGTTTTTTGTTGAATGAAAAATTGAATAAATGAGGGGGAAAAATTCACCATGAACATTTTATAAGAAAAGCATAGTTCTTTTCCTGATAGAAAAGTAAAATATAGACATTTTCCAATAATGAAGTTAAAACAAAATTGAAAAGAATGTCATGCTGTGACATTTTGTTTCCTTTTTAGAAATCTTGGCTTTTCTTTAAGAACAAAGAAATATTGTATTTTCTAGAGAAGGAGAGCATGGCATGCCCTCCAAAATTAATCTAGTGGAACATGGGCATATAAAGTCCTCTAGACCCATCAATTTTAGTCATCCTTTATAGTAATAAACACTTTTTAGTGCCAAAGTAAATTAGGACAATGATCTGGGTAAAAGAATACTCTTGAGCTGTATAAGAAAGATTTGGATTTTGTTGCCAAATTTAGAGTAATGACCTTCATTCTGTACCTGAAAGCATTTCCATCATTGTCATATGTAGATCTGGTTGACCCCCCTGAAACTCCTGTGACCATGTGATTCAGTAGTCCCAACATAGATAGTGAATAATTAGGAATGGTTCAATATATTAAACTTTTTTTGTTTGGCACTTATGATCCATTTGCCAGATCAAAATCATAAGTGGAACTGAAAATTGAGTGCAGGTAACTACAAGGTGGGCTTCTCTGGCAGCTCAGACGGTTAAGAATCCACCTGAAATGTAGGAGACCTGGGTTCGATCCCTGGATAGGGAAGCTCCCCTGGAGAAGGGAATGGCAACCCACTCCAGTATTCTTGCTTAGAGAATCCCCATGGACAGAGGAGCCATATAGGATATAATCCATGGGGTTGCAAAGAGTCAGATGCAACTGAGCAACTGAGCGTGCGCACACACACACACACACACACACACACACACAATTACAAGGTGTTTGGGTTTCTTCAGCTCGAGAAACTTTTTATGTTGCCACTATATATATCTTTTCAAGAGCGTTGGTTTAGAGTCAGACTCCCTAGATTAAAAAGGCATTTTCAGCGTTTACTATGGGGCCACGGACACATTTCTTAAACTTTTGGATCCTTAAGCCCTCTCTGAGGGAGGCAATAATGGTGCCTGCCTCATGAAAAATTTAATGAGAAAATACACATGAATCATAGTACGCTGATGGGACACAAGGACTCAGTAAATGTTGATATAAAATGTTTATATCATTCTACGTGATGATTGTTTCAAACTCCGTTACTATTTCTAGATCTTTTATTTTCTTAATGTTTTCAGCCGTGAGCCCAAACTTGTAAGTTCCTTTTTATGAAAGTCTGACTCTAAACAGAGTCTAGGCTGCCAAACCCGTCTGCTGCTTCTTGTAAAGAAAGAAGGTAATGCTCAGTGTATGCGTGTGCTTCCATGTGAAGGAACCACAGTCCTAAATCTTGCCAGACTGAGGGCAGGTGGATCCCAGTCTTTGCCGGGAGCCTAAATCCTATTACCAGGCCTTATTTATTTCAGGCCTGATAAAGATGCTTCCTCTGGCTGATTTTTTTTTTATCATCTCTTATTTAAAACATAAAGACTGAGGGAGTTGGAAAGCTATAAATTAAACTTATAAAAGAAGTACAAAAGCGCTTCTATTATTTTTTATGTTTCCCAGAAACTGACTTTATAAGTCATTCCCAAAGTTCTAAAGAGACTTTTTTTCCTGACTTTTTCATCACATGAATGAAATTGGGTTTTCAGTTATAGTCGTGCCACAACACAAGTCATCACATGGACACTACTGTTTTTTACCTTGGTATAAATTCTTATTTACTCTTTTCAGGATTTCTTGGTCATGTAGTAACTTTCAGAGTGAGGACTGACCCCTGAGGGACATGACATCATTCTGAGCAGGATGAGTTAGTCATGAGGTGCTAGGAGTATGGGATGTCAGTGCACCCTTGAGGGAACCCTTTCAGAAATCCTTCTGATACACTCACTGGGAACTTTGAATCCTAAAACTGCCAGGTTTAGGAATTACCTCCTTTTTGTCATGACCAATTTCTTTCATCTTGCATACTTTAAATATGGTTTTGATATTTCCCAGTGGAAGTTGGTATTATTGCATGGAGTTAAAATCTGTTTTAAAATAAGTGATTTAAGTGGATATCCAATCTGTAAAGTTTTGTTCAGCTTGAAAAATCCTATGACCAACGTTTACCCTTGCCTTTTAGTGGTTTTACTTTTTAAATGTCTCCAGTTCAATTCAGTTCAGTTGCTCAGTTGTGTCCGACTCTTTGCGACCCCATGAATCGCAGCACACCAGGCCTCCCTGTCCATCACCAACTCCCGGAGTTCACTCAAACTCATGTCCATAGAGTTGGTGATACCTTCCAGCCATCTCATCCTCTGTCGTCCCCTTCTCCTCCTGCCCCCAATCCCTCCCAGCATCAGAGTCTTTTCCAATGAGTCAGCTCTTTGCATGAGATGGCCAAAGTATTGGAGTTTCAGCTTTAGCATCATTCCTTCCAAAGAACACCCAGGACTGGTCTCCTTTAGAATGGATTGGCTGGATCTCCTTGCAGTCCAAGGGACTCTCAAGAGTCTTCTCCAACCAATTCTTCGGCGCTCAGCTTTTTTCACAGTCCAACTCTCACATCCATACATGACCACTGGAAAAACAATAGCCTTGACTAGACGGACCTTTGTTGGCAAAGTAATGTCTCTACTTTTCAAAATGCTATCTAGGTTGGTCATAACTTTCCTTCCAAGGACGAAGCATCTTTTAATTTCATGGCTGCAATCACCATCTGCAGTAATTTTGGAGCCCCAGAAAATAAAGTCTGACACTGTTTCCACTGTTTCCCCATCTATTTGCCATGAAGCACTGGGACAAGATGCCGTGATCTTAGTTTTCTGAATGTTGAGCTTTAAGCCAACTTTTTCACTCTCCTCTTTCACTTTCATCAAGAGGCTTTTTAGTTCCTCTTCACTTTCTGCCATAAGGGTGGTATCATCTGCATCTCTGAGGTGATTGATATTTCTCCTGGCAATCTTGATTCCAGCTTGTGCTTCTTCCATCCCAGTGTTTCTCATGATGTATTCTGCATATAAGTTAAATAAGCAGGGTGACAATATACAACCTTGACGTACTCCTTTTCCTATTTGGAACCAGTCCATTGTTCCATGTCCAGTTCTAATTGTTGCTTCCTGACCTGCACAGAGGTTTCTCAAGAGGCAGGTCAGGTGGTCTGGTATTCCCAGTTTTGTGTAATTTCTTACTGATTCCTTTTGGTTCCCCAAAATATTGTAAGTCATTAATTAATTGTTGAGAATTTGAAATTTTACTTTCCCACAGTCAAGTTTTATCTGTCTCTCCACTGTGGCTGAAGTGTAATTCAGTAAAATCTTGTTAGAACACTTTTTCTTTTCAGGGCTATGGCTTCTAAATAGATCTCCCAACTTGAAAGATTAAGCATGTTCAAATATTTTACATTTTGGAAGTAAACAAACAAGCAAGCTGAAATCAATGATCTTAATGGATTTTCTACCTCCCAAGTTACCTCTCAACTGCATCACAGTTTTGACTACCTACTTTAGAAAGGAATCTCAGTAACCTCTTAATTTTGAAATTTGGTGAAATCTTTGACTTATTTGTTCTATTTTTTGGTTTGTATTTGGTACTATTTGTCATGTAATTGTTTCTCCACTTGGGTCTGTGATGCTGGTGACCTGGTGCCCACCTCTGTCCTCAACCCCTTCTCTACTCCCCAGTCTTTGTGGCTCTCCCCAGAGTGTAGCCCCTAGGCCTCTTGTGTCTATAGCTTCCCAAATCATGACCTGGCCCATGACCTCCCAAGGCCCATTGCTTCATATTACCGTAGATACCAATGATGCTAGTGGTCTTCCAAACTGAGTTTCAGCTCCCATATTCTTGTGGGTTTTATATCTATATATCCTGCTGTCTGCTTGGACATATCTGTCTGAAAATTCTTTTTTTTCTCTCTGGCCACTCTGTGTGGCATATGGGATCTTAGTTCCCTGACCAGAGATCACACCTGTGCCCCTTGCATTGAAAGCATGGGATCTTAACCACTGGACTACCAAGAAAGTCCCTATCTGAATATTCCTAAGGCACCTCAAAACCTCAAATCTAGTTTGTTCTAAAACCAAATATACTGCTTCCTCCCAAACCTGGCCCATGACCTCCCAAGGCCCATTGCTTCATATTACCGTAGATACCGATGATGCTAGTGGTCTTCCAAACTGAGTTTCAGCTCCCATATTCTTGTGGGTTTTATATCTATATATCCTGCTGTCTGCTTAGACATATCTGTCTGAAAATTCTTTTTTTTCTCTCTGGCCACTCCGTGTGGCATATGGGATCTTAGTTCCCTGACCAGAGATCACACCTGTGCCCCTTGCATTGAAAGCGTGGATCTTAACCACTGGACTACCAAGAAAGTCCCTATCTGAATATTCCTAAGGCACCTCAAAACCTCAAATTTAGTTTGTTCTAAAACCAAATATACTGTTTCCTCCCAAACCTGGTTTTCTGTTAGTCTGCCTGACAAGCTTCTGCTATTACTCCAGGCCATTTCCAGTGTCTTCACGCTCAGCCCTTCTTTGACCTCTGTGCCGCACTCTCCTGTGGGTGCTGCTGTAACCCGGACTATGGCACTTTCCCTCCTACCTGCACACCAGGTGTTTGTTGAGGTCAGAAAACACATGTGTGGACCTTCGGATGTAGCACAGTGCCTGGTGTGTGACAGCTCTTGAGAAAATGGTTGCTGAGTATGTTAGCAGGTGACAGAAACTGCAAATTATAGATACTGAAATAGGAAACAGTTTTTATTTCACCAGGCAGAATAGTTTGTAAGTGGCTGGATATTAAAAAGACATTTCCTTATAGTTGTATAGAAAATGAAACCTTGTTGATTAGCTATGGCTCCTAGAACTAAAAGAAGAGAAGGGAAGCCTTTATTTCCTTCCTAGACTCACGGTCAACCAGGTATTTGGACTTGGCTTGAATGGAGACTCATTCACAGAGTCCTGGTAGCAGGTATAGTTTTTTGCGTGGGTTTTCCAGCTATTTCAAAAGGCTTCCGAATGAACAGTGCAGAACTCAACTGTCTGCCTGGAGAACATTTAGGTGTAATTGTTTCCTAGATGCACTTCCTCTCCACTTACTCTTCATTTCTAAGTGGAGCTATGTGGGTCAGGATATGGGGATGATATGTAGGCTTCTGTTTACTTAGGCAGAAGTAGTGAAAAATCATGATTTAATTTACAGAGTGATCACCCCTGCTCTGGTTTCCCTGGTGGCTGAGCAGTAAAGAATCTGCCTGCAATGCAGGAACTCGGGTTCCATCTCAGGTTCCCTCCAAGGGAAGATCCCTTGGAGAAGTAAATGGCAACCCCCTCCAGTATTCTTGCCTGGGGACTCCCATGGATAGAGGAGCCTGGCGGCTATATCCATGTGGTTGCAAAAGAGTTGGACGCGACTTAGCAACTGAACAACAACAATAGCAACCCTGCTGCATCCTCCTTCTTTCCCCTCGTACACACACAGATAAGATTGTGTATCTGGGTGTGCTTGTCCTACCCACTTAAAATCATCTCTGCTGCTGCTGCTGCTAAGTCGCTTCAGTCGTGTCCAACTCTGTGCGACCCCAGAGACAGCAGCCCACCAGGCTCCCCCATCCCTGGGATTCTCCAGGCAAGAACACTGGAGTGGGTTGCCATTTCCTTCTCCAATGCATGAAAGTGAAAAGTGAAAGTGAAGTTGCTCGGTTGTGTCCGACTCTTAGCGACCCCATGGACCACAGCCTACCAGGCTCCTCCATCCACAGGATTTTCCAGGCAAGAGCACTGGAGTGGGGTGCCATTGCATTCTCCAAAATCATCTCTAAATACACTAATATTATCCTTTAGTACCAGTAGCTTTATCACATTGCCTTAAAGGAGTATTAAAAAAAAGTTTGCTATTGGAATCTTATATTATTGGGATCAGCTTCTATCTAAATGGGACAGGTATTAATGGGTTAATCCATGTTAATTTTAAAACTAAAAGGTCCTAGCATTGAAGACTCATCTCTGACTGTCCTGTATTTAAGATTAAGTTCTCTGCACTCTGATATTGGACCACTGCAGAATTATGTTATGTAACTATTTCCCTTTTGGCATTCATAAAATCAAGAAATATGTCTCCAGAGGTCATCCCACATTCAGCAAAAATTTTAAATACACGAATAAAAATTCCATCAGGCTTCATAAATACTTCACATAGATTTGTCTTTTTGTTGTCTTTTGTAGCTTTATAACTGGTTTGGTAGTCTTTTATGAGGAACAACAAACAAAACATCCTGTTTTTATAATATCCAGCACAAATCCCAGTGGAATTATTACAGAAATAGCTAAGGTTCTTCCTATATCAGTTAGCAGTTTAAAAAAAATCTCCATTATTTAATGTTTCTCTTCGAAGTCTTAGAAGTGTAACTAAAACAAAATTGCTTTGTGTCTTCAGGCACCCAAGTCTTGCTAAGTGTTAATTGTCAGGGTTTGTATATTGAGTTCCAAGATAGTAGAAGGGAACCACTGAATCCCAATGGTGACCATTTTAAATTGCAAATATTTGTAAAACTCTTTTAGCTTTTTTTTTTCCCTCTTCCATTTCACAGTTTCATCTTTTTTTGAAGTTCCTCAGGATTAAGTTGAAGGGTTTGCTTCTGTTCAAATAAGTTAAAATTGAATAGGGTTGTACTATGGCTTTAGGACTGGTAAAAGAGCCAGAGCGATGATTCAGAAGCTGAAAATAGCTCTACATTTTATGCAATCAAGTAAAACTCTGTACCTTGGCCTTCCCCACACCGGATGAGCAAGGAGTTGTAAGTTATTCCACCCCCAGCATGCCACTAGAGGTGACTCGCTGGGCCCTGACGAACTACCGCCTTAGTGGAGCATGTGTGGCTGGAAGGATCACCCTGATGTACAGGGTGGATTAGGGTTGAGTGACCTCAACTTGTATTCATTTCCTCTGGAGGAACGCTCACAAGGCCCTCTCTGTTCTAAGGAGGATTTACTCAGTGCGGGTTCTCACGGAGACACCCAGTCACTGGTTGGCCCATAGGTGCCATGTTCCCTTGTGATGCTTGCTTCCTTGAAAGGGCTTCCGTTCATTCACAGCATCTATCCTGGTCCTGAGGAATCACATTTTAAGATTACAGAAGGGAGAGTAATGGATATATTTTTCTTTACTCCCTTCCAGAGTTTTCTTTCTTACTTTATTTTCTGTATGTTTTTATGCAAAAAGCTATACAGTAAAGTGAGGAAGAGAGAAGATAATTAATTCCTGAGTGAACTCCCACTTTTGTTGTGTGTGCGTGCATGCATGCTAAGTCACTTCAGTCATGTCTGACTCTTTGTGACCTCCAGGCTCCTCTGTCCATGGGATTCTCCAGGCAATAATTCTGGAGTGGGTTGCCAGGCCCTCTCCACCAGGGGAATCTTCCCGACCCAGGGATTGAACCCATGTCTCTTATGTCTCCTTCATTAGCAGGCGGATTCTTTACCACTGAGCCACCAGGGAGCAAGTTGGGTCAACTTTTCTGGGTAGAACATTCTAGGACCGAGAGCTGAGTCATCTTTGTGACAGAGTTCAAAGCCTCAATGTAAATTCTTATTCTTGTTACTTAAAATGAGACTCTATGCTGTGTCCTGTCAAATAAATAAAACTGTCAGGTTATAATTAACATGCGGTGCTCCTCTAATTAAACAGAATTGATGGGAAATATCTGGGAGGATATTAGCAATGGAACAGTGATGTTTGCATTTCAATGATCTTAATTACCCCTTCGACTTAATGCCCTGTTAGATGGACGGGAGAATGTCACATCTCACTTAGCCCTATTGTTTTAGACAGTGGCTGCAAGCTGAAAAGGACCAGAGTGCATTAACTTGCATTGTGGTGTCTGCTTTTGCAGACAGAAGGTTTGGGAATGTATATTCTTTTCTTTTTCTCCCTTTCATTTTTTTTTTTTTTTCTTCAAAGGAAATTAAATCACATCCCTGACAGGAGAGGGTAAAATCTCTGAGCAGACCTCCCCGGTGCTTAGAATTCAGTCTCTACCCTGTCCCAGTTTGCTATTATCCTAAGGCAACACACTCCCCTGCTGCTCTTTGCGTCTTTGGCTGCTCGCCAGCCTCCCAGGGCCTCCAGCTTTGATGTAAGGAGCAGGCTGTCCTCAGGCCAGGCTGTTGTTGCTGCCCTGGCCTGGGCTTCATGCACCCACAGTGCCAGGAGGGACGACCTGTCTCATAGTACACATTTCGACAGCCCAAGTCATCATCAGGGCTTTCTAAGCCTCTCGAGGCAGAGGGAACTGCCTTTGTGTCGCCCCAAGTGGCTGCCCCCAGCCGCTCAGCTGGGCTCAGCCTCTGCCGGTTCTTGGTGCCCGTCCTTGGGGGAGGGCCTCTCTGCCCGCCCAGGGGAAGACACCAGCTCTGCCAGGTCGGCTGTCAGTCTGCAGGGCCTCCTTGGCAGGGCTCAGGGTAACCGACCCAACGAGTTGAACAGCCTCCTCTGGGGACTGTGCGTCGACCTTCATTTGATCTAGGCCTGGCAGCCCGGTTAGTGAGGACATCAGTTCTGGCTTGGGAAATCTCTCTTTCACCAAACCTTTTTCCACAGTGGTCGCAGGCTTGCAGTTAGAAGTATGTGCTGCTGTAAAGTTAACTCTTAAAACTGCTGATAAATACGGGTGGGTGTTTCTAAAAGTAGGTGGACGCATAAACACAGAGCATTATAGGGAGAGATGTGAGAGAAGAAAACGCGGGGCTATGTCTTATGACTAAGCAAAAGGCCAGATCCAAACCAGAGGGCGGGGGATAGGGAAGAGAGAAGGAGAGGGCGAGGATATGTCTCACTGAGGAACTGTCTTCAGAAGGGCCAGTTCGGTTCAAAGAGCAATGGTCTCACAAAACTGAGAGCAGACCATGTCTTGTGGTGGTTTAGAGGACACGGTACCTTGCACACGGTCTTCAAGGTATTAATAACAGCATCTCCCAAAGGGATGGAGGGTTTCTTACTTTTATTCTAGTAAAATGCATTCCCCAAATAAACCTCATCACCAGCTATTATTTATTGGTTTGTAATAAGTTTTATCCTGTCCCAAGTACTTTTGTTTGTTTTCATAAAGTAAATTCTTTTTCTAGTGAGAATGTATTACATTTTCAGCAGCCAAGTATGAAAAAGATTATTAGCTCTTTTTTTTTTTTGCAGTAGATGGGGAGTGCTGCTTTCACGATCCCTGACCTAGTTAGGGGAGGACACCTGAAAGGGTTCAGAATAGAAAGAGGAAGAGATTTGTAGAAGATAAACCTCGTGATCTTATTAGGGCATGTCCGTTTGCCTTCTTCTTAGTGTTTTGCAGCCATTCATGGTTAACAGTCTCATAGTAATCTCTTTTTTTTTTTTTGTCATTATGAGTGTATGCCTATGTGGGTTAGGTTGGGGGAGTAGGTAACCACTGGTGCATCCTGAATGTGTGTGTGTGTGTGTGTGTGTGTGCGAGCATGCTTGCTCAGTTGCTCAGTCCTGTCTGACTCTGCGACCCTGTGGACTGTAGCCTACCAGGTCCATGGGATTCTCCAGCAAGAATACTGGATTGAGTTGCCAGGCCCTCCTCCACGGCATCTTCCTGATTCAGGAATCACACCCAGGGCCTTATTTAGCACAGCAGTAGTTATGAATGTATCTCACCATGTTCAAGTTTACAGATTTTGAACTTGGAAACTTTTGCCATAATCCATTACCTAAATTTCATCTTCCAGCAAGCACAGGGAAGTTTTATAGGACAGAAACAGAAGGCACAGTCAGTCAGTTCAGTTCAGTCGCTCAGTCGTGTCTGACTCTTTGCCACCCCATGAACCGCAGCACGCCAGGCCTCCCTGTCCATCACCAACTCCCGGAGTCCATCCAAACCCATGTCCATCAAGTCGGTGATGCCATCCAACCATCTCATCCTCTGTTGTCCCCTTCTCCTCCTGCCCTCAATCTTTCCCAGCATCAGGGTCTTTTTAAATGAGTCAGTCTTCACATCAGGTGGCCAAAGTACTGGAGTTTCAGCTTCAACATCAGTCCTTCCAAAGAACACCCAGGACTGATCTTTAGGATGGACTGGTTGGATCTCCTTGCAGTCCAAGGGACTCTCAAGAGTCTTCTTCAACACCATAGTTCAAAAGCATCAATTCTTTGAGGCTCAGCTTTCTGTATAAGTCCAACTCTCACATCCATACATGACCACTGGAAAAACCATAGCCTTGACTAGATGGACCTTTGTTGACAAAGTAATATCTCTGCTTTTTAATATGCTGTGTAGGTTGCTCATAACTTTCCTTCCAAGGAGTAAGCATCTTTTAATTTCATGGCTGCAATCACCATCTACAGTGATTTTGGAGCCCAGAAAAATAAAGTCAGCCACTGTTTCCACTGTTTCCTCATCTATTTGCCATGAAGTGATGGGACCAGATGCCATGATCTTCGTTTTCTGAATGTTGAGCTTTAAGCCAACTTTTTCACTCTCCTCTTTCAGTAGTTGTAATTAAACCACAATCACGGCTTTTAATGTTCACATGAAGTGTAGTATTTGCAAGTAGCCCACATATCTTTTCTTACTCTTTATGATAAGGTGATAAGGTTGAAGGGCTTCCCATCCTGCTAGTGGTAAAGAACCTGTCTGCCAATGCAGGAGATGTAAGAGATGCAAGTTCGATCCCTAGGTTGGGAATATCCCCTGGAGGAGGGCTTGGCAACTCACTCAAGTATTCTTGCCTGGAGAATCCCATGGACAGAAGAGCCTGGCAGGATCCAATCCATAGAGATGGACTCAACTGAAGTGACTTAGCGTGCACACACGATAAGTTTGATAGTGCCAAAGACAGAACTGGAACTTGATGAGAGTGTTGACCTGCCTTGAAAGAAACTGCCTAAAAGACAGTTTCTCTTTCAAATGCTTTCTTCCCTCCCGCAGCTTACAGGTACCCTCATCTCCCTATAATTTTCTTCAGTAAAAAAAGTTTAGAGTTCGAATTTCCATGTTTATATCGACCCTTGTAATCCTCTGTTCCTTTTCTGTTGGATCAATATATCTGACCTACTGGGGGTTGGTGAGAAAATCTCTTTAAGGAGATTTTTTTGGAAAAAAAAAAAACCCAAAGCCCTCAGATATAATTCATTAATAATTTCATTCTGTTTCTGGATATGTTTTCTTCCCATTGTCAGCCAGTGTGGGAGAAAAAGGAAGAATATTGCTGGAAGTGGGAGTGTTGTGTGGGTATGTGCCATCCAAAAGTATCTTCTAGGAGAAAAAATTGTTTATTTTTATAATAAAAGTAGACTCTGAATAACAGGAAACACTCTGAATAACAGAAAATTATTAATTCTATTATAGTGAAAAGTTCTATCCTAATGCTGTTAAAATCATTCATTATTAAAGACATAGATTAATCAGAGGCATATATTACATAAATAGGTGTTTAGCCACTCAGTTGTGTCTGACTCTTTGTGACCCCATGGACTGTAGCCCACCAGGCGCCTCTGTCCATGGAATTCTCCAGGCAAGAATACTGGAGTGGGTTGCCATTCCCTTTTCCTGGGGATCCTTCCAACCCAGTGATCAAACCCAGGTCTCCTGCATTGCATCTTTACCATGTGAGCTACCAGGGAAGCCAAATATATATACAAAAATGAGACCTTTGTGCTACCAGGCTTACACCTATCAAATGTCATTAATGACACATGGTATTGTCAATGAAGAAAATTCAAGACTAAAACAAGATTTCCTGTTGCTTTACTGTCCCAAAACAGCATTGTAATCCCAAGTGTACACATTTTAAACAAAATCAGAAGTTCCCTAAACTTGGTTGAAAATGAATTCTGGTTAAAATTTCTAATGATGATATTTACAGCTAGAAAGCAAGTGATGTAGTTTTCTCTTATTGGAACTCCAGGCACATAGCTCCCTTCTAGAATGTCCTTTTCTGGTCCCCGGCTCTTTCTCTATCCACATCCTCCCAACCGCAGGCTCGACCAAGTCTACCTGGCTCTTTGAAACCCCTTGCCACTATTCCAGCCCTGTCTGATCTCTTCCTGTTTTCAGTTCCTATTGTTCTAGAATCATTACCACACTCTTTAGCATTTATCACTTAATTTTTTTTTAATCGTTTCTTATGGTTTCTTATAGAACTTCCCTGGTGGCTCAGATGGTAAAGCGTCTACCTACAATGTGGTAGAACTGGGTTTGATTCCTGGGTCGGGGAGATCCCCTGGAGAAGGAAATGGCAACCCACTCCAGTACTCTTGCCTGGAAAACCCCAGGAGTCCATGGGGTGGCAAAGAGTCAGACATGACTGAGCAACTTCAGTTTCTTTCTTATGGGTTAGCTTAGGGCTAATCATATGCACTTGGTTATCACCTCTAACACATAACGCATTGTTAGGTGCCTTGCAAACATTTGTAGTTGTTGATTATTATTTCTGTTGTCTGGCAGTTAGTAAGCCATTGTGATTGACGAGAGCCTTGCTTCTTAAAGTATAGACCTCAGGCAAGTGTATCACTATCTCCTGGGAACTTTAAGAAAGTTGGACCCCACCCAAACCTGTAGAATCAGGGTCTGCATTTTAACAAGCTCCCCTGGTGACTCGTATGCACCAGAAAGTTTTCGTAGCCCTGTTCTTGAAGAAGATCCTTCTTCCTGGGTGTGGCAGCGACCCCCATGGTCCTTCAACTGACTTTCCCTTTCTGTCACTGCTGTATTTAGGGATCTGGTTGTAACTGAATAGAAACTGCACGCTCTTACTGTAACAATGAGGTTGTAAATATGATCTTTACATGGACACTGTACCATTTAAAAGTGGCCGAAGGGCTCCATTTACGTGTTCAGGACTGTATTTGTGTTCTGATTCCAGGCAGATGCTAGATCCAAATCTTTAAAATTCCTTTAAAGGACCTCTTTTAAAATTCTCAAACTGAGGAGCAAGAAGTATGACTTCCTTTTCCTTAGTTACCTTTTTTTTTTTTTTTCTACTTTGCACTTGAAGTGCTTACACCCACTCAGCTTGCTATTTTGAACTCTGGGAAAGAAAATTTGTGGGCATCTTGCAGTCTTTTAGGAAACAAGGCTCAGATTAAATATTTGCCACATTTTCTACGTGTTTTTTCTTCAGGAAAGTGGAGAAGCACATCATTCATGCTTTCACTCGATTTGACACGAAGTGTGTCTTTCTAAGTGTGGTTGGAAAATGGCTTCTGTCCTTATTTGCCTACCTTCACAAGACAGATGTTTCTGCCTTCTCCCCTCCCATTCCTTCTCCCCCCTTTTCACCATAGTATCTACAGTTCTAGATTTCATAAAATATAAGACTTTTTAAGAAAGTTTAGGTTCGTTAAACCAAGGAAGATAATGTGTGGATTTAATTACGATGTATTAATATAACAACATGTGGACTATTCTCAGTCAAGTTTACATTTAAAATATTTTATTTAAGTCATTTACATTTCCCTATTTTTTTTTCTCCCTTTTAATCCAAACGTATTTCACAGAGAACAGAAATCAGAGATACTGGTTAAAATGGAGGGAGAAGAGGAGGATATTTGGTAACCTCAGTCATTCAGCTTCATTTTAAATGAACTCAGGACTTTGTCCTGTAAATATCCTAAGAAAATAAAGTGGCTGCTGGAGCTATTATTTTGTAGTGCTTGTCTCGTTTACAGACAGGTTATTTTCATTTTTGTTGAGACAATTAAGATGTTTTATTTAAGATAGGACTTAAAATACTTGTCTTGTATTTCATCAGTGTTCATCTACACGTACAGGGTATTATTCAGGGGACTTTGTGAGGAATTAATGCAGCTTAGTAGCTGGACTTGAGAATGAAATATTTCCAAGCAAGTGAAGTGGAAATGAGGAAAGACACAACAGGAAAAGACATGTGAATGCTTACTGAATAGAAGGGTTGAAAGGTAGTAGATGGAGAGGTGTATATAATATACTATGTTTTATTTTCACATGAGAAAACAAAATATTGAACAGATGTTTATATTTGTGATTCAACACAATTCTTTTCAGACTGCTAATGAGAATTGTTTGGGTATGGCTGAATATAGAGGGTGGAAAATGCACTTAACCAAAGAATATGATCTGGGAAAATAGGTGAGGATTTCTCAAGTATACGTGTTCACACAAGGAAATATCAAGTAATATTTGAAAAAAAGAGACTAGGGAATAGAATGTAGGCCTACTGTATATTCAAACATACTATGGAACAGTAACAATAATTAAAATTACCTAATGCACACACACACACAAGTTCATGCAATAATGCACATGAAAACTATATTGCTCAATGCCAATCACATAACACTTGCTAGGTCTGAACAAACATTCCCTTTTAAATATGTAGATCAAGGTAACAGATTGAGGAAGCCAGAAATGAACCCATAATAATACAATCTATACGTAAAGTATAACACACCAAGCTTAGTCAGCAGGATTATGGGAGCTCGGGATTTGTCAAAAATCTTTGAATATATACCTCACACTGAGAATCCAAATACACGCCAGACATATTAACTGGTGAATATCCAGCAATAAACTTACAGGACAATTTGTAGACAATTAGTGTATTTATTATATTGAAGACCATTTAAATTCATATAAAACATAGAACTTAAAAATAGTCAAATTATATGCATAGAATTAAATTTTATATTAAAGTTGAAATAAAATTATCTTAAAATATGAGATTAATAATGATTTCCATTAAAATAGAAAAGTAACTCTGAAATGCCATTTTATATTAAATAAATCAAAAACAATTAATCACATGCCACGGTGAGGAAGTTTGGTGAAAGTAGAATGCTCATATGTTGCTGGTGACTTTGTAGGTCATTTCAATCTCTTCACATCCATAAGGCTTTTGTATGAAGGCCATAAAATATTCATACCCTTTGCTTTAATAATCGTATTTTTGTTAATGTTTTAAGGGAAACATTGTGTTGCTAGTGCTAAAAGTAAATGAGATGTATGTATGGCTGAGTGCCTTCACTGTCACCTGAAATTATCACAGCATCATTAATGGACTATAACCCAATACAAAATGTTTTTGGTGTTAAAAATTAAATAAAAATTAAAAAAAAAGCAAATGAGAATATTTAAAATACTCCCACACATAGGAATGATTAAGGAAATGGCTAAGTAAGTATGCAAACCCTATGGACCGTGATGTCATGTCCTACTCGATAGACATGAGTTTGAGCAAGATCCGGTGATGAACAGGGAAGCCTGGTGTGCTGCAGTCCATGGGGTCACAGTTGGTCACGACTGCGCAACTGAACTGAACTGAACTGATGGAATACTATATGGCTGATGAAAATGTGAACTTTGTGACTTATGTGGAAACATAGAATGTGCTTATGAAATGTTAAATGAAAAAAAAGAATGCGTAATTATGCGTGAGATGCATGAGAGTGTTAGGAGAGCATCTTTGTGAAAATATGCTTTGTTGTTACCGTTTAGTTGCTAAGTCCTGTTCAATTCTTTTGGGACCCGATGGATGGTAAGCTCTCCAGGCTCCTCTGTCCATGGGATTTCCCAGGCAAGAATACTGAAGCAGGTTCCATGGGGGAAAATAAATACTGGATTAGATTTTTTTTTAATGAATATGATTGCATTTGCATGGTAGGATTAAGGGTGCTTCTCTGGTTGAAAACGTCTTCAATGTTGTTATGTATTTATAAGGAAAAATAATATTTATGACCCAGTAAGGCAGCTGTGCTAATAACTCTGGCTGTTAGGACACTGCTTTCTAAATGTTATTTTGGAGCTCTGCCAAAATATGCCCAAATATCTTGGGTATGTAAGAGTCTCAAGGTATTCTCAGTCTCTTTATTCTTCTTGGCCAGTTTTTTATTAAGTTTTCAAAGAAGTCGTTTGACTATAACTATGCTCAAGAGGGTAGTGTGACACCTGTGGTATTTATGGGCCTATTCTCACTCACTTTGCACCCATTATCTTCTCTTCCTAAATTGAGAAGTGTCTTTACTGTCGTTGGTCCTCAGTAAGCTCCTGGTCAAGATTATTGAACTTTTGCTTACAGAAAGCAAAGAAGCTCTGTGACGTAAAGGGGAAAATGGTGGAAGAGTAGTCAGGAGACCTCCCTCCCGGCGGTGGCCCAGGACAAGTGTCTGCAACCTCCTGGGCCTCAGCCTCATCCTCAGTGCAAGGAGGAATCTCCATGACCACTAATCCATAGCACAGGGCTGTGAAGACATTACAGTTCACACACTGACTCCACGGTACCCTTCATTCTCTTCAAGGGTAGTTTTCCATGCTCCTGAGAGAGTAATTTACTATGTTCACTGTGGCAACAGCTTGGACAGCTGAAGTGTTCTTAGAGTAGCCTTGTCAATTCAGGGAGCATGGTTCCTGTCTATTACATGGGGAACCATTCAACCAGAGAAAGTCACTCTAATCCAGCATTGTAGATATATGGATTTATTACACAAAAATGACTAAACTAGGCCAATTGGTGACAAGCACAATCAAATATTAGCTAATGATAAATTACTCTATTGTTTAGGCCACATACTTGACAGAAATACAAAGTTCAAATGTATTTAGATTTTCTGATGGAGCCCAAATACCACTGACTGAGGTGGGGTTGTTTTTTATTTTTGGTCTTGTTTTCCCTTTAAGGCAGGCAATAAAAACAAAATGAATGGAAGGAGGTGTAGATTCAACTGCTTTCATCAGCTTACAAAGTTATTTTAGATAGGTACTACTGCATGGTGTAAGAATTATAGGGAATCAACCATCATCTCTCAGTTGTTAGTCATTTCTAAGGAAATGAACATTTCTAGGGAATGTTGTATTGTGGTTTGCAGACATGGGGCTCACTTGTTACACAGGCAACATATCTGTACCTTCTGTGTAAATTACGACAATCATTTAACTAAATCATCCATACATATAATTAATATATTTTGTACTTACTGCTTTTGAAGCTTGGTAGGGAGCACTCATGCTGAAAAATTCCTAAATAATTCGAAATCACTGACCACTCAGAGAGTCCTAGTTAGTTTGAAACTAGCGCATACTTGCTATATTGTGAATGAAAAACCTAAATAAGATTCTGGCTTGGTGGCCAATCATGAAATGATGCAAGAAGTGAAGCAAGAACTATGAATACATAATTTAAGAAAACAATATTTCATCTAAATAATGAACAGAGCGGTGGTAGATCTAGACACTTGTACAGGTCAGTTTCACATTATACATTGAAGCATTAATGAGGAAAGGATTCTTAGGGTCTTCAAGTCATTCTGTATCATGATGGGCAGTGCCCCAGATTTTTCCTAGAAAGCGACTAGCCTAAACAGTATGACAGCACAAAACCATCGTGTAAGAACCCAGAGATGATAGGACACTAGCTACTCAACGTTGTTTGAAAGCACCTTTGTATAACTAACTCTTTCATAAAGGGCCTGGAAAAGTGCCAAAAAAATATTGCACAGCTCTTAGATACTCAATGTGAAAATTATGTGCATTGTACCATTTTGCATTTCATTGTTTAGGTGCTCTAAACCTAAGCAATGTAATGGTCCAGTGTAATTAAAATAACCAAACTATTTGACATTTGTCTCGTCATAGTTATGGCAAGAACCCTAGAATAATAATTAAGGCTATTTATCACCATTAATGAGGACCATATCCACGTGAGTTTCCTAGATAACTATTTCTTGAATAGCAGCAAGACTAGCATCTAGACATTGGTTGTCTTGGAAGTGAAAACACATTTCCCATGGGAACTGGGGATTTCTACTTAGTATTATTATTACTATTTGTCTTCTCCATTAGCAGGAACAATTTTGTTTTGTTTTGTTGGAGCATCCACCTTCAAATAGTGGGTAACAAATCTATTTAAACCTTTTTTTTTTTTTACAACTGAGGTAACTCAATTTTTCTGTTAACAATATGTGTAGTGGGACTCGGGGAGTGACAGTATGTGGTTAATTCCAAATTGCATTATAAAAATTATATATTTATGACCTTGCAATAGATTTTTTACTTTCACTGGAATATAGTTGTGTCTTATGTCCTAGAACTTTAAAGTTACTTAATCTACCCTGGGAGTACCTGATTCAGAAGTAGCCAGAAGCTGTCCAGTTTTCTCACTCTTCTGCCTAGCCTCCCAGATTCCCATTTATCTTAGGTTCTCATCAATTGAGATATAGCTTTGCCTTCTGTCAAACTTTCTCTTGAAGCTAAGATAGCAAGTTAATATTTGAGCTTCAGAAAATACACATCTATGGGTAAGATGAATAGAATTAACTGATATTACTTATGAACCATAATTAAGCTGTTTATGGGTCTTTAGTAAACACTTTCTGTGGGAGACAGGGTGTACAGTCTAAGAATGATTTGGAAATTTATGCTAGTGAATTCTCCCAAATGATCTATCTGGATATTCATTTATATTCCTCAAGAGAGATTGCCTATAACTAGGACTTGCCTGCTGTAAAGAACTGCAACCTCCACACTTTCATTGCATCAGTAAATTAATAAGAATCAATGAATAGAATTCCAAAGTAGTCAGTTACATCTTTTCCTCATCTCTAATTTTACTTATCCTAACTGACATTATATAGTCATCACTTCCGTGTGCCAATCAGTACTGAAAATAAACTCTTCTGCTCTCACACATTGTTATTTTATTGCTTTTTCTGTGCCTGAACATTCTTTTTATTTTCAAACTGGAAAATTTAATCTAGTTGCCAGATGCTTTTGTTGTTCTACAGTTTTAAGTAGCACAGTTACTTAGAATATATAATAATAATCTTGCTTTGATTTCCATGTTACTAATATATAGATGATATAATGCTCCTCTGGTTTAAATGCTATACTTTGTTGTGTTTTTTTCTCTTTCCTCAATAGGTGGAGTCTTTGGATTTTTTAAAAGACAACAGTAATTGGATCTACTTGAAAAATTAAGTGAATTGATTTGTTTGGAACACTCTTTGACCAATTCTTTAACGTTTAGCCACTGGGTAAGTTGAGTCAAGTACTTTCTATGTGGTTTGACTTCAAAATTATTGAAATGATCTCAAGCCAGGTATTAAGCTTTATGTGAAATTTTGAAACTCATAATTTGAGGCCCTCAAAACCTGTGAAAGATGTCTAGGATGCTATCTAAATGAACTTCACCACATCAGCAGAACCAACCTGATGAGAAAGATGAGAAGATTAGAAAATGTTGTCATTTATAGTTTGAAACCAGATCCTTTCATTTACTGTTCTAATCATTATTTGCTTGTTGCAATCTGAGGTAATGTGAGAATATCAGATTTTACTTTTAGTGACATATTCGGTACTGTATCGTATCAGATTCAAATCTAAGGTATCAGGCAGCAGTCCCCAACCCTTTTGGCCCCAGCGTTCTGGTTTGGTGGAAGACAGTGTTTCTACAGACTGAGGACAGGGGATGGTGGTTTCAGGATGACTCAAGAGCAGTAGGGTTTGAGCTTCTATGAGAATTCAATACTGTTGCTTATCTGACAGGATGCAGGCCTCAGGGAGTAATGCTGGTGATGGGGAGCAGCTGTAAATACAGACGAAGCTTCGCTCACCTGCCTGCCCTCCACACACCTCTGCTGTGTGGCCCAGGGGTGCAGGGACGATGGTTGGGGTCCCCTGCTACAAGGAACATTTTCCCGACCCAGGGATTGAACCTGTGTCTTCTGCATTGGCAGGCAGATTCTTTACTACAGCACCACCTGGGAAGCCCCTGAGAAAATTAGTAACTCTCCTTATTCTCGTTTTGCAGAAGGCTTGGTTTCTGTGATAAGAATAGCAATCTGAAGGACTTACTTAATCCAGCTTCCTTATTGCACTGTGTCACTTCAGAATGCTCTTAAGGTACAGAATTCTTAACCAGGAAGTTTAGGCTTTTAGCAAATTTTGGGGCTGCCAAGCCAAAATTTAGCAGGAACAGGACTTTGGTTACTGTTAAGATGTCAGTGTAGTAAAGCCTGCTCTGTCAAACAGATTTTTAAAGTCAGAAATCTAAACAATACTGGTTTTAGGGTTTGGTAATTTTTGTTTTAACTGGGCAAATGCTTAATCTCTATACAGTAACAGAAAACAGGGAAAAAATTTTGTATTCCTAGTCCAGGTCACAAGATTTGACTTTCTGAAATTCTATGTTTTATTCATGATTCTAAATTGTGCAGCCTGGTACTTAATTTTCCTCTGGATAAACTGAAGGTATTTAAAAATCTGATGAATGATGGTAAATGAGAAGAAAGTGTCTAACCATTCAGGGAACAGACTTCAAAACCAAACTAACAGTGTCTGCTTTACCTGTGGGCATCTTCAGACGTGATGGGTCAGGGGGTGTTTCAGGGATACTGTCGAATACGGATTATGCATTGCTAACAATTGCTTTAGCTTTGTCTAGAATAATTTTCCTTTGGCAACTTCCCTGGAACTTGATTTGTTTGAATAGCTTTTGAGCATCCAGTGAGTGCAGAGATGTTAAGTGTGGAAACCCAGGGAACCTTTTCATGTGGCTTGAATGGGTTCATGGACCCAAGATTCATCTGTGACCAAGTTTTTACTGTTATGGGCACATGGTACTTTTGGGAAATTTTTTAGGGTAACTCAGTGGACATGAATTTGAGCAAACTCTGGGAGATTGTGGAGGACAGGGGAGCCTAGCGTACTGCCATCCATGGGGTCACCAAGAGTCGGACACAACTTAGTCACTGAACAACAACAACAACAACAGCTAAGCAGATGAAAAACCCATCAGGAAGAGAAATGGTAAAGAAGTTTCAAAACCAAAACCTTAATTTCTTCAGTAGCCATAATGGAAGATGAAAATTGATACTCTGAACTACTCACTTAAATGTCTTTGTCTGCCACATTTCATTTTCCATCTGCTCACAAGGATTGACTTATACAGTTATTCCCAAAGTACCCCAGAGTATAACAGTTAAATTTGGTTGGTGGGACCTAATTTAAATTATGTTTAGAAAACTGTTCTGTAAGTGCCTCGTGAGAATGGACGTTGGCCTTCCTGCTTATCTCACTGTGAATTCTGAGCATCTTTGGTTAAGTCAGATCTTTGGTTAAGTCAGTCACTGCATTTTAAAATAATTTTTCTTTTGAGTTACATAAGGACACAATTCGTAAGGTTACAGGAGGATTAAACTCTTGGCAGGTGGTAGAGACTCAGTAACTAGTAGTAATAATAACAATGGTGATTCACGGTGGTTAAGTCACAATCATGGTTTAAACGTAACAGTAATTGTATTTTATTAATCACATGACTGATTCTTTAGCCTGTCATTGTGGACATAGCTCACAGAGATGAGTACTTCTTCTCCATTAAACCAAATACTTGTTGAAATACTCCATAAAAACAAATGCTTGTTTTGGTAAGAAGCACAGCATATGAAACCAGTCAGCTTTTTTCATGCCATATATGACATTATCAGCAAGCTGTCAATCACTTTATCTGTGAGCCTGGTCTTGTCCATTGACTCAAGCAAGGATTTTTTTTTTTTTTCAAATAATAAATTTTTTAAATGTGTCCATTTTCCCCCACTCAAAATTGCTAGTAATAGAAAACAGGGTAAATAAAAAGGGAAAGTTTGCATGATAAAATTTTACATGATAAAAAAAGAAAACTGTCATCATTAGGATGGTCTTCCTTTTATGATATTTTTTGTAAAAAGATAATAAATATAGATTACTTTATAATAATGTGACTTTTCATGTCCTGCCATTGTCCTTCAAGAAGCCAGTGCTTTTGACCGATCTTGACCTTATTCATTTTCAGGTACTAGTAGCTGGACTATATAGACCTTTAAATCAGGTGCACAGAGTTATATGCTCTCATTGCATTGAATGCAATTATTTCAGAATTATGTAAGTAGTATGTCTTCTTTACGCTAAGGAAAGATAAGACGGAGGGTGAAAATTGTTAGCATTCACCAAGTATGTTCTGCAGAGTCAGGTTTTTTGCTATAGCTGCTTCATCTCTGAAAAGTAAGAATAAAGGATTCTATATTCATTTGAGGAAATCGGATTTCAGAGAAGTAATTAATTTGTTGAGAATTCTACAGTTATGATAGTAATTTTAAGAGTCAGAAGTTATCAAAATCTTACTTTGAATTAGAAAATCCAAACTATGTAATTCTATTTCCTGTAGAAATTGCTGTATTTTCTGATTTCCCCAGACTCAGTTTTCATCCATCCATCTGCTCCTTTATATGTTTTTATAGTTATTTTTGTCATTACTTATACCAATATGGAAAATAAAATGAAAGATTTTTAATCCATTTTGTTTAGACACATTTTTCCTGGTGGCTCAGATGGTAAAGAATCTGCCTGCAATGCAGGAGACCTGGGTTCGATCCCTGGATTGGAATGATCCTTTGGAGTGGGAAATGGCAACCCACGCCAGTATTCTTGCCTGGAAAATTCCATGGACAGAGGAGCCTGGTTGGCTACAGTCGATGGGGTCGCAGAGAGTCGTACATGGCTGAGCATGCATGCATATACATAAAGATTTGATGAGGTTTCAAATAAGGTTTGCACTCTGTTCTCTATGGTTTGATACAGCTTTTCCTGCTATTATATATAATTCAGAGCAGACCTGATGAACTTCAATGTGTTGTGGCCTTCAGAATATTTACTTTAAATGGAGCCATTTTTATAGGTTTTTCAGGTGCTTACAGTTCTGTTGGGTCCTTTATGTTTTAAGTTAGCTGAAGAGAGTTTTACTAAACTGATATGAAACCTATGGCCTTATAAACTCTTCCACAGACTGTGGTTTGTTTGGTCATTACAGTCTGTGTGAGTGGAGCTCATTACTGTTAGCTTCTCGGGCTACAGAATTTCACTTTTTCAAAATTATTTTTAACCTCTTGTATAAAATTTCAGTCTTCCTGCTTTGTTTTTCAAGCACGTCACTGGACTATGCCTAGATTCATTCATACATTCAGTCCCTTACCCTTCATTTATTCATCATCAGCAAGATTAATTAAACCAGTATTCTGAGCAGAGCACATTTTGTTTCTCGAACATTCTGTAGCCATTTGAAAGACTTGACTGATTTTCTCTCATTTTCTCTTGTTTCATGGTACTCCCTCCTGCCTCTCCTTTCTGCCCCTTCCTTTAACTTGCAGTGTAGGATGGCTGTGTGTGGCAGGACCCCTTCTCTTGTATTGGCCACAGAGAACCTGCACAATGGAACTGAGTAGTCATATGCCTTGTTTCTAGGATGGCCTGAATAATTATTTGTGTAATGCCTTACAGTTTGCCAGTGGCTTCCACATTGGATGATCTCACTTAAATCAAGAACTATTGTGTGGCTACTACTTACATTTAATTTTGTGTGTGAGGAAACAGAGGCTCTGGGGGTTACAGTGGAATGGTTTGCTCCAAGTCACAGCATTCGTGAATCATAAAAGCAGGATTCAACCCTGGTTCTCCCAACTTCAGACGGCATGTCATTCGATGCCAGGTCACCAGTCTGGTTGAAGGTGCTGTGCTGTGTGCTGGGAGTGTTCAAATACCAGAGATTTGTTGATATCATCTGTATATTCTCTTTAGCATGAAACATGTGAGTAGATGCCATATGGAGGTTGGGGGAAGAACCAGATCTCACAGTTTTAAGGAATCTTGAAGGCAATGCACCTTTACTTCCTTGATGATACTGTGAAATTCACCAATCACTCCCTTGCTCTGAGAATCTCATAGACTCCAGGCAACATCCTTGTAGATCAAGAATGGCTTTTGGAATTCTGGTCTTTTGGCAGTTATAGTTTTCACTGTGAATTACTAGATTGGATATTGGAGAGCATCACCCACGAGGGAGGTCGTCATGCTTTATCTCTTCTCTCTGAAACTCCTTGCTGTTGTTGTTTAATCATTCAGTGGTGTCCTACTCTTTTGCTACCCCATGGACTGCAGCCAGTCAGGCTCCTCTGTTCATGGGGTTTCCCAGGCAAGAATATTGGAGTGGGTTGCCATTTCCTTCTCTAAGGGATCTTCCCAACCCAGGGATTGGGTTCTAATTCTCCTGCATTTCAGGCAGATTCTTTACCGCTGAACCAGCTGAGAAACCCTGGAGTCCCATTAATACTTTGTATTTTTCTCCTGTCATGTTTTTGTATATATTTTTGTGTTTGTGCTTTTTAGTAAAGTGATACCTGTAGGACTTTTATCACACCTGCCACTCTGTAAGCTGCTTGAAGGCAAAGACTGCATCTTTATTTCATTGGTGTCCTCTTCAGCCTTAAAAAATAGTGGTTGAAAAACAAGTAGTAGATATTCCATAAAGAAGTGTTGAATTTAATGAAAACATTTGATTATGAGCTTTCATCTAAGATTCATTTTGGGAGCTTCAAATTGGTACCTGGGCACAGATTTAATTTTAATCATAGTAGGGAGATGAATCAGCAAGTCTTTGTGTGTATGAGTTGCTCAGTCGTGTCTGACTCTTTGCGACACCATGGACTATAGCTTACCAGACTCCTCTGTCATAGAATTCTCCAGGCAAGAATACTGGAGTGGGTTGCCATGCCCCTTCTCCAGGGGATCTTCCCCAGCCAGGGGGGTCTCCCTCATTTCAGGCACATTCTTTACCATATGAGACACCAGGAAAGCCCCTGAGCAGAGAGCCATGAACAGATTTATATGCTTTGTAGGTGATCTTTGCAAATGCAAAAAATTTGTCTTGAAGTAAAATAACAAACCCCCCCTCCAGCCACAAACAAAACAAAACTCCATACATTCTCCTACAAAGGTATTTTATTGTCCCTGTCTTGACCATGAGAACAAAAATAATTGATCTCTGCAAAGACTTAATGAGATAAAATAACAGTGGGCTCTGTTTGGAGACTTCCTAGAAGGTACAGGTGTAGCTGTGCTGTGAATGTGGAGCATAGCTGTCACAGGCTT
>NW_011494875.1:1221140-1237825 GCF_000754665.1 Bison bison bison | reverse complement strand
GCACTAAGGATGTGCATTTAACTTGGCCTGCGTTGCTGGGAAGTCCCTGAAAATTTTTTAGCCAGAGTGATGTCATCAGAGCTGCACTTTAGGAAACTGAATCAGGCTGGGTTGTGTTGGATGGCGTGGGGGTAGAGGTGAGGGTGGGGTGAGTGGGTGCAAGAGTCCCTGAAAGCCTCTTAGGCGGCACTTAACATTAATTCACACAAGAAGCTGTCACCTCCTGTTATGCCCTTTCCCTCGCCTCCCACACGTACATCACAGATGAAAGCACTGTTAAGAAAACCTTAGTGAACACTTAAATCCCAAGTTCAAGGAATTCTTTCTTTTTTATTGTATCAAAGTATAGTTGATTTACAATATTGCCTTCGTTTTGGGTGTACAGCATAGTGATTCAGTGTTTTTATTTTTATAGATTACACTCCATCTATCATGGCTATACTACCCTGTGCTGGAATTCTGACTTAACTTCCTCCAGTCTTTTCTTTAGCTTCTCACTTCTTGGTTCTGCATCCTCATGCCTTTGTGGCTACTTTCAGCTCAAAGTATTTCCTTTAAGACTCTGCTGATGCCTCCACAAGTGACTGCTTCTGAGAATTGTCCCTGGAGTCCATACACCCAATGCCCAAGGGCACAGTGCCTAGACCTGACCTATGAAAATGTGACAGTTGTACCAAAGCACCTTTGATCTGACTTTGTGCAGTGGAGGGTCAGATGGGTGAATTGCAGTGACAGCAATATTGTAAATCAACGGGTGGACAGGACACAGACAAGATGAGAGAGGATGTGCAGCAGGCCCATATAGGGCTGCCTGATTGGATGTAGGAGGTGTGTGTGTGTGTGTGTGCGTGCACATGTGCTTCCGGGGGCGGGGAGCAGGAAGAAGCTGTCAGTGATGACACTGGGCTTTGAGTTTGAATAGGATTTTTAATAGAAAAAGGGAAGTGAATCCAGAAGCTGGCTTGGGCTGTAGGATGATGAATTTGTGTACCAGTTGAGTTTGAGATAAAAGTAGATAAAAACATGTACTTTCTACTACTCGACTTTTTTTTTCCCACGAGGATTTATAGCTGGAAACAGGAAATCATTGGAAGACTTGAGTTTTCTTCCTCTTTTTGCTGTTCTTCCAGCTCCTTAAATATTTCCCAAGAGCTGAGGATGGTTTTAGGTTTTCTCAACCTTACCCCTGCCAAAATCCCCCACAAATTCATCTCTCCAGGAACATGTGTACTTGTCCAAGTACTCACAGCAGCCAGAAGTGTACCTTTCAGCCTCCTAAAATAAAAACTTTTGGGAAAAATATAGTTGTCCTCTCCTTTTGACAAGCATGAACATTGTCACCTTACGACTTGCTGAAATAGTGCAGCAAAGAAACACTTTCGTGCAGGCTGGAAAATCAAGGGAATGCAAAAACACAGGCACTTCCTCTTCCCTTTGCTTGAGGCATTCAACTGAGACAGTCTAGTTCAAGGAAACAGGGGCATTTTTACTTGAGCACTAAACTCGAAGAAGTGTATTAACCATTCAAATCAGTGTGTATTAGCCATTCGAATCAAAAGTTGTTCTCTCAATTGGTGGTATTTCTAACAATAACATCCTTAGGCTCTTAAATTTGGCGGTAGCAGAGAGCCAGCTGGTCCCAGTGTAATACACTCCCATCCCCATCCACTGAGGAGTTTCTGAATTTCAGCAGAGATATTCTTGATTCAATCAGTTTAAAAGCATATAATGATCCTGTAATTATAATTTGTCATTACCTTGTGTACTAATGATTAAAGCAAACATTTAATAACCAAAGGGCAGTAAATATATTTTAGATCTTGAGCCATAAAAAGATTTCCATTAACAGAATGTTTTTTGCACAAATAAATTATTCATTGACTATAGCAGAGCTTGAGCCTGTCATCAGCCTTAAGTGGAAATTTTGAGAACACCAATCATAACAGACGCCAACACTAAGTTGGCTTGAGCCTCCATCCTTCTTACATGGAACCTGAACTTTTTTGGCTATTTATAAGAGCTTTAATTCGGTTAAATTCAATGAATATTTATGGCATTTCTGCCATATGCAATTTAGTGTTCTGGTGGTTGGAGGACTACAATGATGAGTAAGTCTTCATTTTAGTCTTTAAGTTGTTTATACACCTAAAAGAGGGACAAGATTAGTAAATACATGACTTGGATATAAGAAGGCTTAAGTAGCAACCTCAGAAATGTATAAATAAAATTTGTTGCAAATTCAGGGGAGAAAGAAATCACATGCATTTTCTCATGGGAACAGGGAGGGAAGAGTTTGGAGATCAAGAAGTGTTCCCTGAGGAAGGCTTTTAAGATGGGCAAGGTTTTGACAGATGGAGAGAATTATAATGACATAGGCAAAAAGTTGGGATGTATAATGTGGATGTCATTGGAATGAAAAGTAACTTGGTGTGTTTGGAACACAACATTGGTAAGTGAAGAGACATGAAAGAAGAGGAAAGAGAGATACCTAGAGATTTAGAGAGTATAGAAGGCTTTCAATGAGTAATTAGCACATCAGTTTGGTAGACATTAAGGAACCACTTTTGAGCTAAGGAATGATGTGATTGGATTATATTTTTGAAATATACCTCACCTCATAGGTAAGACTTAGAAAACTTGGAGGTCAACAAGTTAAAGAGCCATTGGAATTGTCTCCATGAGAGGTAATAAATTTCTGAACTAAGTTGGTGGTAATAAGAATACAAAGGAGGGCCCAGATGGGAGAGATGGTACAATTATTTGTCTATAGGTTTCGCACATGATTGCCTACATGACGGGTAGAAAAGAGGAAAGAGTTATAAATTCCATTCAACAACTTTAGGCAGTTTTTGAATCCAGTCAACATCTGTGGAAAACCAGAGTCATATGCAAGACGTTGTACTCCGTGCTAGAGTTGTGTACTAAGGAAAATGAGAAAGCTGCTGTCTCTGAATGGCTGAAAATTTGATTGGGGAGATAAATGTACTCAACTAAAATCCAAAGCAGATCATGATTAGTATGATCACAGGAGATATGAGAGAGTGGTGCTTGTGTTAATTTTGATGCTGGAAAAGTGGAGAAACATCTAGGGGAGAGGACACTTGGGCCTGGAAGATCAGATAGAGGAATCCAAACTATTTTAGGTCTCAGAAACATAGTGGGAAAAACTAAGTGAGACAAGTATCAAAGAAGCTGAGGGGGAAGAACCTTACAGACAGAGGAGCTCTTATTGCCCCTGGTATGTCAGATTCTGAGCTGGGAGCTCTGTGTTTAAGGAGTGGTTCCACAGTGCTCACAGTACTGCAGAGCGTTAACAATGTTATCTAAGGAAGGGCCCCTGCATTCAGCAATTTCAGGATTAGGAGTGGTTTTTTGAAGAGGTTTCAGTTGGATAGAGATTAGCCTGCTGGCTCAGATGGTACAGAATCCGCTTGCAATGCAGGATACCTGGGTTCAGTCTGTGGGTTGGGAAGATCCCCTGGAGAAGGAAGTGGCTACCCACTCCAGTATTCTTGCCTGGAGAATTCCATGGACAGAAGAGTCTGATGCGCTGCATACAGTCCATGGTCTCACAAAGAGTCGGACATGACTGAGCGGCTAACTCAGTTGAGTAGGGAAGGAAATATTCTGAAGGTTATTCCTAGTCTTGAAGCCCCAGTACTTTGGCCACCTGATGGGAAGAGCTGACTCTGGAAAAGACTCTGAAGCTGGGAAAGATTGAGGGCAAGAGGAGAAGGGAACAGCAGAGGAAGAGATGGTTAGATAGTATCACTGACTCAGTGGACATGAGTTTGAGCAAATTCCAGGAGAAAGCAAAGGACAGGGAAGCCTGGCATGCTGCTGTCCATAGGCTCTCAAAGAGTTGGACATGACTGAGCAACTGAACATCAACAGCAATCTTGAAGACAGAAGTAAACTCTAGACTGAACTTTCCTCAGTGATTTATCCTTGACGGGTCAAGTTTACAGAAACAGTAGATCTGATTGCACCAGGTGGTCTTCGAGATACCCCCTTGAGAATGTGTTAGTCCTGAGCGGTTTAGTTGCTCAGTGGTTTTGACCCTTTGTGACCCCACAGACTACAGCCGGCCAGGCTCCTCTGTCCATGGGATTCTCCAGGCAAGAATACTGGAGTGGGTTGCCATCCCCTTCTCCAGGCGAGCTTCCCGACGCAGGGATGGAACCTGGGTCTCCCACACTGCAGGCAGATTGCTTACCATCTGAGCCACCTACTCCTGAGAAGTCTTTGCTAATTGTATATTGCAAGCGTCTTGGATTCCTAGATGATTTTCTCACAGGTCGGAGATTTCAACACTGACTCCCAGCCTCCCTTGCTCACTTCCTTCTTCCCACCCCTTCCCTTTAAGCACCCAGCTGGTTAGGGTGCACGCATTTGCCACACCCTTGGCTCAAGGTCAGGGAAGTCCTCGGGCTCTCCTTGGCGCTTTTCCCAAGTGGAAGGAGATTTCGACAGAGAACAATCCAGGGAAGTGCACGCTCACAGAGACACATACGCACACACACCAGTTCTTTTCCTGTCCTTCAAGATATTCATGTGCCAGTAAACAGACAAAACATACCGTCACTTACAGGCAGGTTGTGTCACATTCACCCTGAGAAAACAGGGCAGGAATGTAGTCATCTAGCAGGAGGTAATGGGGACAGCATTTAGGAACAGTGATAGAGAAAAAATTAAAGGAGTAACACATTACTATAGAATGTGAAGGGATAACATCGTGTCAAGGTTATGTTTAGTGGAGTTTTAAAAAATCAATTAGTACAGTAAATTGAACACAATAAAAGAATTTTCGCAGAGGCACTCATATTACTACAGAGGGGAATTTTAAATTGTATCAGGCCATCCTGTAATTTGAGAGGAACGAAAGGAGGGAATTTAAAAGGAGTAGGAGACTGGAGCAAGAAGCAATTGCTTCTTCACCCGTCAAACGGTGTGTGTTAATTATCATTCATTCATTCATTTATCCATTACCCACTTGATCACTCTATCAATAAACGTTTACCAACTTCCTATCGTGTCTTGAGCTGAATGCTGGGAAATGTAACTGAGTAGAGGGGGGAAAAATGTAACATTTTAAATACAGTACATCCTTCTTATGGGAAACTAGCCAATAGAAGTAGGTTTCCCTGTTTTATTAATATTAGTGTGTGTTAGTCACTCAGTCGTGTCCGACTCTTTGTGACCGACCCCATGGACTATAGCCCGCCAGGCACCTCTGTCCATGGCATTCTCCAGGCAAGCATACTGGAGCAGGTTGCCATTTCCTTCTTCAGGGGATCTTCCCAACCCAGGGATCAAACCTGGCTCTCCTGCATTGCAGGCGGATGCTTTACTGTCTGTGCTACTAGGGAATCCCACAGCTTGATAGAAGTACATTTATGAGGTGAGTATTATATACTCCTGATTTTACCGCTCAAAGCTGACTTTCTGCCATTGTAAATCCTAAAATGGGTTCAACTTGCTACAGTACAGTAGTCCAGCTCTATTCGATTAATGGTTATGGGACTTGTCAGAACTTCTAGAGAAACTGTCGTGTGTTCTCATCAGACTTTACCTACTACAGGAAAATTGGAATTTCTTTTCCTTAAGAATTCAGTCAGCAGGATGATTAATCAGGCTGCTTTTCCTCTGTCTTATCAAAAGCCTTGGGCTAGATAGGGTCAATAAGCTTTTTTGTGTCGCCATAGAAATGTCCTCAGGAAATTCCTCCAAACATAGGGTCACTATCTACCTTCTGAAACATGACAAGATCTTTACAACCAGCAGTCATTAAGTCTGACTTAGACTGGTCTTCTAGGGCACAGTAAACCTGAGAATGTTAGTGATATGTTCCTTGCCAGCTAATTCTTTCTCTTTTTACTTTTTTTAATTACCCCTCCTTGCCTCATTTTAATAATTTTCTGCTCTTTTTCCAACTGGCAACTGTAGCTAATAGGTTTGTGTCTGGCAGGACTTGTTTTATTATCAGCTTGGTGATGCATAAGAAAACAAGACCTTCATTTTCAGCATATATTCATGTTTTGGGGTCAGATATAACATGGTGCCATGTTTTAACTCTATTAAATGGTCAAAAATTTAAAGTGAACTAAGAAACCTATGGCACTTTTGTCCCAGAACTCTTAATCTTGAGTTCTTTTGTTTTCAAGTAAAATAAAAAATATATGTGTGTCATATTTTCATAAATGGCAATAATTTTCATTATAAGTGGCAGCAATTTTTTATTATGTCAAAACAAAATTTGGGGTTTTTGCAGTTGATTAACATTAACATAGATTTTTGCAGAGATACTAAAATATTGTAATTAAACTATGTTAACTTGAAAGTTTTATTATACATAAAGAATGCACTAACCCAAATTTGGGAGTATTTATTGACAAAAATAAAATGTTTAAATGGACTTTTTTTATTCTAGAGAGAGAGAAAACAATCTCACTTTGGTATTATTTTCTAAATAGTATGCATTTATGCCTGCCTATACTGTTTTCTAAATCTGTGGCCATGGAGAAGACAGGAACTGGTCTGATGTGTGTACCTAGATCATTCATTCATTCACTCATTTATTCATTCATCCAGGATAGGGATGGAAGGATGTTGATCAGTGACTGATATTTTCCATTTCAATAAATGCAAGTAAAATAAATGTTTTTAACTGGAAAATATAGTATTAATAGAGAGTGAAGAATTACATGTCACACTCTAGGTTGTTGTAAGTGGATGGAAAACTGCCATCTGGTCAGGAAATACATAATAGCATCATTTTAATAAATTATTGATTAATTAATTATAAAATTCTCTTTGATCATCTACAGGTAAAAGGGATGTCTTCTTTTCAAATTATCTAGAATTGTATGCGTGCTTTTAAGTTTATGTGCTGTGAACTTTTGCCAGTGGCAGGAACAAGACTTAAAATACTTAGTTATCAAGAAATTTTCTGCTATATTAAAAAAAAAAAAGAACATTAAAAGAATTAGAAAGATAAATATGTACCTGGTGCAGAGTTGATACTCAATAAATATCTGTTATATGGAAAAAAAAGAAATTTTATGCTAGTTACAATAGAAGAGTTCTTCAGGGCCCTCATCTAAGCTTTTATTCTTAAGCTGTTTAAACATATACCTAATGGAAATTTATCCTTAAGAATTTTATGATAAGACATTTTATTTTACAATTAGCTACAGATATTAAAAATTTTCCATATCAGATATTTTATATTTGTATTTTTTGACACAAATAAGATTGTCTTATACAGTATGTGAGAAATAATATTTGTTCACTTTTTTTGTGATTTTACTTAGAATTTAGAGATGAGCCAGTGGACAAAGAAAACTTAATCTTTAATTGAAGATATACAGATTATTTTATTTTAAACATTGCTAGGATTATAATCACATTTTTAATGTGCCCCATTTTACATACATATGTTTGATGCAGTTTGGATATCTGATAAAAATTTAAATTGAAATAAATTAATTCCATTTTAAGGTTGGCACTGTGAATTATTCTTCAGAACAGATGTAATTAGTTAACATTTTTCTGAAGCACACATTTTAAAATCTTTTTACCCATAATATCATTATCACTTAAACCCTCTTTTAGAAATCTTAGAGAATTATGTTTGGAAATGTTCTGTATAAATTTTGTAATGTCTATTATAAATAGATATCTTTGAGTTTGTACATTTAGTAATAATATACATAACTTATGAGAAGGATGACTCTTGGTAACTCTGTGATATCTAAGTCTTATTTTGTACCATTATCAAAATCTTAATGAGTGATTTCTGAATTTAATAATACTAATGTTACATGGTAACACATAAACAGTATGTGGATAGTTAAACTGTAGTAGGGGCTTCCCAGGTGGCACTAGTGGTAAAGAATCCGCCTGCCAATGCCAGAGACACTAGAGATGCAGGTTCAATCCCTGGATTGGTAAGATCCCTTGGAGGAGCACATGGCAATCCATTCCGGTGCTCTTGCCAGGAAAGTCCCACGGACAGAGGAACTTGGCAAGCTATGGTCCATGGGGTCGCATCTAGTCAGACATGACTGAGTGACTGAGCACACACGTACATATAACTGTGGTAGGTAGGGAACAGTGATTGGTTGGAAAATTCATTGGTTGAAATGTCAAGAAACTGTCGAGGTTCTTGGGGTCTCATAGACTATGTATCTTGTGCAAGTAATTCAACCTTCCCTTATTCCACTACCCACCCTCTTAATTTATATATATATAATATAATTGCATATTCATGTACATCTGCAAAACCTCTAAAAGTCTTCCTCCGTTTAAAATAATATTCTGTGAGATTCTAAAGAAGAGTTGGAAGGCAAAAACCCTTCATGGGTGGCTTGCTTTCATGACAATCTTGAGGGAGAGTTGATTAGAAGCCAGGCTTGGTTTGGACATAAGTACACACAACCTAGGATTCGGCTATTGCCACCAATACTTGTGAGGCCTCCAGGGCAGGAGTTCAAATGGATGCCCACATGCTTCTTCTTAAATGAGTCAGTGATTCTTTATTTGTCAAGAATGTGAATTTGCAGGGATTTTATCTGACCAGTTTAAGTTGTGGATTTGGTGAGAATAATTTTCTGGCTCCTCCTTGCTGTTTTGAATAGTAATTAAATCCTCATCAAATAATGAATTTGTAATACCCTGTTAGTGAATTTTATATGGGTCATGCTTAATAAAAGGTTGCTTACTTTCATTGTTTCAGGCTTTATAAAGTTAAGCAGATTGACTTTGTCTAACCCCACAGTTTGCAGTGTCACAGCTCACAAATCTTCAGGGCATTTGAACTCCTTTGATTATAGATTGGAGCACAGAGATTGGGCACAACATAAGGAAAAGGCATTTCCTGGGCCTAAAACAGCTGTAGTCAGGAGCTGGGGTGTTAAAGGCTATAAGACAACTGGATGCCAGTGACAGAGGCACGCATATAGTTGTTAGCACATTTCTTTTGTGTATTTGTGGTATGGGGGCTTTCTGAGGCATGGAACCCAAGGCAGGAACTCCTCCTGCCTTAAGGTGTGGACTCTGCTATTGTATCTGGGCATTAGCATCCTCTTGAGGGGCACTAGACAGCAGAGCGCCTCCTTCCTGAGGACACTAGGGGGAGCAGGTGGAGGAAGGCGTAGCAGATGCTGTTGTGACTTGCTGTCAGACTCCCCGTGGGCTTTTGTAAGTCCTCCTTGCTGGCATCCTAGAAATACTTGGTTGGGACTTTTCGAGGGGACTGGAGGTCCTTTATGAGCAAGTGGGGCTGGAAAAGGAGCTGTGGTTAATTGGTGCTGGTGCCCCTTCATCTGTATATGCCTGTAGGCTGCGAGGGTCTGGAAGTGTTTGGGCAGCTCATTTCCAAGTCAGTAAGTGCACCCTTCACTTCCATAGGGATGGGGAGAGACACTTCCATCCCTTAAATCCGTTTTCTCCACACATTTGGATAGGATAGTTCCATTTTCATTTTGTGAATATGCGCTGTGGAGGGAGCTAGCTCCTGTTGTGCCTGCTCAGTTGTGTCAGACTTTTTGTGACCCCCAAGCTGCCGAAGGGAGCTAGGGAAACAATTAAATCATTGATCCTAGGTCATTGGAATGATGAAGGGATTTATTATTTACCTAGATTGGGAACCTTAACCACAAATAGAATTGAGAGGATCTGAGAAATTTGGTTGAGAAAAGAATTAAAACTTTATTTTCACAAACATCCAGTGGAATGTTGGCACTCCCTCCATTATTAATGTAGGCAACAGACAGTAATGTTAGCAGTTTCTGTGACTTTGTCACCAGTAGAAGTCACAGATATTTTCATGTCACCTTACTTTGTAGATAATATCTCACAGTATCTTTATAATTGTGACTACTCGAAATGATGGTGAATATTATCCTGCACTGTATCCTGTTTCTGATTTTTAATAGTCACATATATTACTGTCAACAGATGTGTTTAAAATTTTTTGAGGTAGTTGAATTTCATTTCAATTGGTTTCCTTTATAGCTCTGTGTATTTTATTTGACGTAGTTGGAAACACCATGTTAGGAGGGATCCCCAGGCTTCATCAGGTTGTCCAAGGGGTTCATGGTGATGAGAAGGTTGAGAAGTTCTGATCTAGATAGAATCTCCTGTTTTACTGCCTTGGAGAGGGTAGTGAGTTACTTACGGTTACCTGGAACAGGAATTAAAAGTAGTGTCCTTCCTGTTGTGTGTGGCCCCCTGGCAGCTCCATCCCCATCTTGGTGCCAGGGGAATGAATGCCTTAGTCTTATTCAGCAAGCCCTTTTATTATGATGGAGGCCAAGTCGGCTTCCTTCTTTCCCTGTTCTTCCCTGTTCTGTGGTGGCCTTCCCCTCACCTCTGACTTCCAGGCCTGCAGGTGGTGGTCATCTCCAGCTGAGCTTGGCCCTGCTTGGCCCTGCGGCCCACATCATGACAAAGCATGTTGTCCCGAGACACCTGAGCAAGTCAACAGAAAGAATAGAAAATTTAATCCTGATTGATTGACCCCATTTTAGTGGTGGTATTTCAGGCAATGTTGATATCCACCCCCCAGCAAGGGAAATCTTTCGTCCAACCCAGTGGGCTTTGTTAAATTAATTGAGGAACTCTTGTCACATAGCTTCTTCCTCTTTTAGACTAGCATAAGGCTGAAATATCAACAGAGAAATAGAGATTTAACTACTAATATTTATGTTTCACTTCCTAGTGCCATTTCTTAGCACTGTATTATTCTCTTACCTATTATAATGTTATTATCATTATCCCTGTTCGACAAATGGGAAAACGAAGGCACGGGAAGGTTAGGTAACTTGCCTGAAGTTATCTATCTGTCTACTAAGAGTTGGAGACAGAATTCGAAAGAGGTTTTCTGGGTCCAGAGCCCCTGATCTGGGCTGCTGGGCCGCGTGTCCAGTTGCTATCCCAGTGCCCCACACCACCACTGCCCAATCTCTGTTCCCTTGGTTTGGGGTTATTTTGATGCAGTTCTAGGAGGGACTCTTTCCAGTTTCTCGGAGCTGTCTCTGAAAGGTACTGTGTCTTTTGGTTCCAAGTCCATTCGGCTTTAATCCCTTGCTTGTACGTATTCGGGCAATATGGAGAAGGAAAAACACATTCATACTCAGAAGGTTTAGCAGTGCTACAAAATGCTTAATTTGGATTGACTTCGTCTCCTTTTCAAGGATGTTGTCAGTGCTTTGATCTTTGCTTTTGTAGCCCTCTCGTCAGCAACATTGGCAAATACACCTTTGAAAATTTGTATCTGAATTCTTGTATTTTGAAAAAAAAAAAAATTGTTTGTTAGTGTTTCTCTTCTTGAACACTAGTTGATGTTTTGCCAGCTAGTTAAACGTCTGCAAATCTGAGTGTTGGCTGAGAAACTGAGCTTGCTGTAACCAGTTATCCCCAGATGGCCAGATTCCGTTGTGTACCACTTTTATAGATGCTCACTGGTTGCATACTTGGGGTTATGAGGTGTACTGTTCCGCTTGTTTTTGCCAGCCATGCACAGCACATTATTTGGTAGGTTGAGACAGATGGTATAGCTTAAGCTAAAATGATGAGGGAGGGGAGAAAATGAAAAAAATAGAAAAAGGGCACTTGATTTTCTAACTCGCATTTTGGAAGTGAATTTTAGTTTCTGTGATTGACTAATAAATGCAGTGTTGCTCTAAGATTCGAATTCATTAACTTCTGTTTAAACAGATATAACTGAGTAATCAGCAGGAAGCAATGTTTTCCTCCTTGGATGCTTTCAGATTTTATGGGGTCTCCTCCAGATTTGAAAATGTTGGGCCATTGGAAGTGTCAAAAATAGATCTGGGCTCTTCAGACTAAGATATACCACCATCAGTACGAATCCAAACAGAAAAATCCCAAATCTTATTTTTAAACTGGGAAAAAAAAAGGTATATATATATAGCCTGGCGAAATAGCGGTGATAAGGACAATTAATCAGTTTTCATGCAGCTGCTTCCTGACATTTCTGCAAATTGTTGTGGAAAAATTAATGAAGGTTAGATCAGTAATGGTTTCAAGCTTGGCCAGTGGAAAGTATGACAGTGTTTCCATCAGCAATTAAGCTGGGCTGCTTTCTTTTTTCTATAGGGGAAGTGGTATGATGTGTGTTCTCCACAGGAAATGGAAAACGGCAGCTGAACTCTGTGAGCACAGGTATGGAGGAGCTCTCCATGGCTGCTGCACCAGGTGCTCCTTGGTGGGCATGACCAACCCATTTGCATTTTCTGCAGAAACGCTTTAGTTCTGCCATTCCTGAAAACAGAGAGTCGGGATTTGGGGATTTTCTTGAGCTGCCACTTCAAAAACCCAGATAGACTCTGTATCTAAACTTTGGGAACCAGAAAGTGGAACTTATGACAAACAGAAAGTGAAACTCACCTATCTAATTTTATTTTTCAAGCCAAAGGTACTTCAGTACGAGCCCAGTTCACATCCTGTGTAACCCTATGGGATTTTCCCCAGTATTAGTTAAAAAATTTCCCATAGGGTCACACAGGATGTGAATTAGAGTAAACACTTAACAAACATGATGAAAAGGAAATTAGCTTTCTCAATGATCCTTTCACTGTTAACATCCTGAGTAGCTATTAGAAACATGGGCAAGGGTGGCTTCATGTCTCATTATCAAGTTGTTACATTATTAATAAACTGTATTAATATTCTACTATATGTGAAATGCATTTCTTAATATATGAAACTAGATTTTACCTATGTATCCTCTTTGGAAAACATTAAAAAGCCTTGCAAAATGCTCTATGAATCTGAGGTTCTTAACCTTTTGCGGGGAGAGGTTCACAGATCTCTTTAGGACTCTGAAAAAACCTCCTGACACGTTCTCCCAGAAAAATGCATATATTCACAACATTTTACATACGATTTTTAAAGTTTCACAGCTATCTTAAGTGAGCTTGGATGCCAGGATTTTTTTTTTTTTTTTAGTTCTAGTTTTATAAAGCTTTTTATGGACAGATAGAAAAATATAGTGAAAATGTTTATTCATTTCAAGTAAAGATTTTATAAGAGGCACTTTTTAAGAAATTTTAACTGTAGCAGTAATAATTCTTTTCTGTTTCCACCTGGAAAGTGTTTCCTTGTCTTTGGAAAGGAGTGCATACATTGAACAGAACTACAAAGCTGGCTTTGAAGCCTGAGGGGTGACATATTCCCAGGTGGCGCTAGTGGTAAAGAGCCTGCCTGCCAATGAGGGAAACATAAGAGATGCCGGTTCAATCCCTGGGTCAGGAAGATGCCCTGGAGGAGGGCATGGCAACCCACTCCAGTATTCTTGCCTGAAGAATCCCATGGACAGAGGAGCCTGGTGATCCATAGGGTTGCGAAGAATCAGACATGACTGAAGCAACTTAGCATACATGGGTGACATATTAGCAAGTGACCTGAGGTATCCTGCCTCTGTTTCGTCATCTCTAAAATGGTGGCAACAGGGATAACAAATAATCCATTTTCAATATGTATCCCTCCCCTCTTCTTCTTTCCTTCCTCCTCTGAGAGGTAGCTTAAATGCCACTTTGTTATGCGTCTCTTTGCAATTTCTGAAGGCAGATTTTTTTTTCACTTTTCCCCTCAGTGTTTCTCTAGTGCTTTGTAAATCTCGTTACTCTTAAAATTGTGTCGTCATTCACTGGTTACAGCTAAAGATGTGTGTTTTGAGACTCTTCTGTCTTATTAGCGTTGTTTTATGTCTGTGCATGCTGCGTCCAGCCTAGTGCTTAAGACACAAAAGCATTCCCTATTTATTACATTAGTAGTAATCAGATCAGATCAGTCGCTCAGTCGTGTCCGACTCTTTGCGACCCCATGAATTGCAGCAGGCCAGGCCTCCCTGTCCATCACCAACTCCTGGAGTTCACTGAGACTCACGTCCATCGAGTCAGCGATGCCATCTAGCCATCTCATCCTCTGATTAGTGGTAATAATATAATGCTAATTAGAAATAAAATAATTTGGACTTGGGCTTATAATTATATCATGCTTATGTGACTGCTAGTCATCACAGAAGAGAGGTCAAATGATCCATGTACAGCTGAAGTGAAATTTAGTGAGAGAACAGAACCTTGAATGGAAAGTATGTCTTTTCCAGTTTTGGCTACCTCCAGAGTGTATTCTAAACCAGAGCCAGAGTGTTCAATCAAGTCAATCACCAGGTGATTGGGAGAAAAGAGATGTTATGACATTACTCAAATGTATTTCTTACACATTATCTGACTCTCAGAAGAAAATGTGGGCTCCCAAAGCCTTAGTTTTAGAAGTTTATTTGTTTATTCAAACTTTATTATTTAGGATTGGGGTTGAACAATAGCTTGAAGGACATCTGATTTGACTTTCTTTGGATTAAGTCCTCACATGCCCTTCCTAATGCTTTTCAATTCAAATTGAACAAAAATGTCCTCTTTGAGGAGCTGATCATTTGTCAACTCCCATCGCTCCCATTTCTCTCTCTCTCTCTGTAAACACACACACACACACACACACACACACACACACGTATATCCTGCAACTGTTACAAATATATTAAAGACAACCTAAAAAAATTTATATCAAACCACATTGTCTTAATACTTGAACAACTCATTAGTAGTCAGCTTCGTTCTTTCTATATGTGATGAATGGTTTCCAAGCAGTAAACTATGATTTAGAGCCTTGGGCATAAAGAATGACTTCATGAGCCCTGGGAGGCTTGGAAGAGAGCAGTGCCTAGTTGGCTGCTGGAAGTCTTGGACCACACCAGTGTGGAAAGACAGCAATGACTTAGGATGGAGAAGGAGAAGAGAGTTGAGAGGGGAGAAGGAAAGATGCTGGAAGTAGAGGGTGATGTCTGGTGGTCTGGGGAAGGGTTTTGATGCAAAGAAAGAACCCTTCAGTTCAGTCGCTCAGTCGTGTCTGACTCTTTGCAACCCCATGAATCGCAGCACGCCAGGCCTCCCTGTCCATCACCAACTCCCGGAGTTCACTCAGACTAGTCCTAACCTTTAGAGTACTAGAAAACTGTGGGTAGAACACTGGCTAGGGTAAATAGATGAAAATCAGGCCCAATGGAAGGAACTTCAGAAATGGAACTGAGGATCCATAGAGGTGCCTGCCAGTGGTGCTGAGTTGAGGAATGAAGAGGTTGTTGTAGCTGACACAGAATACGAGCAGAGGCTTGTGCCTGTAAGATATAGATAAGCTATGCCAAGTCGCTCAGTCATGTTTGACTCTTTACAACCCGTGCACTGTAGCCCAGCAGGCTCCTCTGTCCATGGGGATTCTCCAGGCAAGAATACTAGAGTGGGTTGCTATATCCTCCTCCAGGGGATCTTCCCAACTCAGGGATCAAACCCAGGTCCCCCACATTGCAGGCGGATTCTTTACCATCTGAGCCACCAGGGAAGCCCATGAGATATAGATAAAGAGTTGAATTTAGACTATAGGGAAGTACAAAATGTTTGTTGGCTATGGACTGAATTGGGAGCAAATACAGTTGAAGATTTTGCTAATAAATCATTGGCCATGAATTCTTGGCACTTGTGAGATGCACACCATTCCTTTACGAAGCATTTTCACCTCCTGGAAAGCCTTGTCTCTGCCTGTCAGAATTTTCAAGCCCTTACTTAACTTCTACCAGCTGCATAAATATTTCTTTCCCAACACTAGCTCATAGCAGTCGCTCTTCTGCTAAGCTTATATAGAACTATTGTAAGTCCCATGGGCTGTAGCCTGCCAGGCCCCCCTGTCCATGGAATTTTCCAGGCAAGAATAGTGGAGTAGGTTTGCATTTTCTCCTCCAGGTGCTCTTCCCAACCCAGGGATTGAACCCACGTCTCCTGGTTTCCTGCATTGGCAGTCGGATTCTTTACCACTGGAGCCACCTCGGAAGCCCATTGTAAATGCAGTGGCAGTTAATTGACATTTAAAGCTCGAATTTAACTTTTAACCTGCATGTCTTGTCTCTTGAGTGAGCTTCTAAACTTGTATAAAATTTGACAGTGTAAAAAAAATCTTTTCTGTGGTCTAATATGAAGTCATGCCTATAGCAAGAATTCAATATACTTTTAAGAATTTTAAAAGGTACTGAGCTTTTGTACACATAACACAGTGCACAAATTCTGCTGATTCTTCTTCCTAAATATCTCTTTGATCAATGCCCCCTACCTCTGCCCCCATTCAATTCCACGGGGTATGTCTTTGAGCTCTTACAAGAGCCTCTTGGCTAGGGTCCAGGCCTTCAGCCCCACCCACCTCCCTTACACCCTCTACGCTGCTTCCAATGCTATGTTTGTAAAAAAGAAATCTTCCTTCTGCTTTAAGATAAAGTTCAAAATCTTACCATATCATAAAGGTGCTTGATTATCTCGACCAACTCTGTAATTCCTATATCATTTCTCTCATCTCACTATAAAACCTCATGAAATTGATAATACTTCAGTAATACCCAAATTTATTCATTCCCAGAATATACCTTGTTTCTTCTTGCTTCTATGCATTTACAGTTGCTATTTTCTCTCCATGTCCATAGATACTTCTAGATATAAAGGTTGCCTGGGTTGTGGAGTTTTTTCTCACTCCCCCTTTCCCTTTCCCTCTTTTGTCACCCCCAGCACAGTTATTCACCTTCTCACTTCTGCTCCCATTGTGCTTTCTCCATCCTTGAA
>NW_011494875.1:1194343-1220990 GCF_000754665.1 Bison bison bison | reverse complement strand
CTTTTCCAATGAGTCAACTCTTTGCATCAGGTGGCCAAAGTATTGGAGTTTCAGCTTCAGCATCAGTCCTTCCAATGAACACCCAGGACTCATCTCCCTTAGAATGGACTGGTTGGATCTCCTTGCAGTCCAAGAGACTCTCAAGAGTCTTCTCCAACACCACAGTTCAAAAGCATCAATTCTTCAGAGCTCAGCTTCTTCACAGTCCAACTCTCACATCCATACATGACCACAGGAAAAACCATAGCCTTGACTAGACGGACCTTTGTTGGCAAAGTAATGTCTCTGCTTTTGAATATGCTATCTAGGTTGGTCATAACTTTCCTTCCAAGGAGTAAGCATCTTTTAATTTTATGGCTGCAATCACCATCTGCAGTGATTTTGGAGCCCCCAAAAATAAAGTCTGACACTGTTTCCACTGTCTCCCCATCTATTTCCCATGAAGGTTGTGTCTTATTTATCATTATATTTCTAGTAACCACCATGGCCTGGTAAGCAGTCTGTAAAGTAATAAAGGAAAGGTTGTGAAGAGAAGCTGAAAAAGTTTTTGGTTATAAAATATCTGAACTGATGATGAGGCATCCAGATTTAAATGTCTTGTAGTTTATAAATTTTATTGCATTTAAATGGTTTAACAATATAATATTTATATTACACTAGAGGGACAAATTTAAGAAAAATTCATGAAATATGTATATTACCCATGTGTAGAGCATAATGAAACCATGAATGTGAATATTTTCAGAATCCAGAAGATTCAACAACAAAAACTAGGAGAGGTAGATGAACCAAAAGATGATCAGTTAGAAATTAGACCAGAAAAACAACATTAATCTTTCAAGTGAAATAAACTCTCCCAACAATTTTGACTGGATTAATATAATTGTCTGCAATTATGAAAAAATAGTGGCCTGCCCATGAATTTTTATTATCACCATGTATGCTAATATATATGTAGCTGGTAAAGTCAAGTTATTTAAAACTGTAAAGTTATTTATAAGTTTTGATAGTCCTCATTTAAGGTTTGGTAACAGTGGCAGGTCTTATTAAAAGTGGGTATAACCATCAACAGAAAGGTTATAAAGTGAGACAAGTCATAATGTCAAATACTTTTATCAATAGGCAAAATACCTTTCTTTTCACAGTGTTAAATAGATCTTCAACTATATAGTGAATTTTGTCTCAGCCTCAAGACAACTGCCCTCATTTAACTCTCAGACACACTTTTAGAATTGTGGACTTTGAGTAGGGCTGAGTATTTTGTCTCTCTCTTTCATTTTGGATAGTTTCTATTACCGTGTCTTCAAGTTCACTATCCCTTTCTTCTGGAATGTCTAATCTGCCACCCAGTGTATTTTCCCTTTCAGGTTTGAGATGGTCCTGTCTAGAGGTTCAAATTGGGCCTTTTAAAATATATCTTCCATATTGCTTCCACTTCACATATTCATTCTTAACTCTAGTTTCTTGAACATAGGGAATATAGTTAAAATAACTTCTAATGGCCTTTCTACTAATTCTGCCATCTGTGTCATTTCTGGGTCAGTTTTGATTCATTAATTTTTTGGCTTTTTATGGGTCAGATTTATCTGTTTCTTTGCAGACTTGGTAATTTTTGATTGGATGCTAAAATTTTACCTTGTGGGTACCAAAGACTTTTGTATTCCTAAAAATATCCTTGAGGTTTTTATTATTATTATTATTAGATGTAGTTAAGATGCTTGACAGTAGTTTTATTTTTTCAGATCTTGCTTTTAAGCTTTGTTAGGTAACCAAGGCAGTGTGTAGCTTAGGTTTAATTTTTTTCCTCCTACTAAAGCAAGACCCTTCTTAATACTCTAACTGATGCCTTGTAAATTATGAGGCTGCCCACCCTGGCTGTTGGAAACGGGCACTCTCCTTGGCCCTTTGTGAGTGCTGGGCACTGTTGTCTCTGATACTTTCAGTGGTTTTTCTCCTGACTGTGGGTGGTTTCCTCATATGCCTATGCTAGTCAGTATTCACCTGAGCACTTTATGTACAGGTCTTCCAAGTTCTGTCTGTCCAGTGCTGTCCTCATCATGCTCTGTCATCCCTGAACACTTAGGTTCCTTGCACTTCAGGGAGACGACTGGTCTCTGAGTTTCCCTTCCTGACATGGTGAAAATGTTCTCCAAGGTGTCATCTGGGGCAATTTTAGGGCTCCTCTCACTTGTCTGCTTTCTCTCAAGGATCACTGTCCTTTGTAGCCAGTTGTTCAGTTTCTTCGAGGCTATCATCATATGTGCGAGCATGGTAAGTTGCTTAGTCATGTCTGACTCTTTGCAACCCTATGGACTGTAGCCCACCAGGCTCCTCTCTCCATGGGATTCTCCAGGCAAGAACACTGGAGTGGGTTGCCATGCCCTCCTCTAGGGGATCTTCCCAACCCAGGGGTCGAACCCATGTCTCTTTACATTTACCTGCATTGGCAGGGGGGTTCTTTACCACTACCACCACCTGGAAAACCCTATCATCATATATTTATTGTTTATCTTTACAGTGCTTTACAGGCAGGAGAATAAATCCAGTTCCTACTACATCATGTTGATCTGAGGTTTAGTCAAGGCCTATTTTAGTTATTATTTACTCATTTATATAATATTCATCAGCCTGAAGAATTCAAGGTACTGTTAGATAATTGCTAAATTCAAGTAATTTAACCCAACGTACGCACCTAACATAGGGAGTTAAGACTGTGAAATCTGTGTTGGAGAATGTGTTAGGAGGTGTTTTCATAGCACGAGGCAAAAGTACTATTGGCTATTCCTTTTGAAACCTTTGATCCATTTTAAAATAAACTAAAAATTGTGTGATTTAAGTCCAGTTGTGAATTTGTGAGATTTCAAAATAATGTCTCTTTCTTCTCCTTATTGCCAACCTGACGTCCTTAAAAGTAGCCACATTGTGTGGCAGGGGAGGAGGAGAAAGACTTGTGACAGGAATGAAATTTTAGCCATTGCACAAAATGATAGGGTTTAGAAGATGTAAATAGCATGGTTTGGACCAATTCACCTACTTACTCCTGTTTGTAAGAAGCCAGGTTTCTTAAATTGATCTTAAGTGATCATTTTGCTTTCAGTAACCTCTCTTCATCTACAGTGGAAGAGAGTTTAGATGTGTTGCATTTTTCATGATTCGTCTTATAGTGCTTCTGAGGTCATTTTGCGGTGGAATGCTGTCAGACTGTCAGATCTCTCTCTCTCTCTCTCATACACACACACACTCACACACACGAAAATAGAGACATCTTCCAGAGAACTTCCTGATGTACTGTTCTTTGAATGTGATGACATTTGTTTACACAGGAAGCTAGACACTGGATTCTTTTCTTTGGAGACTGTTTCAGAAATACATTTCCATGTTGTTTTTTCTCAATATGGCCTACATGTGAACCACTTACGTATTTAATGTTTGGAAGACTGATGAAGAATTCCTGATATGAAGTGCCCTTATCGATCTACTTTAAATATTTAATGTTGAGAAAACATCCTCTTTCCTCCCCACTGATTTTTTTTTTTTGTTTTAATTCTCCTTGGCAAACTGTGACATAGAAATCAGATTAAAGACAGGCCTTATAACCTTCTTGTGCCATGTCTTTCACGTTTTTCTGTCAACTCAATGCGGCCTCTATAGATTCTATTATATTTTCTTTATCAGTTGAATCAAGATTCTTATTAGAAACATGGCAAATAATTCATAGCCCCAAAGATATGGACTGTGTCTGCATGGGATTTATAGAAAGGAATTTTTATATATTCACTGAAAAAATAACATTTATTTTCACCTGTCCTTTTGATGTGGTACTTACAATTGCTGTCATTCTTGAATACTATCCAATTGCTGGGAACTCTGTTAGGTGACTTATGTACAAAAACTCTAGTCCTCACTAGAGCCTACCAGGTGGGTACTGTTATCCCCTTGGGAGACATGCAGGCATCAACTCAGAAGTATAAGTGATTTGTGCAAGACCACATCCCTAGTAAGAGGCAGAGCTGATGTTGGGCTAAGTTTTACTACTCTAAGAGATTAAGCAACATATCCCAGGCTCGTTCACAGTAGTGAGTATACTTGGTAGATAAAAAATCAGAACATTAACTAAATATTTCTAAAATAGAATATTATTAAGAAACTTTTATTGAGTGCCCAGTGTGTGTCAGATCCTGTTCTCGGGACAGTAGGTTATAGAGATGAGCAAAGCCTCTGCCTCTGCCGAGTGGAGAGACACAGGGGGCAGCAGTTACACGGTGGTGTGCAGCCTTGCTTCTGATGGTGTGTGCGCATGTGCCTGGGGAGCACGGAGAGGCAGACCTAGAATCTGGTGGGGAGTGTGGTGGAGAGAGTGTTCTCAGAAAGGCTTCAAGGAAGACATGGTGCCAGAGTGGTGTCCTGAAGGAGAAGTAGAAGGCCATGACCTTGATTACCTCTAATGTAAATTAATTTCCAACTATAGACCTCTGTCTTCTGTAGTATTACTAATAGTATTTAGGATACTTTTTCTGATTTCTTTTTCTTTTTTGGAATCAGTAAGTTTTATTTACTAGGCATAATATGTTTTAAGAATTCTTAAATTTTTACCAAATCTTAAATTTAAGATAATGATAGCTGTTCAGAAGAAAAAAATAATAATGTAATAAGTAGAGCCATATTAATGTTGATTTTAAATTAATAATTTTTGAAACTTCAAATTGTTGCTGCGGAAACAATTTAATTTGTGAGGGGAGAATATGTTAGAATTGGGATGCTTTTAATTTTAACATTAAGGGGAAATGTCACTCTTGTTATAACATTGTTTTTATGGAAAAAATGAGATTTGATTTATATTATTTCAACTTACAAGGACTTCCCAGGACTGCATTCAGCCCAGAGTTAGCCCCCTACTTGTCTTTGGATGAAACGTATGTCTGCTTGTTTTCCTTCTAGCTGTCCCCTCAGTTCAGCCTCATGAGGCACTCTGCCTACAAGATATCTATATCTGGATACACAGGTTGCCCTCAATGCAAGTTAAATATGGAGTGTACTCTGGGCATGCAAACTGAGTTTCATATTTGCTTAAATTAAACATGAAGGCGATATCAGCCTCAGTTGACCTTTCTAGCCTTCCCACTCTCAATTCCTCTATACACAACTGCAAAGTACTAGCCAAGTACTTTGCCCACCAGCAGCAGGCTGTTAGTTCATTGTCTCATGTCCCTGGGCTGCCCTCCCCTCTAATCTCTGCCTTTAAAATCCTTCTAACTCTTCAAGGTCCGTGTCTAATATCACTCTCCTTCATTTAGCCATTCATAATTATTCCAGCCATAAGTATATTTGTACTTCCCATGGATTTTTCATGTACTGCTTTTTCATAGGGCTTCCCAGGTGGCGCTGGTGGTAAAGAACCCACCTGTCAATGTGGGAGGCATAAGAGAGGCAGCTTTGATACCTGGGTCGGGAAGATACCCTGGAGGACCCACTCCAGTATTCTTGACTAGAGAATCCCTGGGAGAGAGGAGCCTGGCGGGCTACAGTCCATGGGGTCACATAGAGTTAGACACAACTGAAGTGCTTAGCATACACTTGACATAGTCTAAGAGCTGGGACATTGCATTGGGATGTACCTATTTCCAGTGCCAGCTCCTTATTTACAACCTGTGTGACCCTGGACGAGTTACTTAAACAGTATAAACATCATCTATAAAATGGGATTAACACCACCTACCTCTGAGAATTGTTTTGATGATTAAATGTGATAATATATGTGCAAAGCTTAGCATCTGTCATGTGGTATGTCTTTCAGAATGTGTTAGCAGTTTTTGCATCTCTCCTCTCAGAGTAGGTTCTGAGGTCATGTTGTGTCTTACTTATCTTTGTGAATTCCTCTCCAAAGCCTGCCTTTACAAGAGAATGTCATAGTGCTTTGAATACAGCAAATATTCCATAAATATTTCTTTGAGAAGGAAATAAATGTGATTTTTAAATTGCAGAATTCACTGGCCAAGAAGGGATTTATGAAAAAGTGACCTTAGGTTCTGGTTTGCCAAAGAAAACCTGGTCTCACGTATTAAAAGTACCCTCTTTTGTGGTGATGGTTTGGATTATACATTTTATGGACACCCTATTTATGGAATATTTGCATGTTTGAATTGTCCATGGTACTTTTCCAACTGTGTTATTTTTCACGTAGATAATTGTGTCTCTTAAAGGAGATTGTAAGCTACTTGAGGATGCATACCGTTTCATATCTTATTTCTCCAAATATACTAGGGCTTTGGGAGTTCTGACAGTGCAGTGGAACCAGAGCAAATCTACTGTGATCCAGTTCATGCTGTGGTCATATAGGCATTGACTGTGATCTAAATGCTGCTTTTTAAATGAAGATGTAAGCTAAGGTGTAGACGTATTAGGCTATAAGTGGAGAATAGTCGTTCTAATCTGTAGTAGGAGGGCTGTTCACTAGACAGAATTTCTCCAGGGCTGAGGTCATGTCTATTTGTTTCCCCACTCTAGACCTAGCACCAGGCACAGCACCCAAAACATGGTTATGTTCTCAATAAATATTTGTTGAATAAACGAGTGAATGGTGAGGATCTTGGCACCCCACACGTTAAGAGTTTCTTGAGTCTCTACCAGATTCCTTCTGGGTCCTTTGCAGATGGCAGAATACAGTATATATAGAGGTTGAAGCGCTCTGGTATGCCTACATATGAGCTCAGAAAGTTTATGAGAGGGTAAACTTAGGTCAGGAGACAGTGCGCCTTCTCAGACCTTCTCTGGAAACTGTTTCCATGTAGAGTTTGTTTGTTTTCTGAATAAGCTCCTTTTCTAGAAGAAAAGTGGAAGGTTTATTTTTGTAAGAGTCTGCCTACTTGATAAGAGAGCAGATGAAAATCAGATGAAGGCAAGGTCCCTCTGCCTCTCTGCTCCTCTCTCCCAACATGCAGAAGAGTGAGTTCCGCGGTACACGAGGTTCTTGCATTAGGTGGAGGGAGATCTGACTTTTTCCCATTATTCTCTCTGAGGCTTGTTGGAATCTCAGAGAATGTGGAGGAGCTGGAGGGCTCCTTTCAAAGGAATGTTGGCAGTAGTTGCTTCTCTTTCCCTCCTGGGGAGCACAGGCTTGTGCCGTCTATGCTGGGGCAGCCAGGAGAAGTGGCCCAGGGTCATGGGCCATGTTCGTCTCACTCCTCTGGTTCTTTGTTTCTCTAAAGATGCCTGCTGTCCCAAGGGAATTCACGTAATTACCCTTCTTCTTACAGTTACCTGGTCCACATTTTCAAAGGGTAAGTTACTTCACAACTTAGCATTACACAAAACAAGATTCTGTTAGTGCAGTGTTAAGCAATTTGCTGAGTATGTGTTTTTGCTTTTTGGACATGGGCTGAAATTTTAGTGGTCATACCCTATGGAGTCAAATGTAAAGGACTGACATCCTCCCATTCATCTTCTTAAAAATCTGTTTAAAATATTAATCTAACACTTTTCCTGTACTGATTCTTTCAACCTTTCTCCAGGCTGAGGTGAAATGGCCTTATACACAGACACATGTCCTTATTAGATTGCCCTATTTTCTTAAAAGAACGTCAGCTTTGCTCTTTTTCCATTGGCCATCTGTCTTAATCATCTTGGGCTGCTATAACAGAAATACTATAGGCTGGTATACACACCAGACTTTTATTTCTCATAGTTATGGAGGTGATGGAAAGTTCAGGATTAGGGTGCCAGCATTGTCAAGTTCTCAGTGAAGACCATCTTCCTGGCTTACAATGGCCATCTTCTCAGTATCCTCACATGATGGGGAGAGAGAGGATGCAAGCATCCATGTGTCTCATCTTCTAAGGGCATTAATCCCAGCAGGAGAACTACATCCTCATGACCGTACCTTTCAAAGCCTGCACCTCCTAATGCTATCCCACTGGGGGTTAGGATTTCAACATATGGATTCTAGGGGTGTAGGGGAAACACATGCTCAGTCCACTCAAGTGAAATTCACCTGAAATTCACCTTCATTCTTCAGCTGATTATTGGACACGACACCTCCTCTTGTCTTCACCAGGACACCCTGCTCATTTTCAATATCTGCTTGGCCCCAAAGGGACTAGAATTGTGAACCCTGATATTCTAAAATGTATCCTGGGATGTCAGGCTAGAACAGGACAGTGTGAACATATTGTTGTACATACCCTCCAAAACCCCAATCTTTTTTTTTTTTCTTTCTTTCTTTTTTACTCTTCTGATCAAGACACATTTAGCATGTGGGGTCTCAGTTCCACAACCAGACCAGGGATCAAACCCCCTGAAATGGAAGTGTGGACTGTTAACCACTACACCTCCAGAGGAGTGCCCCCAAACCCCAGTCTTTGTGGGACAGTAGATCTGGTTCAATACTGATGCAATTTTTTCTAACAGTGAATGAGGCTAGCCATGTGTAGTATTCATTTGTAATTATTCCCAATTTGTTTGAGCTCTTTCCTAATAAGATGTGGCTACTGAAGCTGTGAGCAAATTCTTCCCATTAGAATTTATACATTTGGGTAAAAGTAAACTGGTATCATGCTTCTGTAATGTTTGAACTGGAGTTTGCTGTATTGTATCATTGTACTTATTTGCAAGCTTCATAAAATAATTAAAGGAGATTGTGAAAACAGGTAAAAATAGCTTTTGATGTTCATGCTTAAGAGCTCCTTTGGCTTAGAAGTTGAAACGCTTTGGAGTTCAACAAAGGTTTATATGGAAATGAGAGAATTTGGCTCCTTTCCCAGTTCTTCTAGCCTGTCTTCCCTGAGGACTGTGGGTGCATGAAGAGGCACTATTCCCACACCCAGGGCACCCAGAAGAGAGGTTTCTACTCTGTGAATTAGGCAAGTGTACTTGGCCTTGATTATAGAAAAGGAAGAATTACTTCACAGTTTTCCCTCCTCCTTTTGCTCCATGTTCTGAAATTTGCTTCACACCCATGGGTTAAAGGTGACCACTGAGTTTACTTTCAGTGCAGAAGGCTATCTTCTCTTCGTGTTCTGAGTTAGTTGTTACCGTGTGTGTGTGTGTGTGTGTGTGTGTGTCCATGCGTGTGTGTGTGTGTAGTTGTTGTTGTTTTTGCCTCAGGATTGGTTATAGCTGTGCAAGATACAGACGGCAGGTGTTCCCCAGCTAATCCTCACTCTTTGTGCCCATGTAGTGTAGGTGAAGTCTTTTTTTACCCTCTTCAACTAATTATATGCCTTGTCTATGCAATTATAATTATTTCTCCAGCATCTACAGAACCTATGTCATTTTTCTGTTAAAATACAGTCATAAAAATAGCAGAAATAAACCTATTTTGAGAGCTTGTGTGGTGAGGCAAATTCCACTAAAGTAAAGGGATCCTCTGGATTGGCATCGCCCATAGCCTTTCATCACCTGAAAGTTCCCGGGGGGTGATGCAGTGCTGGAATATACACCTAGTTTCCTATTGGAGCTTAAACTTATACTTGATAGATTTCTTTTAGTGAAAGTTAAATGTACTAGCGATTTTGACTTGGTCAAATAGACTTTTAAAAAGTACTTTATGTACTACAGAGTTTTCTATGATGCCTTTAAAAGACCACGCAGTCATTCTTGCTGTTCTTAGTAACTTTACTTAAATGAAAACAAAAAAATTTAAGTATCTTTTTCATCTGTGCTTTTGGTCAACTTCTAAACTCAGTTGATTTTAAGACCAGTTAAAAGCAGCAATGTCAGAGTTTTATGATGTAAAGTCTAGCTTAACTATAGACACATGACAGGACCTTACCTCAAAGTATTATAAAAATGTAAAATTCTGCAGTAAGTAGACTCTATCACAGCAAGTAGACTCTGTCACGTTCTATCTTTTCTTAATGTATCGCTAGTAAATTTTGTCTCTGTTTATGATTCTCTCCTCTTTGTAATATCTCCTTCTCATGAGGTAATTCTGATTTGGGGAACTTTGGGCTTTGCTTGAGTGTGTCATTCATACATGAGGAGGCATCTCTGAAGATTCTAGTATGAGTGTAGCAGAGAGTGACTGGCCCTTCTCCAAACCTGGGTCCTGTTCTTCCAGGGCTCACAGTTAGGCTTGATTTCCCAGCCTCTCGTGTAGTTAGAGGAGCCACGTGGCTGAGTTCTGGTGAATGGAATGTGGGAGGAAGTGCTGGGTGCTACATCCATGCCTGACTCATAAACCCTCCCATAGGTTAACCCTCTGTTTTCCTTCCTTTGCCAGCTTAAGGCAGATAATCATGGTGGCCCTAGAGTCTTTGCTTCAGATGGCAAATCGTAAGGTTGAAGGAGCTTAGGTTCTTGAGTTGAAGGGAAGCAGCATCTGTGAGGGGCTTCCCTAGTGGCCCAGACAGTTAAGAATCTGCCTGCAATGCAGGAGATGTGGGTCAATCCCTGGTCGGGAGGATCCCCTGGAGAAGGGAATGGCAGCCCATACCAATATTCTTGCCTGGAGAATTCCATGGACAGAAGAGCCTGGCGGGCTACAGTCCATGAGGTCGCAAAGAGTAGGACACGACTGAGTGACTGACACACACATACCATCTGTTAGGATACTCATTTTAGATGGCTGCTGTGAATGAGCCATGCTGTGTTTTGGATTTTGTTTGTTGCAGCTTCCTTTAGTACATTAACAAATACAGATAGGATTCCTGCCTCCAAGGGCCTCCTACTGTAGTCTGAGAGATACACATGTCAAAACTATGCACAGTGTGATGGTCCATTAGTAGATGTCTGTCCTGTGGGACTCACAAAGGAGGGTTTGGGATACTTTCAGAAACACAGGACATCCTTAGACTTAAAGATGAATAGGAATAAACCAGATGTGTCCCTAGATCCATGAAATATCAAAATCCTGTCTGAACTTGAGTCATGACACGGAAGGCCTGTGATGGGGTTATCTACTAAACTATGACTGAGAAGCGCCATGAATTTAACTCTCATGTCTTCCGACGATTTTTATCATTGCTTTCAAATGTACAGATTCATATAGTTTTTAAAATGCTAAGGAAGGCAGCAGGGTGGGAATTATGGTGTCCATTTTATAGGTGGAAAAATTAAGGCCCATTGATTTTAAGTGATTTATCTGAGGACACATAAGCAGGAGAGCTGAATTCATGGGCTGAAAGGTGCCATGAATGAGTGGAAATGTTTGGGGTTCTAGAGAAAAAGAGAATTAGCTTAAAATCCTGTGCCTGGTCTTTACCATCTGGGTGATCTTTGGCCTTATCTAACATTCTCAACTGTAAAAATGTTGTGTTTCAGTGTTATCATGAAAATTCAATGAATTTGGATATTATAAAGTATACAGCTGCTTGCTTTAATCCAGGGTTCTTTTCATGTTATCGTGAGACCTCTAAACTACACCTGTGCCTCTCTGTACCCCTTGTTCCTGTTGTTTTTGATACTGGCCACTACTCGACCTCATCCATACGCTGGGAGGCCTCAGGGAAGACGCTCTCCATTCAGATCTGCTATCTGCGAAGCATGGAAACGGAGTGGCGGAACAGGCTGAGCAGCTGGATGAGCCATCCTGGCCCCCCTTCCCCATGCAGACTCTTAAGTGCACGGTGTTCTCTGTGCCGTGCATGGAGGAGGCTCCTGCCTTCCTTGATCTGTTCAAAATGCAGCGGTTGCTACACGATCGTCATTATCTAACCAGTCTTTGTCAAGCAAAGCCAGCATTCACCCATTAACACCAAGAAGCAGCAAAGAATAGAGTGGAGATGCTTCCAGGGCTGCCGTCTAGAACCATTTACATTGCCTGTTGTTCGCAGGGAGAAACACTCCATTCTAAACAAGGATATTTCCAGTTTCAGCAAAGAGAATCAGTTCTTTATTTCCATCGACGTTAATACTTTCCATACGTCTTCCTCCTAGATCTTCCCAATCCCCACCCCCCCGCCCCCGCCACCTTTCTTCTGCTCATCATCCCTCAAGATACTAAAAGGAATCCATTACTAAGAGTTTTATCTTCTGGTTTCAAATGTTAATCTCCTTCAACAAATTGAAATCTTTCTCATCAACTAGATATCCTAAGTGGGAAATGTGTTCTTTTGTAAATTTTCATATATACATTTACTCATGCTAATCAGCCGTGCGTTTCGTGTTCCTCAGCATATTGGTCATATATAAAACTGAAGGGCAAATACTTTGAAACTTGAGGCGATTCACTTGGAATGGAAGCAGATTCTCGCCGAGAAGTATAAATCAAATGAAGATGCCATCTGGCAGTCAGAGTCCTACTTTATTAAACTTGAATTCTGCACTTTGCACAGAGGTGCTTAATAAGTGTTAACAGTGACTAATATCATATCATGGATGTTAATTGAATGTTGATAAGTATCTCAAAATGCAGTAATAGAGCCACACTTCAGCAGCTGAGCGCGGTGATGCTCTCGCTCCTCGGCTTCATGCCTCAGCTGTTTGTGAGCTTTAACAGGGTTTTTTCTCACCAGTCAAATGCAGACGTTTTCAGGGGTTTTTGCTGCCACCCAGCTGTGCTGCAACCCAAGCAGAGTCTGAAGTTAAGGGGAAATATGTGCTGCTGAATCTAATTTCTGATGGAGGTTTTTGGGCAACAATATGGTTTGAAACATACAGGGATGGGGGGTGGGGTGGGTGGGAGAGACTTTAGCCATGTGACCTGCATTTGAAGAGAATTCATTATTCACTGGTGTTCAGTGATATGTGGATTTTGAGGTATAAGTTGAATCGGATAGATTCCAAACTACTCAGTGGTGCTGGGTCACTGTCAGAGGCCAGCCCGCACAGGGACTATTTGCTTCCCCTAACTGGATCTCAGTTCACAAAGGTCTCCCTGCTTTTTTCTTTCAAACTAATTTTATTGATTTATTTTATTTTTGTCTATGCTGGGTCTTTGTTGCTCTGCGGGCTTTTCTCTAGTTGCAGCAAGCGGGGTCCGCTCTCAAGTTATGTGCTTGGGCTTCTCATTGCCATGGTTGCTCTTGTTCCAGAGCGTGGGCCCTAGGGCGTGCGGGCTTCAGCAGTTGTGATGGGGGCTGGGTAGTTGCAGTTCCCAGGTTCTGGAGCACAGGCTCAGTAGTTCTGGTGCACAGGCTTAGTTGCTCCGTGGCATGTGGGATCTTCTCGGATCAGGGATCTAATCCACGTCCACTACATTGGCAAGTGGATTCTTTACCACTGTACCACCTGGGAAGCCCCTCACTGCTTTCTGACATAACTAGTTTGTTCCTTCACCACCTGGAACTTTCATTACAGTTTCAGGTTGCATGCACAGAAGCTAGCTGCATATCATATCAATTCTATAGGACTAGAGGAAACAATGAATAGCAATATGCACATCCAGTTTTTCTGTGAAAAGATGATTCTCTCTGTCCCCCTTTCCTTAGTGTTTTAGCTTCTTGTGAAGGAATGGCTCTCTTTAAAACTGACAAAATGCATATCCACATTCATTTTTCAGGAATACTTAGATGTCCCTCATGGTCAGAATTGAGGGCCTGAATGGTTTGCCTGTGACAAGCCAAGAAATGAACTACATTTGATGGCTAGCCCTTCTTCCGTGTGTGTGTGTGAGAGAGAGAGAAACAGAAATTATTACAGCATTGGTTTTCTACTTAATGAGCTTTACTTTATGAAATACAATTTTTAAAAGTTTGCCTTTTGAATATTTACTTGCACTGAGACAATATATTCTCAAGAGGCTGGGTACAGGCAAAATTAAATAAGCATTTTCAGCGAATTTGATACCCTTGTTATTCATATACCTCAAATAATAAAAATCAAGTGTCTACTTTTATAAATAGAATGTCTGCCTATATTTACAGCTGCAGGAAATTCAACTCTGCTAGTATATCAATAAGAATGCCAGTACTTTACGAATGTTCATAAGTTTCAGATATTGTCTGGGAGTTTTATATGTGGTATCTCATTTAGTATTCACAACAATCTTCTCATGTAAGGACTACTGTTAACCCCATTTTACATGAAGAAACAGATGTTAGGAGCATTAGTAATTGAATCAAGGTCTTGTAGCTGGTGGGTGTGTTACAATTGTGACCCAGTTCTCCAGAATCCTTGGACTTCATCATGCCAGTGCTGTCTTCATGGAGTCACCTGTGACGTTGAGCTCAGGAGCAGAATTACTTCTTTTTTCTTTGTCCTGAATCTCCCTCCCACCTCCCACTCCATCTCACCCCTCTGGGTTGTCACAGAGGCCCGGTTTGAATTCCTGAGTCAGACAGCAGATTCCCACTGGCTATCTGTTTTACATACGGTAGTGTATATGTTTCCATGCTACTCTCTCCATTCGTCCCACCCTCTCCTTCCCCCCTCCCCATATCCAGAAGTCTGTTCTCTCTGTCTGCATCTCCATTGCTGCCCTCCACATAGCTTCATCAATACCATCTTTCTAGATTCCATATGTGTGTGTTAATATACGATATTTGTTTTTCTCTTTCTGACTTAACTTCACTGTGTATAATAGGCTCTAAGTTCATCCACTTCATTGGCACTAACTCAGATGCATTCCTGTTTATGGCTGAGTAATATTGCATTGTGTGTATATATGTATACCACAACTTCTTTATCTGTTTGTCTGCTTATGGATATCTAGGTTGCTTCCGTGTCCTAGTTATTCTAAATAGTTGTGCTGTGTACTTTGGGGTACATGTGTCTTTTTAAGTTATGATTCTCTCAGGGTATATGCCCAGTATTGGGATTGTTGGATCATATGGTAGTTTTAGTCCTAGTTTTTTAAGGAATCTCCATACCGTCTTCCATAGTGGCTGTATCAATTTACATTCCCACTAATGGTTTAAGATGGTTCCCTTTTCTCCACATCCTCTCCAGCATTTAGTGTTTGTAGATTTTTTTTTGATGATGTCCATTCTGACCCATTTTGATAACTCGAAATGGATTAAAGACCCAAATGTAAGATCAGAAACTGTAAAATTCTTAGAGGAAAACATAGGCAGAACACTCTATGATATAAATCACAGCACAATCCTCTATGACCCACCTCCAAGAGTAATGGAAATAAAAACAAAAATAAACAAGTGAGACCTAATTAAACTTAAAAGCTTTTACACAGCAAAGGAAACTATAAACACGGTGAAAAGACAACCCTCAGAATGAGAGAAAATAATAGCGAAATAACTGACAAAGTATTAATTTCCAAAACATACAAGCAGCTCAGTCAGCTCAGTACTTCTTATTTTGAGAGAATGAGTTGGGCAGAAAATTGCAACCCAGGTGAAAGACTACAACCTTCCTTGGCATCATGCCTTCTTCATGGGCAGGCAGGTAGATCTAGGAAGTAAGAAACAGGAGCCCATGTGTTTTAATCATACTATTTGTGTGGTGATTCCTTTGATAGCAAGGGACAGAGAACCTCACTCAAATTCTTTACAGCAAAAATGGACACATTATTGACTCACAGTCCCCAGTCGTTCAGGGGTCGTGTGCTTTCAGGCTAGGCTTGATCCAGAGACGTGCGAAGCCTCCAGGATATGGTTTCTTCTGTTGGGATTTTTTTGAATGAGCCTCCTGTGTGTATCAGATTTGTCACTGGGCTCACTCCCTTCATGGTAGTGTCAATGACAGAAGAGATTCCTGACTTCCTCTCCTCACCGCACAAATCAAAGGAGGAGATAATTTCGTGTGGCTTTTCAGGATGAAAATCTTCTTTTATGTTTGACAGGCACTACCTGCTATTACCTAGAAGCTCAATTCATAATTACTTATAATACTTTTCTTGACATAGTATCACCACATTAGAAACAAAGGGAAGGATTTTAGAGATGTGTGTACATGACATTTGCATACCAACCACATATGTACACAGCAGGAAAACTGTTATTCCAGAAGAATAGCTCTTTGTTTGCAATTTTGGATGACATTGCCTCCCTTCACTGTCTAAATGATGTGTGCCAATTTTCGCTTAAATTTCCTAATTGCTGTCTCCTTGAAGAAAGTATTTCACATTTATCGCTTTTGATGAGTTACACCTATTTTCTTTGTCCCATGAAGGAAAGGGCTGTGAAACAATGTAGAACTAAATATTTTATTTTGATTTGGGTTCACTTGTGTAGGTCAAGTTTAACTAATGCCCAATAAAAATAAAAATACATATTTCCCATCCAAAACTATTAAGTATAGCTATTTTACACCCTAACCTTATATCTCATGGAAATTAGACCACATTGCAATACAGTCATTTGAACTTTTCTTTGAGATGTTTTTGTCAGAGAAAATAAGCTGACAAGAATACGGAAACCCTCCATTTATAGCAAACCCTTGGTGAGGAGGCAATATTTATAAATATTTTCCATATGATGTACTTGTATTTTTTGGTTCTGAGTACTATGCCTATATTGTTTCTTTTCTCTTACTTTTTTTCTTGTGAGTAAAGAGTTCCATTCTCTGTGCCCCTTTCTCCATGAGGAGAAAAGAAAGGAAGATCTATTTTATGAAACAGGTCATGGGGACAGGTAATAAAATAAGGTTTTGCACAGGCTTATTTATTATACTGGTTCTGCCCTCCTGTTCACTCATTTCTAGGTTCTGAAAAATGGATTTTATTGTAACAAATATGAAGAGAAAGGACCATGATAGTCAAAAGGGTCATGGTCCAAATATAGAAAAGCATCAAGGGTGAATAGGCCATGTGTCTTCAAGTGCAGGGCCCTGTCATTTTTATGGACGAGGCATCACTAAGCAGATGTACCTCCTGAAGGGCTTTTAAGGGTATCAGTGGTCCCTACGGTTAAGAACACCAGTGATGCTGATATTTGCTTTTTTCATGTGTCCCTTCCCATTTACTAAACTAAAGGTTGATGCTTCCTGTAGACTGTGCCAGGCACAGATGAAATTATGCCGTTTTTAGTTTCTGGGGTGAAGATGTTGCAGGGCCTGCACTAGACAAACAGTCACCCTCCCTCCATGGACACATCTTCCCACTGCCGCCCGGCAGGACTCACGTGTCTGAAGCCTTCCTGGCCTTTGCAGGTCCTTGTCATGGAAACTCACATTGGGTGGATGCTAAAGAGATTTCCCACCAATGCATACAATGAGTGTAAATTTCTTGCCGCTGGATGTGTACAGAAGGCTTTGGCTGGTCTTTCTTAACCGCAGAGTAGTCACATTATTGTGTAGAAAGCATTCTGATGCATTACTGTGGGCTGACAGAACTTACTCAGGGCCTTCAGGGAAATAGGAAGTATTAGTTAAGGCTCAAGCCTTTTAATTCCTTCTCTTTTTGTTTCTTTACCAATAAATTTGGTTTGGTCTTTGAGTATCTGGTGGCTCAAATGGTAAGGAATCTGCCTCCAATGTGGGAGACCTGGGATCAATCCCTGGGTTGGGAAGATCCCCTGGAGGAGGGAATGGCTGCCCACTCCAGTGTTCTTGTCTGGGAAATCCCATGGCGGGCATTTCCCATGGAGTCGTAGAGAGTTGGACACGACTGAGCAACTAACACACACACACACACTATTTGGTGACTTAAAATTGACATGTCAATTGACATATCTCGTCACCTCAATTTTGGGCTCCCCAACTGAGTGGTATATAAATAGGGCCAGCACTTTAATAATTCCCGTTTTATCTTGTTATTTTCTTGCAGTACAAGTTGACTTATATTTCCATTTTATATGTGAGGAAATTCAAGCTCAGAGAAGGTAAAGGAACCACACCCAATGTCAGTCCATGACAGAGGGGATCTTCAACCTGTGTCTCCTGCCCATGAATCCCATACACGCTTTCTAAAAACCTTTCTTAAAGCCAGCTTATAGCATCCTCTCTGGTCCACGGAAATAGCCTTATTCTAGGAGAGAGGAAGCCAGGTCACTCCTCACTGATTTGATTGTGTAATCTTGGAGAGATTGCTTTGACAACTACTTAACCTTTCTGAGCCTCTATTTCCACATGCTTTTCTCACATTATAAGGATATTATGAAGATGAAATGGTAAGCTGTGAAAAAGAAAATAATAACACATACTCAAGGCATTATTAAAACATTTTCTTCTCTATATTGCTAGTTATCAATTAAAAAAAATATTATAATCTACTTGTATACCCATGTTAAAACCAAAGAGCAGATGCTGCAATAAAATTAGTTCTGGCACCTAGTCTAAAGGCCCTTAATGAAATCAGAGAAAGCCTGATAAATGAGACAATATGATAAAATATTTAATTTTGTAATCTTTGTATATCTATTTGCTTAATTGTTTTTGCTTATTTTTCTCTACTTTTGTTTGTTTTATGAGAATCTGTGCTAAGGAAGAATCCTTAATAAGATTTCTAAACAAATTATTTTCCCTTCAGTGAAATATCAGAGAAAATGAAAGTGAGATTCCAAATAACTTTAGTATATGTGAAGTCAATGAATAGTGTGTGATGAAGACCATTCATGGGTCTGCAGATTTTGGCAAACTGCTTTAAAGCTGAAACCAAAGCATATTTTAAAAACTTATTCTAATTTTTTTCAGGGTGACTTATTGCTGGCTGCATTGTTTAAATTGTGTTCCTCAAATTATTTATATAGGTGTGAACAATATAGAAATCAAGCTAATATGCCCATATTGGATACTAGTCAATGTTGACTGAAACCCAAAATTATGGCTACAAATACACATTCTCCAGCATTTGGATTTCTTTGAAAACAAAGAGAAAATTAAATCACGTATGATGGGCTAATCAAATCCTCACTGAAAATGGCTTTGGGATTCTAACTCATTGTTTAGAATTTTAGTAACATTTATGATAGATGATGCTTTTACCTTTAAAGTAGAAGTTGATTTGAGACTTGAAATGCTTTCTGATCAAATGGATTCTAAACTTGTTAAAGTACATGTGTTCAAATCTGATTTTATACCCTATGGATGTTCAGCAAATAAAAAACATTCATCCAACCCTTTGAATACTCTGCACAGGATCTGCGTGTAGGATCTGCCAGTGTAAGTTATCTGTGTCCAAGAATATGTCAGATGCATTTACCACGTCTGCTGCTGAGCCTTGACAGTAGCTGGAAATTTGACCATGTCTCAAAGATAATATAATTTGACCATATTATTTCCATATTATTCATATGCAATTTCTTAGAGAAGGAAAAACAATTAATGTTTTTCTTGAGTTGTGTTATATGTACGTTTTCAGTTGTATTTATGAAATCCTTTCTTTTCTTGGAATCAATACAGTTGGAGGCTGTAGGAAAGAAAAATATTTGGGGAGTTTCCACATTACTTTTTATGTTCCTGGAACCAGTTAGCTTTCAGAGTTGTGCTGCCCAAACACTATTGAAATATACAAATAGATTTAATTTTGGAAACAGTTCCCAGCTACATTTATTATGTCTTCTGTAATAGTCCTCATTATTGAGGTGTATATGTGTATAAATTAGTGAGTGTGAGCATGAGCCAATAGGAAACAAAGGTAGGACTAGTCCTTGAAGCTAGAAATGATGTTAATGATCAAAATACATGTAAACAAAGCCTAGAGACTTCCTAGAGAAAGGCCCCAAATGTAGATGTTAGCTTTCTAGCAGTCAACTTAAAAAGGGACACTAAATAGCTTACAATGTAATCTATACAGCCAGTTTTTAGGAAAAACAAAATTCTCCTTGATATTGATACCACATACATATCTCTGATATGTCCTCACTTTAAAAAGACAATTAAATATTGTAAACTGCACAGCTCCCTTTTAATTGCTAAATGAACTGAAATAGACACCTTGCTTTGTCCATAGTAGCATGCAATACATATTTTTCTTACCACTGACTTGTACCTAAATTTGTTACCTAAACCAAAACATGGCATAGGATCATCATCACTTTTTTTTGATAAATTGATTAAAACACTGACAAAAATCTTCTCAATCACTAACAATACCATAAGAAATGAATATTCAGGCCATCAATAAATATATCCTTAACGTTAATGGGCTGAAGCACAGCATGACTATTGCAATATTCTGCTTTAGGTAGTGATATATAGAATTACGAGATTTGATATCATTATCTATTATATTCTCTTCCTCACAGGATTCCCCCTTAATCTTATTATCTTTCAAAAATCAATTTATTGAGTACCTACTGTGATAGACACCTGGATACAACAACCTTGATTGGGAGGAATTATTGTTTTCATTTTCTCACAGAAGAAAGAAGTATCACAAAGGTTAAATAAATTGTCCGATATTATGCAGTTACAAGATTTAGATCCCTGACCTCCATCTCTTGCCTCTCCAGCTTGGCAGACAGATTCTTTACCACTGCACCACCTGGGGAGCCCTAGAACTAAGGCAGGGGTGTGAATTTCCTGAATTAAAATGCAGTATTCTTTTCATTTGCACATTTTCTCTCTCATCCTAACATGCTTCAGGTTCTAATCCAGGCATGACCTTTCTTTTCCCCTGGTTTTCAGTGCTTTTCACATCTACATGTTTGGCATACGTATACATAGAATTAGAGCTTCCCAGGTGTCACAGTGGTGAAGAATCCTCCTGCCAATGCAGGATTTGTTCCCTGGGTCAGGAGGATCCCCTGGAGAAGGAAATGGCAACCCAGTATTCTTGCCTGAAAAATTACATGGACTGAGGAGCCTAGCGGGCTACAGGCCATTGACTCGCAGTCTGACATGACTGAGCATGTACGTATGAGAGAATCAGCATCAGACTTCACAGGTCTTTAGCAATTAAAATGACCACTCCAATCAGTACGGAGGCAGGAAAGAAAGAGTGAGAAATTGGAGAAACCATGTTAAATTAATATTTTATTGTTTACATTTCAGTTAAAGAGATTTAAGCCTAACTCTTACTTACTTTAGTTACTGTATTGAGATGAGATTCTTAACAAACGATAAGGTGATTAGATGTTTAAAATTATTTGGTTAAAAAAAATACACATTTCTGTTAACTTTTTTTCTACCTAAACTCTTAAATAACATCTAACTTCTCTGCACCTTGCAACATTTGCAAAAAATTTCTCTTTGTGGTTAGTAGATGAAAAAGTGCCAGAAATTCAAAAACTAACCCTTTTTGGGGTTTTGGGATGCTCAACTTTCCCGAAGTCCACTTAGGTCTGTCACTTAGTCCTGAAGGGTTTCTGTGTCCTCAATTATTGGATATGGTGGTAGACTAACCAAGATCCCATCTGTGTTCTATGTCTGAGAGTCTATGAAGCTCTTTTTTATTCAGTAAGCAAGAAGAGTGTTTTCTCAGGTGCTGGGCACACACATGTGGTATATTCACAGTCATTCATTATTTCATTCGCTTATTCACATTTATTTATTCCTCCATTCACTCAACTGACAAATATCTATTGACTTTCTACTCTGCCAGCTACTGTCCCATGTCCTATGGGACATTCAAATGACTTTTTAACTCTCAATATATTTCATTGTGGTTGAATATATATAGTTAATTCAATAAGGTAAGGAATCTATATCATAGATATTAACTAATAGTTCAGTCTTTTAAACTCAGCATTTCTAAAATCAAAATAGATAAGTTTTCATGTTTATAGTAAAAGATCTCCACAGCTATTCTTTTAAAGAAAAGATAAGAAATACATAAATTTTTAAAGATTGTTTTAGATCTACTATTCATAGATAATGGAGAAGGCAATGGCACCCCACTCCAGTACTCTTGCCTGGAAAATCCCATGGACGGAGGAGCTTGTTAGGCTGCAATCCATGGGGTCGCTAAGAGTCAGACACAACTGAGTGACTTCACTTTCACTTTTCACTTTCATGCACTGGAGAAGGAAATGGCAACCCACTCCAGTGTTCTTGCCTGGAGAATCCCAGGGACGGGGGAGCCTAATGGGCTGCTGTCCATGGGGTCGCACAGAGTCGGACACGACTGAAGTGACTTAGCATAGCATTCATAGATAATGTCTTAAATAGTTCATCATCTTTAGAGTTTTCCTGAAAAATAAAAGAAATTTTCATATTTTATTTGATATAGTATTTAGATATATTTATCCAATACTTTGGCCACCTGATGTGAAGAACTGACTCATTGGAAAAGACCCTGATGCTGGGAAAGATCGAAGGCGGGAGAAAAAGGGGACAACAGAGGATGAGATGGTTGGATGGCATCACCAACTCGATGGACCTGAATTTGGCCAAGCTCCAGAAGTTGGTGATGACAGGGAGGCCTGGAGTGCTGCAGTCCGTAGGGTTGCAAAGAGTCTGACACGACTGAGCGACTAAACTGAACTGATCAACTTAGATAAGTTTTGTGTACATTTTGGTGCAAAGTACTCTTTTTAAATAGCCTAATAAGAAACAGTGTTCTTAAGATTGTCAAGTGATTAATTACTCAGGGAAAATAGCTGTTTAAACTCTTTAAGCCCCTCAACGATTTCTAGCTCCTTCATGCCCGTCAGATGACCAGCATTCTACTTTTCTGAGTGAGTTAAGAACACCTTAAGGAAAATTCTCGGTTTCTTTTTTATCTAAAATGTTGATTTGCTTCATTATTTCTTCTTTTCCTCCAGTCTAATTCAGAAAAGTTGGACTTCCGTGGAGGTGGTTAAGGCTCCATATTCCCAATGCAGGGTACATGGGTTCCATCTCTGATTGGGGAAGATGCTGCTTGGTGCAATCAAATAAATATAGAATAAATAAATAAAACAAAAGTTTTCATTCTTTCTTCCAAAACTGATCTTTTAATCGATGCCTTTGAGTTCCCTTTTCTTTCCCACTTTTCCAAGAGTTTATTCCCTAATTCTCTTATCACTTCTTTTTCCCTTTAGCTTCAAGTCTTCTTTATTGTACAAACTTCTCAAAATTGATTCTTTTTCAGGTTACACATTTGTAGTTTGTCCAGGAAGATATGGAAAGAGGTGAAATATGTGTGAACTTTCTGTGGTGTCTCTGGGTTTGGGGTAGTCTGCTTGGAACTTCTGATGTCAGTCACTTCTACCAGAGTTCCCTTACCATCCCTCACGACCTTTCCTTCTCAGCCTCACGTCCATTGTCTCGATGTGCCAAGTGTTCTAGTCAGACCAGTTCTTTCTTCAACATCCCTTGGTCTTCTCTAATGCATAATGATGTGTACATATTAAATGCCTTTTCTCTGCATCTGTACTTGCCAAATCCTAGCATTCTTTTAAGACCTAAGAGAGTGTTTCCTAATTGCTGCATGCCCAATCCGTGTCTTGTTTCTGTACTCCCATAAGGCCATTTTATGCCTGTGTAGCTTTTACAACTTGTTTATATGGTTTTCTTACACACTAGACAGCAAGCTCTTTGAAAGAAGGATTCTTATCTGTCTTTGAATTCCACATGTGTACATTATTTTGAATTCATACTCGATGTCATTGAAATTGATATAAGTTAATAGATAAATGAGACAATAATATCGAGATTCAAACCTCATATGAAATTTGATTTTCAATACTATTTTATGTCATCACATTAGGATATATATGCTTTGGAAAATGTATCATATGATTGAGTGAATGAACCAATAGATGAAATTCTGGAATTATCTGACAGAGTTTGTCTATTAGGATATTATAGGCACCTGCTTGAAACTTGAACATTTTTCTAGCCTTAAACTTTGCAGGTGATGACATATTCCAGGATGAGGCTGAAAATATGAATGCCACCCAGAGATTATCAAAGTGCCAGGGTACTACCTGAATAACTACATAGCAGAAGTGATTATAAAGCTTTTCTTGTTACCTCACTTGGATAAGGGATTCCCTGGTGGCTCAGACGGTAAAGAGTCTGCCCACAATGCTGGAGGCCCGAGTTCGATCCTTGGGTCCAGAAAATCGCCTGGAGAAAGAAACGGCAACCCCACTCCAGTATTCTTGCCTGAAAAATTCCATGGACAGAGAAGCCCGGCAGGCTACAGTCCATAGGATTGCAAAGAGTCAGACACAACTGAGCAACTATGCACGCTTCACTTGGATAAAGCATGACTTCCATTTGAACCACTTACCACTGTTGCCATACTTGGTTGTTCAAACCCTTCTTGATCATATACTTTGTTAAGCTCTGATAATAGCTGATATTCATATTATTTGTCATTTCCTAACTTTATGTCTAATTCCAAACTCTTGAGGGTTGTACCCTGTTGTTTTTTCTGTTTGCCTAATCAGTCCTTGGACAGTGTGGAATCAAGGTTTGAGGTTGTGTACCTTTACACTGGCACATGAGTCCCCATTTCCCCATTGACTGTAAAAATTTTCAAGAGAGACAGAATTGATTATTTCAGCAGCTCAGTTACTAACTGAATAGGGCTCATCTGATTAGATTGTAAGATATGCCATAGGCTTTGCCTTGATTTCTTCTTGAAGGATCTTTATTGTGTGTGGACCTAGAATATGGAGACTGAAAACAGTTTTATTCATTACATCTGAGAATCAGTTGTAGCATGAAATTTTGGAATGCCGTTCAAGTTTTCAGCTGTGTTTTCATTACTTTGGGTATTATTTCCATTGATGTGGGAGGCTTTTCCCTAAGAGAGAGATTTTCCTTCAGGCAAGGTCAGCTTGTTTATGCATACTTATGAATATAATGCATATTTTACCACTCTGTTTCTCTGTTCTCTTTGTTTACAGAATCCAAAATTAAAATTGGCTTTTTTTATGCTAATCTTTGCACACCCAGGAGTAAAAGGAGATTTAGAGAAAGAGTTATGACCTTATTTAGATATACCAAAATTGTAACCAAATAGTAAACGTAAGTTCTGTAAAAGATGAGACTGGAGAAAACAATACCTTGGAGGTATGATTTTGTTATGTCATACTTCTCATTAGAGTACACTAGTCAAATAGTCCTCCTTTGGCTTTATCCTTCAAGTATTTAGTTAAAGAATAAATATTTACAATAACTTGTTAAGCTGTGGTTATTTACCTGCCATAATATTATTAAGGGATAGAATAGAGGGAATTGAAAAGAAGAGAAAGAAAACTTAAAGTGAGAATATAAATATAAAAATGTATCACATATGAGAAAACAAAAAATATTTAATTAATACAGAACGTCTAATTGGCCATGCCCTTTTGCTAAAACAAAGCAGCAAAGAGCATTCTGCAAGCGAAGTGGTACCTGTGAAGGTGGGGTCCTGTATTTCTATAGGCTCTGGTAGTGGAATTTCGGTTTTATGAACCAAAGGACTTACCTCCGTTAACTGTCAATTAATGAGCTGTTCTTGCTATTGGATAAAAATTGATAAACAGTTTAATGAAACATTGGTTTTTAGCTACTGTAATTTTCTGTTCATTTGACTTATTAACTTTAAGGTATGGGTAGTAAATGTCATTGCTCATTTTAAGTTCAATATTATTTATTCCTCATTTTTATTCCTTTTTTCATTTAATCAATTTCTGCAGTGGGGTCAGGTTAATAAACTTGTAATAAGGTAGTAATATGGATAGTGGAAAATAGTTGACTTGAATGGTTGAAGACCTAAACTATATATAGTCCAGGTCATCATAATGACCTATGAGTCCTTAAGCAAGTATTTTAACTTCTCTGGTTCTCAGCCTTTTTTCCCTCTGTTATTTGGCTGAGAGAGTCGATGATTTCTAAAATCTTTCACATTACTAAATACTCCCTATATGATTTAGAATAAGCTCAACAAATAATGGTGATAGAAGTGAATGGTTATGTATTTGCTCCTAAAATAAGTTAGTCTGATGTCAAATATGTGGTCAAGAAAAAAGAAAAATCTCAGTTACAACCCTGATCTTGGAAAACTTGACATGTATTTAAGAATACATGTGGGGGAGAAGTTTGCATTGCCAACACCAGACAATCATAGCCCAGATGCAGAGTAAGGACCAGAGAACACTATACTATCCTGAATCATCAAAGAAAGATTAAATTATGTTCAGGAGACTGTAATTAACTCAAGGAGAAGGCTAATGTACTTTGGAAAATAACCACTAGCAGATGTTAAAACAAAAATTATTTCTCTGTGGTCTTTACCTAACCATAAGATTGTATTAACTAGAACATATACCTTATTCCCTAAGCTTCCCCATGAACCAGACTTTGACTACAGTAAAATCAAATAGATAAAACTAGAGAGAAACAGGAATGATAGAGCCTTATGTTTTTATTTAATCTGATTATTTATCTCTAAATCTAACACTGGAAACTGCAAGTTTTTGTATGTTAGCATTCATACATGCTCAGTTGTGTCCAACTCTTTGTGACCCCAGGGACTGTAGCCTACCACACACCTCTGTCCATGGGATTCTCCAGGCAAAAATACTGGACTGGGTTGTCATTTCCTTCTCCAAGGGATCTTCCCGACCAGGGGACTGAATCCACATCTGTTGAGTCTCCTGCATTGACAGGCAGATTCTTCCCCTGAGGCCTCTGGGAAGTCCCATATTACTATGTGTGTGTGTGTGTGTGTGTGTGTGTTTAGTTGCTCAGTCATGTCGGATTCTTTGCCACCCCATGAATTGTAGCCCGCCAGGCTTCTCTGTCCATGGGATTTCCCAGGCAAGAATGCTGGAGTGGGTTGCCATTCTATTCTCTGGGGGATCTTCCTGGCCCAGGGATTGAACCTGGGTCTCCTGCATTACAGGCAGATTCTTTACTGTCTGCTGCTGCTGCTAAGTCACTTCAGTCGTGTCCAACTCTGTGCGACCCCATAGACGGCAGCTCACCAGGCTCCCCCGTCCCTGGGATTCTCCAGGCA
>NW_011494875.1:1185020-1194243 GCF_000754665.1 Bison bison bison | reverse complement strand
AGCTCCAATGCATGAAAGTGAAAAGTGAAAGTGAAGTCACTCAGTTGTGTCCGACCCTCAGCGACCCCATGGACTGCAGCCTTCCAGGCTCCTCCGTCCATGGAATTTTCCAGGCAAGAGTACTGGAATGGGGTGCCATTGCCTTCTCCGTTTACTGTCTGAGCCACCAGCAAAGCCCATTAGCACGTATAGTTTTCTTTAAAGACTTAGTATCATTGTGTCTCTCAAGCCTTTTGTGCTTGTCTTGATAGGATTGGCCATTTCCTCTTTTGTGCTGTGCCCAGTACTGTGCTTATATTTTTGTCAAAGCGCCTAAAACATTTTGCAGCACTTACTTCTTCACAAATGTTTCCCTTCTAGGCTCTATAGAGTTTGCTTTTTCATTTATGTATTTTGTAAACTTAGTTCATTTTCTGATGAGTATAGACATTCTATAAATGTCTAAAAGTGTCACAGAAATAGTCCAGAAACCCTAATTAAGGAGGCTTAAGTTATAATCATGAATTCACAGGTACTTACTCTTTTGTGTTTTTAGTAGTTCTGATTCACACAATGCTTTTATTTTGTATCTTTCCTACGCTCCAGCACTGACAACCTGCCGAGAAGTGGCACTCTCAGATCATTTTTGCCAGCAGTTTCCAGAACCAGCCCCCTAAACACAATGGCAGAGTAATCGAATTTTGACTGTTTGTCCCATCCTCCTTTTGTGAAAACTCCCCTTTTTCAGACACACTTTTCACTTTTCAAAGCCTTCTGTGTAGTCGTCCCAGCAATGAATTGTCCCCTGCTCCCAAATTAGCACTCTTTCCTGTTCCTACTCTTTATCCCTTTTTTGTCTTTACATTCTGAACCCAGTTCCAACCTTTAGCTTCATATCATAACTGTTTCTAAAAATATGAGCTTGTAATCAGACTTATCTCTGTGTGTGAGTGTGTGTGTGTGTGTGTGTGTGAGTGAGTCTTCCCAGCCTTTAACTATCTTCTCTACCACCCCCCCAGGTGCCTCTTACTTTGCCCCTCTAGACACTCCGAGTGGAACAGTGGCCCCATTCAAAGTTCTTTTTTGTAGCAAGGAGAAGCTGCTGCTTCTGGTACACTTTTGGTACACTCTGATAAAGTATTTAAGCATACGTTTATCTTTCAGTACCCTCCTCCCGTCTTTACCTACTACTTTTGAATCTCTTCTACTCCCTTCTATAAAATAAAAGAGGTATGTATCTCTTTTCTACGACTGAATATATGAAGAGTGGTATTCCTTCTTTTAAACATTTCTTTTAACCAAGCAATATAAGGATCATATCTTGTTTCCAGGTCCTATTTGCCACTTCTTCCATAGAGTTGAAGCACATAATAATTGTTTTTAATTGTGACAGTGCTCATCTAAAGTGTAACTGGTATATTTTATTGGCTCTTCTACTAAAATTATGATCTAGTGTGTATGTGTTTAACCTCAGAAAAAAGGTTGATAACATTTGTATATGCATGAGAAGTTTGCCAATGAAGTGCTAACCATAATAAACTATTAATCCATAACTTGTCTTAAAATAATTTGGAAGAATAGAGAAATGAAATACTAAAGAATCTTACCAGGAATGGACATTTTACATACGTCTCCATGTCTGTCTATCTATCTAATACCTGCCTACCTATCTAATCATAGCTCAACATGACCCTCACTTAGCTTAGTAATAATAACCTGTAAGCTTCCAAGAATAAATATCTAATGTCAAGGATGATTTTTTTCTAAAAATAGTCTGAGAAACCACTGGATTAGAAACAATAATGTTCAAATTTTCCAAGTGTTTGTTACAAGTAGGTGATGGAGGTTTGGAAAATATTTTTAAGGAACTCTTCTGTAGGCCTATAAACGACAAAAAATCAGTCTTTACTTTGTTAGTAACGTGAAAGATAATTTTGCCTCATATTTAGGAAGGAATTTTAAATAACTTGGGGATATTTAACAAGATCTGTGAACACAATTTTCTGAAAACTTGTTAGTTTTATTGAATATTAATGTTTCATTGCAGAGTGGTTTCTTATGAATCCAATAACCTAGAAGTAAAGCTTAAAAAATGAAAAATCTCTCTTTACTTTATTCCATTGTTTACAAAATATACTGTGTGAACTGCTGATTTCTAGGAAATACAAGCATAAGTTGTAATACTACATTTTCAGGAACTGTTTGAGGAAATATTTTTCTTTTATTTCAAAGAAGATACTGAGGCACAAAAACTCAATTAAAATTAAAGCAAAAACAGATTTCTGAGATGGTTATCTCTATGTCTCTATTTTAATAGTAACAACAATTGCCTCCCTTGTAGAGGCCATTACTGATTCCAATTGCAACAAAGCGATTTGCGCAAAATCTCCAAACTTGGTGTCCTATCTTTCATGTTATTATCATTTAGATCTTTGTTTTAAAATCACACTAATTACTTGGAAGTTTCTGTGAGGTAAAATAGCAGTACAATATTATGACCACTGTTTTTTGTTCTTCAAGGGCAAACCAATCATTGACGAGGGCACACGTAGCAGTTTCATATGATAGAAACAATTTTCAAACCTTCTTAATGAGTGAAAAAAGCAATCTTCTATCATCTAACATTCCAGTTACATGTGCATATCATGAGACGACTGTTTCCTGTTTCCCGTGGCCATAGTCCTGGAGAGTCAGACTGGAAAAGCAGGGTCAGAACTGGGAACACTGCCCCTGACACATCTGGTCTGGAGGACTCACATGCTCCCTTTCGCCTGTGGAAGCTCTTGGTGGGAATGACGCTTTCTGGGTTAGGGGATGGTTGGGTGCTTGTGTGCAGCTGCCAGATAGCTGGAAGGAGTGGGTGTCAGTGCCAGCGTTCTGAGGCTGAAGTTCTCCTTTTGTCTTTTAACTTTTAGTTCAGTGGCCATGGGGTCGCCAATCGCAGGAAGTCCCTGGATGCCTCAAGTTGTTGTTCCCTGTAAATAGCTGTATCTGTAGAATCTTGGCCTGTTTCTATCTTGGATGAGTTCATCTCAGAGTGTGAATAGCTCAGTGATTTATTATTTTTTATCTGAGAGATGCCATGCTTTAGTTTAGGTCGTATTGCCAGTGTACAATTTTGTTTTTTTTTAGCACTTGAACTTGATTTTCTTTTCAAAAGAGGTGCTCTTTGGTTTGTTACTATGGATATGGTTTAAATATATAAATATATATGTATAATTATAGAAGCTATAATATTGTTGTTGTTGTTGCTCAGTTGCTAAGTCATGTCCAAATTTTTGTGACTTGGTGAACTGCAGCACACCAGGCTACCCTGTCCTTCACTATCTCCCGGAGTTTGCTCAAACTCTTGTCCATTGAGTCGATGATGCCAGCCAACCATCTCATTCTCTGTTGTCCCCTTCTCCTCCTGTCTTCAATCTTTTCCAGCTTCAGGGTCTTTTCCAATGAGTCAGCTCTTCGCATCAGGTGGTCAAAGTACTGGAGCTTCAGCTTCAGCATCAGTCCTTCCAATGAATATTCAGGGTTGATTTCCTTTAGGATTGACTGGTTTGATCTCCTTGCTGTCCAAGGGACTCTCAAGAGCCTTCTTCAACACCACAGTTCAAAAGCATATATATATATATATATTTAAGGATATATATACATATAAAATTATACCTTATATATATACTATAATTTAATATGAAGAAAGTGAAAGTGTTAGTCCCTCAACAGTGTCTGACTCCTTGTGATCCCATGGACTCTAGCCCACCAGGCTCCTCTGTCTGTGGAATTCTCCAAGCAAGAATACTGGACTGGGTAGCCATCCCCTTCTTCAAGGGATCTTCCCAACCCAGGGATTAACTGGATCTCCCATATTGCCAGCAGATTCTTTACCTTCTAAGCCAGTAGGGTAGCCTTATTTTATATGTATATATACATATACATTTGGAGAAGGAAATGGCAACCCACTCCAGTGTTCTTGCCTGGAGAATCCCAGGGATGGGGGAGCCTGGTGGGCTGCCATCTGTGGGGTCGCACAGAGTCAGACACGACTGAAGCGACTTAGCAGAAGCAGCATACATAGACATACATACATACATATATATCTTGAAGGACCCCATCACTATTCCCTCAGTGTTAATCAGTCATGCTCTTTGGCTTTGATGAAGCTTTCGATTTTGAAAATGGTGGAGCTTGTCAAGAGTCATTTAAGTGCCAGAAAATGGTTGATTTGAGGCAAGAACAAAGTTTAGAAAGAAAATAAATCTAGCATTCGCTTAATAATTTGCCCTTTGCAGCAACACAATCTTATCTGACCACCCACATTCATCTGGCTGCTGACGTGGTTCTTGCTTCAATTGCAGAAGCTATTTTTGCACCTTTTGTGTCTTTTGAGGAACCGAGTGGGCCTACGTGCTTATAATGATTCATGTTGCAAAGTGCACAGGGTGTCCTGAAGTGATATGCAAAGAGGAGGAGAAAATTAAAGCTAACTGCTTCCTTTAAGCATTTTGAACAGTCACATGAAATGGTACTGGATTAAGGCACATTTTAACTCTCATGTCTTGATGCTTTAGTCCTTTCTATGAGACATAACTTGTCTGGAAGAAAGAGCAATGTTTTTAAAAATGAACAAATATACAGTGGATATCTATAGATATGTAGTACTATTTTATATGGGTCTTTTATACTGGGAGATAAACCATCTAAAGATGGTGACTGATTAATCTATTTGGATTATGTACTTTGACTGATCTTCTATGCATTTTTTTTGGATCAGGCTTGAATAAATTAATTCTAAGTATGAGAAAGTTCCTTTCTTCGTTACTTTCCAGAGTTTGTTATGTCTCAGGATTTAACTTTGGTTGGTTTTGGCTTCCTATTTCAGAAATTAATTTTAGCATGGAACATAACATTGCTGAAATAAACTATAGAAAAGAATTTTCTATGAGGTTATCTGAGTCTTCATCCTGGGGAGTTTAGTTGCTGATGCACCAAAGAAGTTTAGTGGGAATCGGCTTTAAGTCAGATTTGTATCATGGATTGCAGTGGCATAATTTCTAGTTCCAATACATTGATTTAACTCTAGCATTATTTTCCACGTTGCTTCCACGTTTACTGTAACAGAATATTCTCTTTTAATGCAAGAACTTATTCAAAAGATGTGAAAAGACAGGAAATTTTTTCTTGAAAGAAAAAAAGTCTTGAAGGATCCAGTTCCAAATTTTCTTTTCTGAAGGAGAGCATTTCTATGAGTAGTGTGTTGGTTAAATTGACTACAAGGTTCATCATTTTTAAAAGATCTTATTGTTTATTTTTTAGATTCCCAGAAGTTGTGCATGTGTTCCTGTGGAGGGAGTTGGCATCGTTGAAAGCAAAGACGGCTGTGATGCACTTTTTTGATATGAGGATAACAGGTTAATAGCTGACATTTATTATTTTATTCTATGAGTTTTACATTTAACTTGAAGAGAACTTTTAACTTATTGTGCATCCACCCATATGTGAATTGACTATCATCCAGTCTGGGAAGAAACAATGTATATGCTATTTAGTGAGTGAAGGTTTTGTTTTGTTTTTCATAATAGCCCAGTTTTAATTATAATTTGCTTAATTGAAGCAGCTTCATTTAAGAGAATTTCTTTCTGGCAGAATTTATTTTCATACAAAATTCTGCATAGTAAAACCTAATAACTTTTGTTATAGAATATGAAAACATTCCACCAGGAGAGCAAAATCACAATTGTAAAAAATTTGCAAAAAGCTTATGACAAAATATTAAAATTAGTAAGCTGTAGTCATAAGTCATAAAAACTTTGGACAGATATGCAAACTGTACAACTGTCTGCAGTCATTGTAACCAACATGCAAAAAATACTGTTCAGTTTTCCATTAGGTTTGAAATGTCCAGTTAAATTTTAATGTATGTCAAACTAGATGGTGATCATCTCAATCTCTTTACTTTTTCTCCAGAAGTTCTCTTAATTGCTTGGCAAGGTTTTATATAGTATACAGTACCTTCCTCATATTGGCTACTTGCTCCTTTTAAGGAGAACTAAGGTTGTGATGGGAATTTTGACTAATAAAAGAAGCATTTATAATGAATTTGGCTCTCAGAAAGGTGCCCTTTTATAATCATCCTGTGGAAATAAGTCTGTATTCAGCTGGACTCTGGCACTGCTCTTGGTTTTTCGGTAGATCCTTTTTTCCTTCATCCGGTACTCATAGGTGGTATGACTTGTGGGTCCGTCTGTGTTAAAGCAGCAGTGCTCTGAGATGCTCGTGTATTTCTTAAACTATTTTGCAGTTGATCTATGACATTTTGAAAGCAAATACATGGAAATGGCCTCTAAATTTTTGTCCAGTAATTATTATCAGAAGACATCTGTTTTATTTACAAGTGTAATTCCACCAATGCCTCAAAAAAGACCAAGTCACCATTTTAGTTTTTAAAAAATGTTCTATTATTAAAATATTGGAAGTAGAGAAGTAGTGTTTATAACCTGTCATTTTATACCATTATTATTTAGGATGTTATTATTTAATGCTCACTTGACTTTTGCCACCACTCAAGTAATGATTAATTTCCTGAGGTAAAGTTTTTTTCTAAGATACTGTTTTTCTAAGCAAAAGATCCCAGATTGACAACCCTGGGTACTGTAGGCCTTTATTCGTCTACAGAGCTGGGCTGCCCGGCTGCCAATCCCACCCAGCTGTTATCCTGAAGAGACCTCTGTGGAGGTCTACACGGGAGGCTGTTTCTGTGCCTTTCCTCGCAGGGCCTGTCTGAGGAAATTATTTAACTGGGTGCCAAATTTATTTGAGTGGGACTGAAGCATGGCCAAAGGAGTGGGCACACTTTTAGAAAAATGGCAACTCTTCCAAGTAATATCATTTTCTTTTCTTTTGCTCAATTACTTTAGTTCTGTTACCACTGAGACAGCATGCAGAAAGTAGTGTCTTTTTCAATAAAAATGCACGGAGCCTGCAAGACAATGCCTGTCTTTCTTTACTAACCGAAGGACTCCTATGGGCTAGAGCACTATCCACAGGAAACCCCAAAGTCATATCCTCCTGCAAATTATCCTACTCCTTTCAGAGCACTCAAAGGCATGAGGGAAAAATTTCAATGTGAATGTGAAGCTGTGTTTGGAATACTGTTCCTTTGTTGGCAGTGGGTGCCAAAAGTGAATTTGTGTGGGTTTGGTTACCATAAAAAGAAACCTCAGAGAACGAAATGATAACCAGCTATTTTCTTTCCATGTGAGGATTGCTCTAATATTGCATTTTTAACACATCAATTGATTGGGGAAATTGGAGATATACTTTTAACACATAATTAGAGAATTTGAAAAATGAAATCCATCTATACAATCATTGAGAAGTAATGTAGCTATAATTAACTCTATTACTACTGATCTTCATAGCTCCAAGTAGATTTCTATTGAGAAAATTATACTAAAATTACAGATATATACAATGATACATTTGATGGTTTATAATAATATTCTGAGATACAAAGAAGATATTTCTCTATCTTATAAGAATTTTCATACATTTAATTAATACAACACAAGCTCAAGAATTTCTACCATTGTTGGTAGAAGTAGATGGCTAAGTAAAAGTATCCTTTAAAAGTATCACCAAAAAAAGACAAATGTCATTATTAAACTTTGAAAGCCTTATGGATTTTCAAGTGAATTTATTTTCCTAAGTGTAAGTTCAGGAGAGCAGCAAAGAGACTTTGAAGTCCAGAAAGACGTGCCATGTATGCCCAGGAATAGATCTATGGTGCAAACCATTTGCACTGCAGAATTTTTTCAGTCTCCAAGATAAAGCAATCGAAGACAAGAGATTAACGGAAAGAGTCCAAATGATTCATGAATAGGATCAGTAAATTCCCAAAGGATCCGTCACTCCTGTTTTCTCCCATCTACCTTTCAATGTGCCTCAGAAACTCCAAGAAGGAAAGTGGTTTTATGGATAGCAGTTAGTTGAAGGCTGTCCAAGGACGGGTTAGAGAGTTATATCCTCATATATGTTTAAAATCTCATGTAAACAGTACATGTGAAATAGGAGTGATTTCCAGTTCCCTAATAATAGTCTAATTACACAAAATTGTGTAATAGTCCCTAATAAGCTTGTAACTGAAGTGAAAAGTTAGACATTATAGTTCAAAGGAATGTAGACCAGAAGATGTCCCAAGTCCTACTGGGATCTTCAGTTCAGGCAGAAGGACAGAACTTCTTCTTGGACAGAAGTAGGGAGAATGATACTAGGTTTATCTAATTTATGATAAAATGGTAAGACATCTTGCGTGGGTTTACCTTAGAAATTTAAAAGGAGGAGGTTTTCCTGACTGATTCAGGGAAGTCTGGTGGCTCAGTGGTAAAGAATCTGCCTGCGGTGCCGGAGACCCAGGTTCGACCCCTGGGGGAAGATCCCCTGGAATAGGACATGGCAACCCACTCCAGTATTTATGCCTGGAGAATTCTGTGGACAGAGGAGCCTTGTGGGCTATAGCCCATGGATCACAAAGAGTCAGACATGACTGAGCAACTAACTTTCCTGACTGAAGCTATTTACATAATTGAGTCAATGTGTTTTTTACTGGGATCAAAGTTGTGATTTTTAAAACATTTTCTGAATAATAAATGCTATTGGAATATAGGATGTTCTTCTATTAGTATCAGCAAGATTGTTTTTTAAAAATAAAAAGTAGGTGTGACTTTTTCTGATTTGTCCTTTAAAATTTAAACCCATCGATAATTAAATAACTATTCCAGATAATATTTTTCTGACCATTAATGTATTATTTCTGATCTACTTTTGAATTTTGTGTAAATCACTTTTCTTCATCTTCTGGTCTGTTCTTTAATAGAAAAATATTATTACGTTTCCTTGAATTTTATTTGGTGCTTTTACTTTTATATGTCCTTAGTGGATAAGAATTGTATATAGCTAGTTTAAGATTTCAATTCAGTTCAGTTCAGTCACTCAGTCGTGTCCGACTCTTTGCGACCCCATGAATCGCAGCACGCCAGGCCTCCCTGTCCATCACCAACTCCCAGAGTCCACCCAAACCCATGTCCATTGAATCGGTGATGCCATCCAACCATCTCATCCTCTGTCGTCCTCTTCTCCTCCTGCCCTCAATCTTTCCCAGCATCAGGGTCTTTTCCAGCATCAGGGTCTTTTCCAATGAGTCAGCTCTTTGCATGAGGTGGCCAAAGTACTGGAGTTTCAGCTTTAGCATCAT
>NW_011494875.1:1179064-1184920 GCF_000754665.1 Bison bison bison | reverse complement strand
TCAGCTTTAGCATCATTCCTTCCAAAGAAATCCAGGGCTGATCTCCTTCAGAAGGGACTGGTTGGATCTCCTTGCAGTCCAAGGGACTCTCAAGAGTCTTCTCCAACACCACAGTTCAAAAGCATCAATTCTTCGGCGCTCAGCCTTCTTCACAGTCCAACTCTCACATCCATACATGACCACAGGAAAAACCATAGCCTTGACTAGACAGACCTTTATTAGCAAAGTAATGTCTCTGCTTTTGAATATGCTATCTAGGTTGGTCATAACTTTCCTTCCAAGGAGTAAGCGTCTTTTAATTTCATGGCTGCAGCCAACATCTGCAGTGATTTTGGAGCCCCTAAAAATAAAGTCTGACACTGTTTCCACTGTTTCCCCATCTATTTCCCATGATAAATGTAATTCTTTACTGTAAACCACAAAAGTTAAATCTGATTTTAAAAGTTATTGTTTCATTGCTACACAAAAATACTATATTGTATTTAATTATTAAATATAGTATCCCAGTCCTGTTTTTCATAAAATTTTATGTATGTGTTTAACTTCAAGTCCATGTTTTAAGCAAAATTATATATTCTGTGAAAACTGAGAAGTGGCAAGTGACCATATGCCTAATTTTCACTTGTGAGGTTCTTATTAATACTTTCTTAAAAGTAATGCTTTTCAAGGAACAAAGTCAAACAGTTGTATGTCATGAGACTTAATCATGGTCTCACAAGGGGCTGTCTTCATTAATACTTCAATATACAGATTTTAACATTATTTAAATTGTGGATTTGTTTGAAATCCATACAGAACTCATATATTCTCTCAGGACTATGAAAAATTCAAGCACTGGAAGTATCAGAGTCAAGTGAAAATACTTAGAAGAAAGCGTTATTGCAGATGTATTTTTTCTGTTATGTTCAGTTGCTAAGTTGTGTCTGACTCTTTTTTCGACCCCATGGACTGAGTCTGGTGGCTTCTCTGTACATGGGATTTCCCAGGCAAGAATCCTGCAGTGGGTTACCATTTCCTTCTCAAGGGGATCTTCCTCTCCCAGGGGTCAAACCCACATCTCCTGCATTGGCAGACAGATTCTTTACCACTGAGCCACCAGGGAAGCCCATGTTTTATTTTACATTGTAATAAAACTTAACAGTTGAGCTGGGAGTAGGGGATGCTGGCTGGGAAGGTGAGAACCCCTTATGCTTGGCAGTCAGCCAAACGTGGATTTGATTCTGGTTCTGATCCTAAGTATGGAAGACAGTCTTAACCATTGGGCCACTGGTGGAGTCCCCAGAAGGACTTCTTGATTACAGATATCTTGCTTCAGATACCTGGGGGCTTCTGATTTCTCATCCAAAAGATTTATTTATTCCATGTTTTTTCCCCTTTTCCAAGTATACCTATTATCTCACAGTAGTGTTCTATAATTAGGGACCAAATTGGTCATGGAAATAAAATCAGTGTTTGAGTTTTAGTTTGGGAAATTACAGTACATTTACACAGTGGCATCTTTTTTAACAAATATTTTATTTAAAATGTGAACATCCATGAGTACATGCTAAATCACTTCAGTCGTGTCTGACTCTGTGACCCCCATGGACTGTAGCTGCCAGGCCTCTCTATCCATGGACATTCTCTGGGAAAGAACACCGGAGTGGGTTGCTAAGCCCTCCTCCAGGGGATCTTCCCAAATCAGGAGTCGAACCCGAGTCTCTTATGTCTCCTGCATTGGACATACTCATGGTAAAAAAAAAAAAAAAGAAATAAAGAAAAATAAAGATTACCAGAAGTCATAAGGTTAAAGGTAGAAATCCCTTCCTTTGTCCCTTCTTTTGACTCCCTGGCTCCACTTCTGTGATTTAACTAATATAAAAGCTGTTTGGCATCCTTACAGAAATTTTCTGTTTATTGCCTGTTTCTCTTTTACACAAATGGGATTATAAAATACATTCTAGGGCCCAATAAACTATTTTACATCCAATGTTACTACCTTCTGGATGAGCTTTTATATTAGTACTTATAGATACACTTAATTTTCTTTAAGTGGCTGAGTCTTATGACTGAGCCTTAATTGACCTAAGTAATCCTTGTACACACATCTTTGTGCTCTTGTGTACATCTGTAAGGACACATTTCAAGAAATGGAATTCCTGGACCAAAGAATATGAGCTTTCTTTCTACTATAAATACTGCTATATTGCCTATTAAGGAAACACATCAGATATCATCATAATTGATACAATTGAACATTGAAGTTCTCAAAATTCTTTGTGTACTACATTGGCCATTCCCTTATGGAAACTGAGTATTCACTTAATATCTAATAGTTTCTAAGTCGTCAAGTTTTCCTGAGCCATTTATAGTCATCTGGAAGACTTTTTCACCTTGCTGTCATGCAAATTTCCTAAAAAGGATATTTATTTAAAAAATTTTAAAATCTACAGGTTAAATTTTAAAAACCCACTCTTAACTTTTTATTATCTAAGGAATTAAAGCCAAGCCTTTCTGTCAAAAGTCTAAGATGTTTTAATATGTTAATCTTATATTTTAGAAAATATGACTGAAGTTTAAAAAATTTTTTTCTCCTTGAGTTATCCTTAGGCATAGTGACAATCAATATTATGTTTACTACTTTAGTGTTTTCTAAAGCAGTTACTTGCTGTATTTTTTAGAGCACATAATATGGTGGTGTTTGCTATTCAGTCGCTCAGTCATGTCCAACTCTTTGTGACCCCATGGACTGCACCACACCAGGTTTCCCTGTCCTTCAGCATCGCCCAGAGTTTGCTCAAACTCGTGTCCGTTGAGTTGGTGATGCTATTCAACCATCTCATCCCGTCATTCCCTTTTCCTCCTGCCTTCAGTTTTTCCCAGCAGCAGGGTCTTTTCCAATGAGTAGGCCCTTCCCATCAGGTGGCAAGAGTATTGAAGCTTCAGCTTCAGCATCAGTCCTTCCAGTGATTTTTCATTCAGGGTTGATTTCCTTTAGGATTGACTGGTTTGATCTCCTTCCTGTCCAAGGGATTCTCAAGAGTCTTCTCCAACACCACAGTTCAAAGGCATCAATTCTTCCATGCTCAGCTTTCTTTATGGTCCAACTCTCACATCAGTACATGACTACTGGGAAAACCATAGATTTGACTCTACAGACTTTTGTCAGCAAAGTAATGTCTCTGCTTTTTAATATGCTGACTAGGTTTGTCATAGCCTTTCTTTCAAGGAGCAAGCATCTTTTAATTTCATGGCTGCAGTCACACATTGATTTTGGAGCCCAAGAAAATAAAGTTTGTCAGTGTTTCCATTGTTTCCCCATCTATCTGCCATGAAGTGATAAGACCAGATGCCATGATCTTCATTTTTTGAATGTTGAGTTTTAAGCCAACTTTTTTACTCTCCTCTTTCACTTTCATCAAAAAGCTCTTTAGTTTCTCTTCACTTTCTGCCATAAGGGTGGTATCATCTGCATATCTGAGGTCACTGATATTTCTCCCGGCAATCTTGATTCAAGCTTATGCTTCAGACAGCCTGGCATTCCATATGATGTACTCTGCATATAAGTTAAATAAACAGGATGATGATATACAGTCTTTATATACCCTGTTCCCAATTTGGAACCAGTCTGTTATTCCATGTCAGGTTCCTAATGTTGCTTCTTGAGCTGCATACAGGTTTCTCAGGAGGCAGATAAGGTGGTCTGGTATTCCCATCTCTTTAAAAATTTTCCACAGTTTTCTGTGATCCACACAAAGGAATAAGCGTAGTCAATGAAGCAGAAGTAGATGTTTTTCTGGAACTCTTTTGCTTTTTTTTTATGATCCAACAGATGTTGGCAATTTGATCTCTGGTTCCTCTGCCTTTTCTAAATCCAGCTTGTACATCTGGAAATTCTGAGTTCATGTACTGTTGAGGCCTAGCTTGGAGGATTTTGAGCATGACCTTGCTAGCATGTGAAACGAGTGCAATTGTGTGGTAGTTTGAACATTTTTTGGCATTGCATTTCTTTGGGATTGGAATGAAAACAGCTTTTCCAGTTCTGTGACCACTGCTGAGTTTTCCAAATTTGCTGGCATATTGAGTGCAGCATTTTCACAGCATCATCATTTAGGACTTGAAATAGCTCAGCTGGAATTCCATCACTAGCTTTGTTCATAGTGATGCTTCCTAAGGCCCACTTGACTTTGTAGTCCAGAATGTCTGGCTCTAGGTGAGTAATCAAACCATTGTGGTTATCTGGGTCATTAAGATATTTTTTGTATAGTTCTTCTGTGTATTCTTACCACTTCTTCTTAATATCTTCTGCTTCTGTTAGATCTATACTGTTTCTGTCCGCTATTGTGTCCATCTTCACATGAAATAATCCCTTGGTATCTCTGATTTTCTTGAGAGATCTCTAGTCTTTCCCATTTTATTGTTTTCTTCTATTTCTTTGCATTGATCACTTAGGAAGGCTTTCTTATCTCTCCTTACTATTCTTTGGAACTCTGCATTCAGATGGGTATATCTTTCCTTTTCTCCTTTGCCTTTCACTTCTCTTCCTTTCTCAGCTATTTGTAAGGTCTCCTCAGACAACCATTTTGCCTTTTTAGCATTTCTTTTTCCTGGGGATGGTTTTGATTACCACCTCCTGTACAATGTTTTGAACCTCCATCCATAGTTCTTCAGGCACTCTGTTGATCAGATCTAATCCCTTGAATCTGTTTGGCACTTTCACTGTATAATTGTAAGGGATTTGATTTAAGTCACACTTGAATGACTTCGTGGTTTTCTCTACTTTCTTCAGTTAAGTCTGCATTTTGCAATAAGGAGTTCATGATCTGAGCCACAGTAAACTCCCAGTCTTGTTTTTGCTAACTTATAGAGCTTCTTCATCTTCAACTGTAAAGAATATAATCAGTCTGATATCGGTATTGAACATCTGATGATGTTCATGTGTAAAGTTGTCTATTGTGTTGTTGCAAGAGGATGTTTGCTATGACCAATGTGTTCTTTTGGCAAAACTCTGTTAGCCTTTGCCCTGCTTCATTTTGTACTCCAAGGCCAAACTTGCCTTACTCCAGGTATCTCCTGACTTCCTACTTTTGCATTCCAGTCCACTATGATGAAAAAGACATTTTTTTTTTTTTTTTGGTGTTAGTTCTAGAAGGTCTTATAACCTTCTAGATCAGATCAGATCAGATCAGTCGCTCAGTCGTGTCCGACTCTTTGCGACCCCATGAATCGCAGCACGCCAGGCCTCCCTGTCCATACCAACTCCCGGAGTTCACTCAAACTCACGTCCATCGAGTCAATGATGCCATCCAGTCATCTCATCCTCTGTCGTCTCCTTCTCCTCTTGCCCCCAATCCCTCCCAGCATCAGAGTCTTTTCCAATGAGTCAACTCTTCCAATCAGGTGGCCAAAGTACTGGAGTTTCAGCTTTAGCATCATTCCTTCCAAAGAAATCCCAGGGCTGTTCTCCTTCAGAATGAACTGGTTGGATCTCCTTGCAGTCCAAGGGACTCTCAAGAGTCTTCTCCAACACCACAGTTCAAAAGCATCAATTCTTCGGTGCTCAGCCTTCTTCACAGTCCAACTCTCACATCCATACATGACCACAGGAAAAACCATAGCCTTGACTAGACGAACCTTTGTTGGCAACGTAATGTCTCTGCTTTTGAATATGCTATCTAGGTTGGTCATAACTTTCCTTCCAAGGAGTAAGCGTCTTTTAATTTCATGGCTGCAATCACATCTGCAGTGATTTTGGAGCCCAAAAAAATAAAGTCTGACACTGTTTCCACTGTTTCCCCATCTATTTCCCATGAAGTGATGGGACTGGATGCCATGATGTTCGTTTTCTGAATGTTGAGTTTTAAGCCCACTTTTTCA
>NW_011494875.1:1166475-1178964 GCF_000754665.1 Bison bison bison | reverse complement strand
TTTTGAGTTCCTCTTCACTTTCTGCCATAAGGGTGGTGTCATCTGCATATCTGAGGTTATTGATATTTCTCCCGGCAATCTTGATTCCAGCTTGTGTTTCTTCCAGTCCAGCGTTTCTCCTGATGTACTCTGCATAGAAGTTAAATAAACAGGGTGACAATATACAGCCTTGACGAACTCCTTTTCCTATTTGGAACCAGTCTGTTGTTCCATGTCTAGTTCTAACTGTTGCTTCCTGACCTGCATACAAATTTCTCAAGAGGTCTCTTCATAGAACTGTTCAACTTCAGCTTCTTTGGCGTTAGTGGTTGGGCATAGACTTCGATTACTATGATATCAAATGGTTTACCTTAGAAATGAACCAAGATCATTCTTTCATTTTAAGACTGCAGAGACATTACTTTGCCAACAAAGGTCCGTCTAGTCAAAGCTATGGTTTTTCCAGTAGCAGTATGGATATGAGAGTTGGACTCTAAAGAAAGCTGAGCACCGAAGAATTGATGCTTTTGAACTGTGGTGTTGGAGAAGACTCTTGAGAGTCCCTTGGACTGCAAGGAGATCCAACCAGTCCATCCTAAAGGAAATCAGTCCTGAATATTCATTGGAAAGACTGATGCTGAAGCTGTAACTCCAATACATTGGCCACCTGATGTGAAGAACTGACTCATTTGAAAAGACCCTGATGCCGGGAAAGATGGCTGGATGTCATCACCGACTTGATGGACATGAATTTGAGTAAACTCTGGGAATTGGCGATAGACAGGGAGGCCTGGCATGCTGCAGTCCATAGTCACGGAGAGTTGTACACGACTGAGTGACTGAACTGAACTGAACTGCATTTTGGACTCTTGTTGACTATGAGGGCTACTCCATTTCTTCTATGGAATTCTTGCCCACAGTAATAGATATAATGGTGATCTGAATTAAATTTGCCAATTCCCATCCATTTTAGTTCACTGATTCCTAAAATGTCGGTCTTCACTCTTGCCATCTCCTTACATCTCATAACATTGTGAGATCTACATATAATGAATTTTAAATTGACATTTGTAATCGGCAGTATTGTAGCTTAATGGAACAATATTTCCTAACTGTATTTATTTTCTACCCAGGAAGCGACAAGACAATCATGCCCATGAGAACTCTAAACCATTCAGGTAAACATTATATTTTTTAACTTTCCCCAAAATATATTTTGTCATCCATATTATGAAGATTTATAACTATTTTATTTAGATGCATTTTTGTGCCTTTTCCAAAGCTCTGTGACAATCTTTAATTCTTGCAGCCAGCCTTAGTCTAATCAATGTTTTTAAGCTATAAAATATACTTATATTTTATGTTAACATTATATATAATACATATAACATTTTATGTTAACATTGTATTATCTACTTGTAAATTATATCATATTATACATTTAACAAATCTAAATAGAGAAATATGTAGTACACTTAGCATGTAAGTCATAAAACTTGGTTAGCAACAGCTCTAAATTTATTTTAATGAAGACTTTTAAAATTTTTATGATTTTATAAGTACATATCAAAAGTTTTCCTTTAAATGCTCTTATTTTATCAAGATTAAGGAGGGTTTAAAAGGGTGACCAAAAGTTAGGAGATTTATGCTTATGACAATATTAAATTTGTAATTAATAACCTTTAATTGTGGAATTAGTGTAACAGATATAAAAAGGATTTCTTGGAATAAACATATTTTCACTGTATCTAATTTCAGGCTGTATATTTAGGGTTGGTTTTAGTTTCTTACTTGATATCTGTTATTGACAATCTCTTTGTGTTTTATTCTGTTTTCTTTCAGACCATTTTGTCTTAGTGAAACTGACGGTTGAACTTTGCTCTAGTTGATGGGCAAAATTTCTCCTAGACTATTCATCATCCCAATTTCATCGTAGTTGAAAATATTCAAATGCCATAAGAAATCTTTATAGATTTGCACTTAGCTTTTGGATGGACATTTCTACAATGGAGAGAACTGTGTTATAGCCCCGGTCCAAGGACATTACCATCAAATGCCCACAGACTACGGGGTGGGTGTGGAAGGTTCTAAAGAGAAGGAGAACTCAGCAAGTTTGCAGACACCCTGGAACATGGAAGCAAGCAAGCTTTGAAAGGGACAGTTTGAAGACACTCCATGAGTCTGCACGGCTTTCAAGCAAACTAGCACTTGAGACCTTGTGTGACAAAATGGACACTGGGGACACAGCTCTAGGACAAAAAGCTACCTCAAGGTCTGGAGAAACTGATAAAGCATCAGGTAGATGGAGACAGGAACAATCGGCTGTTATTAAGATGAGCACTTTTGGCAGTCAAGAAGGACAGCGGCAACCACAAATTGATCCTGAGCATATCGGAAACACAGCATCAGCACAACTCTTTGGTTCTGGGAAACTGGCCTCACCTAGTGAAGTGGTCCAGCAAGTGACAGAGAAGCAATACCCACCACACCGTCCAAGTCCTTATTCATGCCAACATTCACTCTCTTTCCCTCAGCACTCATTGCCACAGGGGGTCATGCACAGCAACAAGCCACACCAGAGCCTCGAAGGCCCTCCGTGGCTTTTCCCTGGCCCTTTGCCATCTGTTGCCTCTGAGGACCTATTTTCCTTTCCTATACACAGCCACAGTGGTGGTTATCCTAGAAAAAAGATTTCAAGTCTGAACCCTGCTTATAGCCAATACTCCCAGAAAAGTATCGAACAGTCCGAAGATGCTCACAAAAAAGAGCACAAACCCAAAAAGCCCGGCAAGTACATTTGCCCTTACTGCAGCAGGGCATGTGCCAAACCCAGCGTACTGAAAAAACACATCAGGTCCCATACCGGTGAGCGGCCATATCCATGTATACCTTGTGGTTTCTCTTTTAAGACGAAGAGCAATTTGTACAAGCACAGGAAGTCACATGCCCATGCAATTAAGGCAGGATTAGTTCCTTTCACAGAGTCAGCTGTATCAAAATTGGATCTAGAGGCCGGTTTTATTGATGTAGAAGCAGAAATACATTCGGACGGTGAACAGAGTACAGACACAGATGAGGAGAGTTCTTTGTTTGTCGAGGCTTCTGACAAAATGAGTCCTGGCCCACCCATTCCATTGGAAATGGCCAGCAGAGGTGGCTATCACGGGTCATTGGAAGAATCGCTGGGAGGTCCAATGAAGGTGCCGATTTTGATTATCCCCAAAAGCGGAATTCCTTTACCTAATGAAAGCTCTCAGTATATTGGCTCTGATATGTTACCAAATCCGACTTTAAGTACTAAGGCCGATGACTCTCACACAGTTAAACAGAAACTTGCACTAAGACTGTCAGAGAAAAAAGGACAAGATTCTGAGCCATCTCTGAACCTTCTGAGCCCGCACAGTAAAGGAAGCACTGACTCTGGTTACTTTTCCCGCTCAGAAAGTGCAGAGCAGCAGATCAGCCCTCCAAACACAAACGCGAAGTCTTATGAAGAAATCATCTTTGGAAAATACTGTCGGCTTAGTCCGAGAAATACACTCAGTGTTACAACCACAAGTCAGGAGCGCGCCACGATGGGTAGGAAGGGCACCATGGACTCATTACCTCACGTCAACACCAGGTTAGATGTCAAGATGTTTGAAGATCCTGTTTCACAGCTGATCCCAAGCAAGGCGGAAATTGACCCCAGTCAGACAGGCATGCTAAAATCCACCAAATTCAACAGTGAGTCAAGACAATCCCAGACGATTCCATCGTCTATCAGGAATGAAGGAAAACTTTATCCAGCCAATTTCCAAGGCAGCAACCCAGTTCTCCTCGAAGCTCCAGTTGACTCTTCACCCCTTATTCGAAGCAACTCAATGCCAACTTCTTCAGCAACTAACTTAAGTCTTCCTCCTTCTTTGAGAGGAAGTCACTCATTTGATGAGCGGATGACTGGCTCAGATGATGTGTTCTACCCAGGAACAGTAGGCATACCACCTCAGCGCATGTTAAGGAGACAAGCGGCTTTTGAGCTGCCTTCAGTCCAGGAGGGGCACCTGGAAGGAGACCACCATGGCAGGATGTCCAAAAGCATCACAGGTCCATCTTTGAAGGAAAAGAAATTGATTCCTGGGGACAGGGTCGGCTATGACTATGACGTCTGCCGCAAACCCTATAAGAAGTGGGAGGACTCTGAGACGATGAAGCAAAGCTACAGGGATGCTTCCTGCATCAGCCCCTTAAAACATGGCGGGGAGTATTTCATGGATCCCTCGGCCCCATCCCAGGGCGTGCCAACCATGTTTGGAACCACTTGCGAAACTCGAAAACGCCGGAAAGAAAAGAGCGTGGGGGACGAGGAGGACACCCCCATGATCTGCAGCAGCACGCCCTTGGGCATCGCGACTGCAGATTACGAGTCCAAGCTGCAGATGCAGGAAGGCGCGAGGAGTGGGTTTGGCCTGGCTGGACAGGAAAACCCTTCTCATGGGCACCCTGAGCGCTTTGACCTGTGTCGACCCCCGCTGCAATCTGGGAGTCCCTCTCTCGGGTTGGAGGAGTCACCCTTGTCGGCTGATCCGGACAAGCAATCGGATGGAGCGGGCAGGAAGCCTCCTGGAAATGTGATTTCTGTGATTCAGCACACCAACTCGCTGAGCCGCCCCAATTCCTTCGAGCGGTCCGAGTCCGCTGAACTCGCGGCCAGCGCCCAGGAGAAAGCCTCATCACCCTCCGAGACGTGCGACAGCGAGATCTCCGAAGCCCCGGTGAGCCCAGAGTGGGCCCCGCCCGGGGAGGGCGCAGAGGGCGCAGGGAAACCGTCCCCCGCGCCGCAAGTCCCGCCGCCGCCGCCGCCCTACCACGCGCCGCCCCGGCTGGTGCGCCAGCACAACATCCAGGTGCCGGAGATCCGTGTGACCGAGGAGCCGGACAAGCCGGAGAAAGAGAAGGAAACGCAGAGCAAAGAGCCAGAAAAGCCGGTGGAGGAGTTCCAGTGGCCCCAGAGAAGTGAGACCCTCTCCCAGCTCCCGGCCGAGAAGCTGCCGCCCAAAAAGAAGCGTCTGCGACTCGCGGACATGGAGCACTCCTCCGGGGAATCCAGCTTCGAGTCCACGGGCACCGGCCTCTCCCGCAGCCCCAGTCAAGAGAGTAACCTGTCCCACAGCTCCAGCTTCTCCATGTCTTTCGATCGAGAGGAGACCATGAAGCTTGTGGCTTCCAAGCCGGATGAGTTCGGAAAGCATTCGGAGTTCTTGACCGTCCCCGCCGGTTCCTACTCACTGTCAGTCCCCGGCCACCACCATCACCAAAAGGAGATGCGACGCTGCTCATCTGAGCAGATGCCTTGTCCTCACCCCACGGAGGTCCCAGAAATTCGGAGCAAGTCATTTGATTATGGGAACCTGTCCCACGCGCCCGCAGCCGGGGCGTCGGCCGCCTCTGCGCTGTCCCCATCCCGGGAGAGGAAGAAGTGCTTTCTGGTGCGCCAGGCGTCCTTCAGCGGCTCTCCCGAGATCTCCCAGGGGGAGGCCGGCGTGGATCTGGGTGTCAAGCAGGAGCAGCTGGAGCATCTACACGCCAGCCTCAGGTCCACGTGGCCCCACAACGCATGCTCCGTGCTCCCTCCTCTCCCGGCGGAGGACCCAGGGAAGCAAGTCGTGGGTCCCTGCCCCCAGCTGAGCTCAGGCCCCCTCCACCTGGCCCAGCAGCAGATCCTGCACCTGGATAGTCAGGAATCTCTGAGAAATCCCTTGATACAACCGACATCCTATATTGCAAGCAAGCACTTGTCTGAACAGTCACATTTGTTTCCCAATCAGGAGGCTCTCCCGTTTTCTCCAATCCAGAGCGCCTTGTTTCAGTTCCAGTATCCTACCGTCTGTATGGTTCACTTACCAGCCCAGCAGCCCCCCTGGTGGCAGGCGCACTTTCCCCATCCCCTTGCTCAGCACGCTCCGAAGAGCTATGGCAAGCCTTCTTTCCAGGCAGAAGTTCACCCCAGCTACCCCTTGGAGCCCTTGGCCGAACACACTGGAAAGAAATCCGCTGATTACGCACACACGAAAGATCAAACCTACCCAGGTGGTTATTCAGGAACATCAGGGCTACCCTCAAAGAACCTCCTTCCAAAGTTTCCCTCTGGGGAGAGCACCAAGTCAACGGATACTCCCTCTGAGCAGGTTCTTCAGGAAGATTTCGCCTCAGCGAGCGCTGGGCCCTTGCAGTCCCTGCCGGGAACGGTGGTTCCTGTTAGGATCCAGACGCACGTCCCATCCTATGGGAGTGTCATGTACACAAGCATTTCTCAGATGCTTGGGCAGAACAGCCCTGCCATTGTCATATGCAAAGTCGATGAGAATGTGACCCAAAGAACCCTGGTAACCAACGCGGCCATGCAAGGGATAGGATTTAACATCGCCCAGGTGTTGGGGCAGCATGCAGGCTTGGAAAAATACCCCATCTGGAAAGTACCTCAGACTTTACCCCTTGGCTTGGAGTCCTCAATCCCCTTATGTTTACCTTCCACCTCTGACAGCGTGGCCACCCTGGGAGGCAGCAAACGTATGCTTTCTCCAGCCAGCAGCTTAGAACTCTTCATGGAAACAAAGCAGCAGAAACGAGTCAAGGAAGAAAAGATGTATGGACAGATCGTGGAGGAGCTCAGCGCCGTGGAGCTGACCAACTCAGACATCAAGAAGGATCTCTCCCGCCCCCAGAAACCCCAGCTGGTTCGACAGGGCTGTGCTTCTGAGCCAAAGGATGGCTCGGCGTCAGGGTCATCTTCCTTCTCCTCGCTGTCCCCCTCCTCATCTCAAGACCATCCCTCTTCCAGTGTGCCCTCAAGGGAGCCTGTCATGCCAGGCTCCCGAGCTTCCCCCCTGGGGCAGAAGTCATCCAGTGGGCAGTCAGAAAGCAAAGAGTCCTCAGATGAGTTGGACATTGATGAGACAGCCTCTGATATGAGCATGAGCCCTCAGACCTCCTCCTTACCACCTGGGGACAGTCAGCTCGAAGAGCAAGGAAAGGGCCAGAAGCTGCCTGCTGGTGTGCTGGTCCACAGGGCCTCAGGCCCAAGTGGGAAAGTGGCGAATTCAACTCTTCTTTTCACGGACATGGTAGATTTCCAGCAGATTCTTCAGTTCCCCAGTCTGCGGACAACAACAACTGTGAGTTGGTGCTTCTTGAATTATACAAAACCCAATTATGTGCAGCAGGCCACCTTCAAATCCTCGGTTTATGCTTCATGGTGCATTAGTTCCTGTAACCCAAACCCATCCGGATTGAACACCAAGACCACACTGGCTCTTCTGAGGTCCAAGCAAAAAATCACTGCAGAAATTTATACTCTGGCTGCGATGCACCGGCCTGGAACTGGCAAACTGACATCGTCAAGTGCTTGGAAGCAGTTTGCTCAGGTAACAAACTTTGTTTCTGAAAGTGTTCTGTGTTGTGGATTTGATTGCTGAGCAGAATAACGTAGTAAAGAATGTACGACCAAAAAGATACAAGTAAAGTGAAGGCCAAGGTGGGCAGAATCCTCCGTAGACAGGCCTTAACCACTGACATGAACTTAGTTATGAGGGTCTTAGGACTGTCCCAAGCACAAAGCATCTCTCCGGCTAGGTGCTGTGAAATCCCACCTCAGGGGCTAATTCCTTAGAGTTCCTCCCCCTTCCAAACGACCTGGGTTAGTGACCTAGGAAATCAACTTTTTGGTGATGTGAGGAATTCAGGAAATTGTGAAATGACGACATAGAACAAGGAGTGAGCACTAGAGAGGAAAGATCGGGAAGGTGTCAGTTACAAATTGGTGCTTGCCAAGGGCATTTACCATCTGCCTCTGCGGAGATTGCATCTGAACCTGTGCTTCTGTAGCTGTTGACCTTCGACATGCCCTGAAGGGTATTCAGGGTAGAGAGTGAAGCACTCTATACTCCAGGGAAACTGGTGGAACAGGTCTTTACATAGATATTTTTCAGGAACTGATTCCATGATTCCAGTCCTTATTGTTCAGTCACTCAGTTGTGTCCAGTTCTCTGCAACTCCATGGACTGTAGCACACCAGGCTTCCCTGACCTTCACTATCTCCTGGAGTTTGCTTAAACTTGTCCATTGACTCAGTGATGCTATCCAACCGTCTCATCCTCTGTCGCCCCCTTCTCCGGCCTTCAATCTTTCCTGGTATCAGGGTCTTTGCCAATGAGTAGTTTCCAATCCTTGCATCTCCTCATTTCTAGAAAAGTACTAAATCCCTTCATAGTGACATCAGCTCCTCGTGACTGGCAGAAAACCTTTTGTAAGAAGAGTGTTTGATGGCACTGAACTCCCCCTTCACCAAAATCTCATATATTGACCTTCCCCCACTACCACTGGGGCTTCCCTGGTGTCTCAGGCGGTAAAGAATCACCTGCAATGCAGGAGACCCAGGTTTGATCCCTGGGCCAAAGATCCCCTGGAGAAGGGAATGGCAACCCACTCCTATATTCTTGCCTGGAGAATGCCATGGACAAAGAGGCCTGGTGGGCTACAGTCCATGGGTTCACAAAGAGTTGGACACAACTGAGCAACTAACACACACATACACTAACTCTTTGGAGCAGTTTCTCAGGGCTATCTAAAGTGCTGTCTCCCAGGTTGCAGTTCTCAGTCAGTCAGTCAGTTCAGTTGCTCAGTCGTGTCTGACTCTTTGTCACCCCATGAATCGCAGCACGCCAGGCCTCCCTGTCCATCACCAACTCCCGGAGTTCACTCAGACTCATGTCCATCAAGTCAGTGATGCCATCCAGCCATCTCATTCTCTGTCGTCCCCTTCTCCTTCTGCCCTCAATCCCTCCCAGCATCAGAATCGTTTCCAACGAGTCAACTCTTTCTCATTTTGCCTCAAATTAAACTCAACTCACAACTCTCATGTTATGCATCTTTTTTCAGTCAACAAAGGAGACTGCAGGATGTCAGAACTGAACTCTGCAAACTTCTGGGGAAGGAGTTGTTCCCATTGACTATACTTTTTACTATAATTTATTTTATATTTATAATACATATTTTTTTCTCTCAACTCATTTTTCCAAGGATTAGTGGGTTTGCTTCTGCATGAACAATTATTGCCTTACATGTAAAATTATAAAAATATTAATAAGGGCAATTTTGGAATTTATGCTAATAAAAAAGTAAATGGAGGATTTATAAATATAAAATCTATAAAATATACAGTATATTTCAGTTACCATTTCTTTTTAATAACTTTTGAGAATATTTTTGAAATGCATAGAGATTGCTTGACTTGCTACTTCCAAAATACAGCACTTGTTTTTAACATTTTTATTAGTGTTGCACAGTATATGTGCTAATGGGGTCTTGTTTTTAAAAGAATGTTGAATTCATTCTGTAGAAACTGTCATTCTTTTTTGATTTTATCCCCCTTGTCCCTTCTTTTATGTAGCCACCCTATGGCCTTTTAGTATGGAATTTAGGTTAATTTTCAGAGACCATGAAAGAGTGGAATATGTGGGCTTCCTCTCTGTTTTAGGGAATGCATACAAAATGATTCTCTCTTTTTCCTGCAGATGAAACCTGATGCGACCTTTTTATTTGGCAGCAAACTAGAAAGGAAACTAGTGGGAAGTATCCTAAAGGAAAGAGGGAAAGGAGATATTCATGGAGATAAGGATATTGGATCCAAGCAAACTGAGCCTATTCGAATTAAAATCTTTGAAGGAGGGTAAGGAAACATAAGTGCAAATGTCAACTATTCTATTAGACATCAGAGTTAATGGTCCTGAGTGTCTGTGTGGAAAATATCATATCTCCTCTGGTCTGAAGCATAAAGCAAATTCTTTTTCTATACACATTTCTGAAGTCTGTTTGGTAACAGATAATGAGTTTATGCCCATGCTTTCATGACTTGCTTTTAATAAAAATGTCTTATTGTATATGGTTTAAACCTCTGCCTTAAATTTTCATACCTCTAATTTAAATTGCTGGACTTTTGATGTCATCTAAGTTTGTTCATTCTTTAGTATTATTTTTACAAGCACTTGTGTTACTAATGGACATATTTTTATTTTGCATTGCAAAAATGAAATCTTGCACACTCATGTGTGCACTTGGAATCTAGTTGGTTTTATTGCTTTTATTATTACCTGAACTCCAGATGTATGGGATTTCACCAGTTCCTGCACTGCCCTCTTTCTCTTCCAGGACCCAAGCCAGAGCGCTGTCTTGCATTTAGTTGTCATGTTTCCCCAGCCTCCTCTGATCTGTGATAGTTTCTCTGTCTTTAGGAATTTCTTTTTAAGAATTCTGAGTTGCAGAAACTCAAATGATAAGGTTCAATGACTTTGTTATCTAGCTAGTTAAGAAAAATTACACATGTGTGTAATGTGAAGTTTTAGATTTTGATAGAAAAGTATCTTCAATCCAGTCACATTGGAGAAAAAGCCCAGATATTTGCTTTAAAATTTTAAAAATTTAAAGGACATCAACCACATTTGGGGATTGTGATGTAATTACCTTATCTCTACAACAGATCTAATTTACAACTTTCCATGAGCATGAATTTATTCTAATTATATTTAAAGGACAAAGTAATGTTATCTGTTTGACTCTAAATTGTTAGTTCAGTTCAGTCCCTCAGTCATGTCTGACTCTCTGCGATCCCATTAATCACAGCACACCAGGCCTCCGGGCCATCACCAACTCCCGGAGTTCACTCAAACTCATGTCCATCGAGTCGGTGATGCCATCCAGCCATCTCATCCTCTGTCATCCCCTTCTGCTCCTGCCCCCCAATCCCTCCCAGTATCAGAGTCTTTTCCAATGAGGCAACTCTTCGCATGAGGTGGCCAAAGTACTGGAGTTTCAGCTTTAGCATCATTCCTTCCAAAGAAATCCCAGGGCTGTTCTCCTTCAGAATGGACTGGTTGGATCTCCTTGCAGTCCAAGGGACTCTCAAGAGTCTTCTCCAACACCACAGTTCAAAAGCATCGATTCTTTGGCACTCAGCTTTCTTCACAGCCCAACTCTCACACCCATACATGACCACTGGAAAAACCATAGCCTTGACTAGACGGACCTTTGTTGGCAAAGTAATGTCTCTGCTTTTGCATATGCTATCTAGGTTGGTCATAACTTTCCTTCCAAGGAGTAAGCGTCTTTTAATTTCATGGCTCAGTCACCATCTGTAGTGATTTTGGAGCCCCAAAAAATAAAGTCTGACACTGTTTCCACTGTTTCCCCATCTATATCCCATGAAGTGATGGGACCAGATGCCATGATCTTTGTTTTCTGAATGTTGAGCTTTAAGCCAACTTTTTCACTCTCCTCTTTCACTTTCACCAAGAGGCTTTTGAGTTCCTCTTCGCTTTCTGCCATAAGGGTGGTGTCATCTGCATATCTGAGGCTATTGATATTTTTCCCGGAAATCTTGATTCCAGCTTGTGCTTCTTCCAGCCCAGTGTTTCTCGTGATGTACTCTGCATATAAGTTAAATAAGCAGGAGGACAATATACAGCCTTGACGAACTCCTTTTCCTATTTGAAACCAGTCTGTTGTTCCATGTCTAGTTCTAACTGTTGCTTCCTGACCTGCATATAGGTTTCTCAAGAGGCCGGTCAGGTGGTCTGGTATTCCCATCTTTTTTCAGAATTTTCCACATTTTTTGTGATCCACACAATCAAAGGCTTTGGCATAGTCAATAAAGCAGAAATAGATGTTTTTCTGGAACTCTCTTGCTTTTTCCATGATCCAGCAAATGTTGGCAATTTGATCTCTGGTTCCTCTGCCTTTTCTAAAACCAGCTTGAACATTTGGAAGTTCACAGTTCAAGTATTGCTGAAGCCTGGCTTGGAGAATTTTGAGAATTACTTTACTAGCGTGTGAGATGAGTGCAATTGTGCTGTAGTTTGAGCATTCTTTGGCATTGCCTTTCTTTGGGATCGTTATGAAAACTGACCTTTTCCAGTCCTGTGGCCACTGCTGAGTTTTCCAAATTTGCTGGCATATTGAGTGCAGCACTTTCACAGCATCATCTTTCAGGATTTGAAATAGCTCAACTGGAATTCCATCACCTCCACTAGCTTTGAAGGCCCACTTGACTTCACATTCCAGGATGTCTGGCTCTAGGTCAGTGATCACACCATCGTGATTATCTTGGTCATGAAGATCTTTTTTGTACAGTTCTTCTGTGTATTCTTGCCACCTCTTCTTAATATCTTTTGCTTCTGTTAGGTCCCTACCATTTCTGTCCTTTATCGAGCCCATCTTTGCATGAAATGTTCCCTTGGTATCTCTAATTTTCTTGAAGAGATCTCTAGTCTTTCCCATTCTGTTGTTTTCCTCTATTTCTTTGCATTGATCACTGAGGAAGGCTTTCTTATCTCTCCTTGCTATTCTTTGGAACTCTGCATTCAGATGCTTATACCTTTCCTTTTCTCCTTTGCTTTTCGCTTCTCTTCTTTTCACAGCTATTTGTAAGGCCTCCCCAGACAGCCATTTTGCTTTTTTGCATTTCTTTTCCATGGGGAT
>NW_011494875.1:1165897-1166375 GCF_000754665.1 Bison bison bison | reverse complement strand
ATACCTGAATGGTCTAGTGGTTTTCCCTACTTTCTTCAATTTCAGTCTGAATTTGGCAATAAGGAGTTCATGATCTGAGCCACAGTCAGCTCCCGGTCTTGTTTTTGCTGACTGTATAGAGCTTCTCCATCTTTGGCTGCAAAGAATATGATCAGTCTGATTTCGGTGTTGACCATGTGGTGATGTCCATGTGTAGAGTCTTCTCTTGTGTTGTTGGAAGAGGGTGTTTGCTATGACCATTGTGTTCTCTTGGCAAAACTCTATTAGCCTCTGCCCTGCTTCATTCTGTACTCCAAGGCCAAATTTGCCTGTTACCCCAGGTGTTTCTTGACTTCCTACTTTTGCATTCCAGTCCCCTATAATGAAAAGGACATCTTTTTTGGGTGTTAGTTCTAAAAGGTCTTGTAGGTTCATAGAACCGTTCAACTTCAGCTTCTTCAGCGTTACTGATTGGGGCATAGACTTGGATTACTGTGAT
>NW_011494875.1:1134470-1165797 GCF_000754665.1 Bison bison bison | reverse complement strand
TTGCTCTTTACAGCATCGGACCTTGCTTCTATCACCAGTCACATCCACAACTGGGTATTCTTTTTGCTTTGGCTCCATCCTTTCATTCTTTCTGGAGTTATTTCTCCACTGATCTCCAATAGCATATTGGGCACCTACTGACCTGGGGAGTTTCTCTTTCAGTATCCTATCATTTTGCCTTTTCATACTGTTCATGGGGTTCTCAAGGCAAGAATACTGAAGTGGTTTGCCATTCCCTTCTCCAGTGGACCACATTCTGTCAGACCTCTCCACCATGACCTGCTTGTCTTGGGTTGCCCCATGGGCATGGCTTAGTTTCATTGAGTTAGACAAGGCTGTGGTCCTAGTGTGATTAGATTGATTAGTTTTCTGTGATTATGGTTTCAGTGTGTTTGCCCTCTGATGCCCTCTCATAAACCCTACCATTTATTTGGGTTTCTCCTACCTTGGACGTAGGGTATCTGTTCACGGCTGCTCCTTACCTTGGACGTAGGGTATCTGTTCACGGCTGCTCCTTACCTTGGACAAGGGGCATCTCCTCATAGCCGCCCCTCCTGACCTTCAACGTGGAGTAGCTCCTCTCAGCCCTCCTGCACCTGCACAGCCGCAGCTCCTTGGACTTGGGGTTGCTCCTCTTGGCCGCCACCCCTGACCTCGGGCATGGGGTAGCCCCTCCTGGCCGTTCCTGCGCCGTTGCAGCCTGGCGCTCTCGGCCGCTGCCCCTGACCTCGGGTGTGGGGTAGCTCCTCTCGGCCATGCTTCTGCATGGTCCGTCGCAGCCGGCCTTGGTAATACAAGATATCAGTTTCTCACATAGATTTACCATTTGGAGATAGATTATGGAAGCTGGTTCCCTCAGAGGGTTGGCCCCCTTTGGGTGGATGCCTGAGTAATGTCACCACTGAAGCCATAATTGTTTGTCGTCATGAAGCTTGTCTCAGTATTGTTGGGACATTCCTCATCTTTTAACACAAACAAGAGAAACAGAGACAATATCTTTCCTCAGAGACCAAGAAGTTCCTGTGACTGAGTCAACCCTTGTGTCTAGCAGTCTTCTTCAGAGCAGTGCACTTGTGCTAGATAAGCGAGACCTTCACAGGTCTGCGTGCTTTGGGGAGCTCCTCTCCACTAACAAAAGATGCAAATGAAAAGCATATGTGAACATTTTATTACTGTGTTTTGATGATCCAAAAGGACTGTGCCAATATTTCATTTCCTCTTCCTTTCATTGTCTCTTTACGGGCTATATATCTCATTCATTCCTTAATCTGTGATCCAACTTCTGCCTGGTGGTGACCAGTTGTTTATTCCAAGAAATGTGTTAAAACCTCTTATTTTGCCATTGCAAAGTGATAACTTCCAAAAAAAAAATTACTGACCAAATTTGTAAGTGTATATGTTTCCTGTATTGTCTAATACATAGACCTAATAATTTCATTGCTGTTGTTGTTTAGTTGCTAAGTCATGTCCAGCTCTTTGTGACCCCATGGACTGTAGCCCACCAGGCACCTCTGTCCATGGGATTTCTTAGGCAAGGATACTAGAGTAGGTTGCCATATTTTTTCAAAAATCCATTAATTCTTGTATCAAGTAGATTTATGGGTCTGTAAAACTTTTGAAGGGTAAATATTTTATTTGTACAGATTTTTCTAATACATTTATATTTTATACAGAACTTAATTTTCATTCTGGAAGCAAGTTAATCAGCTAAGGAATTTAAAATAGTATTATTTGAAAATAAAATGCATTTTCCATCAAGTACAATGATGCACCACAGAAAGCTTGAAGTACCCTTCCCTGAAGAAGAATTGCTGTCTATGAAATTATTTGTTTTATTCTGTAGTCCTTAGGTAGTTTCATCCAGTTTGGGGCAGAGAATATTGGTATTAAAAGGTGACATATTGTGCAACTTTAGGTTCCTTTCTGCTTTATCACAAAAGACAATGAGATAAAAGATAAATTTCAAATTAGTTTTGAAGAAAAAGTTGACTTTGGAAATTCTTTGTAAACGGGGAAAGATTTAAAGGACTAAAAAGTACATAAAATTGACTATTCATATTTTTGACTACTTAATTCTCACCTGGATTGATACTGACTGAAAAATAGATAATGTTAAGATCAAATAGTATCCATAGCAGAGCTGATAGGATGGATTTTCTATCTTAAAAATCCTTCAGTGGTTTGGACGAATAGAAGTGAATTTTATTTCTGATAATGGATTAGCTGGAACAAAATAGAGAAGTTTGCAATGCTCTTAGAATATTTAAAAACAAACAAACAAAAAACTAAATCTAAGGCCTTTAAGTCAGCCCACACTGAGTTAGGGTGTTTGTAGGTCACTCTACCTTTGGAAGTTATAAAAAGAATCCTCAAAAGAAATATCTTTGGCAGTAGACCCATAATTCTAGCCTGAGATTTAAGAGATAATTGTGTTCACTGAGTTATTCAGTAGAATGCTGCTATACGCTATGATGGGTCATCTTTCCTTAAATTCTGAAAAAAATGTGACCAATGGTGATCACTGGGTAGGTTTCTTCCAAGGATTATTACAGTGAATACCTAAGACTTTGTTCATCTTACTGATTTAATTAAATTGGATGACCTCAGACATCCTTTCAAACCTCTCTATAAACCCTTCCAGAAACAAAGGCAAATTTGATTGAAAAATAGAATCTCTAGTTTTCATTATGTAACAGTACCTTCCAGAAGCCACTTGAAATTTAGACTTCACTTCAGTACAGAATTACGGTCCTTGGGAAGAACAGATCAAATCTGCAGGCAACAGTTGGTGAGCTCAGCTCAGCCTGTGTAAGCTAGAAATTTCTGACTCTCGTGCCAGGATTGTAAAAATAGAGTAGAAACTTGCAGTGAAGAATTCTATAATCAGTTATATTTATTCTAGCAATTTAGAGGAGTATATGTGTTGTGAATGCACATCTTAGATGATGTAATGTTAACAAGTGATATGTGATGGTTTAAGTATGCTAGTATAACTTTTTGGATGTTTCTTGGTATCCAAATCTGGAAGCAGTAAGGCGCACAGTGCTGCAACTCTTTGCGGCTTATATAAGCCCATTTGAACTTCTATACAGAGTCCATATAGGCACATTTCATGGAAGAGCCAACTCCATTTTGAACTACACATAGAAAAAAATTCCCTTTTGTTTACAATGCCTAATCTGTTACCAAGTTCTTTCAAGTACTGCGTAGATTTCACTGGCTCTGTAGAAATAAAGTTGAATAATTGTAAAAGACCCATCTAAAATTTTGTCTTGCAAGTGATTAGCTTTTGATTTTATATATAACATGTATTTGGAAACATGTTAGTATTTGGAATCATGTAAAGTATTTGGAAACACACTGGATTTTCCCTCTTTTAACAGATATAAATCAAATGAAGATTATGTATATGTCAGAGGACGTGGACGTGGAAAGTACATTTGTGAAGAATGTGGGATTCGCTGTAAGAAACCGAGCATGCTCAAAAAGCATATCCGCACGCATACTGATGTCCGGCCTTATGTATGCAAGTTATGTAACTTCGCCTTCAAAACAAAAGGTACAGGTCTGATTTTTTTTTTTTTTTTAAGAGGGAAAACTTTTTTTTACTGGCGGTTCCAGATTCTGAATACCGTTTTGTAACTGTCATAGACAATTAGGTGGTTTTCTTTGTGAAACTGTGACACTCATGAAATGTGTTTTCTTTCTGTAAGTGGTCTGAGGATGTATGAGACAATGAGGCTCCTTTTATGACTGAAGTAAGAGCTATAGACTTAGGTCCAGGCTAGTAGTCTCGAAGGAAGTGGCTAAGAATTGCCTGCATAGCTATTACTTCTTGTTGGAAATGTTATGTGGTCTAGAGAATCTTTGCACCAGTATTGAAATTCTGCAGGGAGACAACCCATTCCGGGGCATTAGAAAAGCAAGGCAGCAGCTGGGAAGAAAACATGTGCCCATGGTCAGTTTCAAGATTATTAATAATGTAGAGACCCACAGAGTCCCGGGTGGGCCTCTCCATCCACACTTGCATTAATTATGTATAGAAATTTGATCGCTTGTGTTCTGTGTATTTATGAGCTCAGAGACAATTTCTTACTCTCGGGCCACAGCTATTAATCTCATAGAACTAAGACTTGCCTTGAAATGATATTCTGTCTTTAAAAAATAAGTCTGTTTTTAACAGATAGTCTTACCTGAAAATATTTTATACAAAAATGTTGCTTCAGTCATATTTCTATCATTTTGTAAAATTATGAAAATATTCATAAACTCAGTGTTTTCAGAATACAAATAGTTGTGGAATAGAGATGATTTGACTTCTATAGAAGTATATTTTACTACTTACTGTCAAAGTATGCAGGAGACATGGGTTCAATCCCCAGATCGAGAAGATCCCCTGGAGGAGGAAATGGTATCCCACTTTAGTATTCTTGCCAGGAAAATCCCATGGACAGAGAAGCCTGGTGGGCTACAGTCCATGGGGTCGCAGAGCCAGACATGACTGAGTATACACACACTCTTGCACACACGTAGAAGTACTAATGGAACCCTATAGACACCCCGCCACTAACCTTACACAAACATTTTCTGATGTTTTAACTTTAATTTGCATACTAATTAATCTGCTCCACTACCCATCAAGAAAAATAAATATCAAGTAAAACTATCTTTGGTAGGGAAATGTGTACCTACTTTCTTTTATACCCCAAATCCTAAATTGTCTTTATTGGTTTGTCAGAAATGTAAATGTGTTGCCTCTGAGCATATCTGTTTTTTCTTTATTAAAAAGATATTTATATTATAATTATGCCTCTTTGAAGCCACAAAAAGGGGGAGGGAATGTTCATTTGCATTTCAAAGGAGATAAATATGAGGTCCTTTAAACACCATCCACTTTTGCACAATCAAGCCTTTTATGTAGAACTTCAGTAAGAGACTCCCTAGGACATAAAAATATATAAACTTTGGTTTTAAGAAATAAAGCTGATCCACCGGTCATTACAACTGATATTTCCTGGCTGTGTGAGTTGACTGGGTATAGCCTCCTGAAACTGTACCTGAGGAAATGTCACATGGCTAGATATTTCTATCATGCTATATTTGGCTCTGAGCTATTGTCTTGGAGTTTTAGCAGAAAATAATTTATTCTTGATCATTATCGGAGTTTCCTTGTCACCCTTTGGAAAAATACAAATGTCTTAGGATCTTGAAAAGAGCAAATCATCCTGGGAAACCCCTTGCTGGTGTTCACTTCCAGCCAACTGCCTCTTGTCATATCATCTGAGTACAGAATCAGAGTGCTCTTGCAGGACTGGTACCTCCTCTTTGCCTGTGTCACTTCTCCAGACACCCTTTCCTGCCATTTTGCTGCTTTCTCTTTGCTCTAATTCTTCAGACGTTCAAGACTTCAATAAGCTAAAGTCAGGGCAGGGTCATTTCTGAGCCAGATTTCTAACTATAAACCTACCCTGAGGATGAGAGCCCAAAGCCTGAGTGCTTACTTGAAACAGGAAGAAAGAAAAATATAAGAGAAGAAACACATATGAAGATCTAAATAAACTATCTGGACTTAACTAACTTCCACATCTATCCACATACACAGATTATTTGCACCCTTACAGAAGCAGATGATTTCTATTAATTTACAGATTTTTAAATTCTTGATAATCATGTGCTGTGCTTAGTCATGTCCAACTCTTTGTGACCCCATGGACTGTAGCCCACCAGACTCTTTTGTCCATGGGGATTCTCCAAGCAAGAATACTGGAGTGGGGTGCCATGCCCTCCTCCGGGGGATCTTCCCAACCCAGGTCTTCCTCATTACAGGCGGAGTCTTTACCATTTGAGCCACCAGGGAAGCCCAAGAATACTGGAGTGGGTAACCTATCCCTTCTCCAGGAGAACCTCCCTACCCAGGAATTGAATCAGGTTCTCCTCCATTGCAAGTGGATTCTTAACCAGCTGAACTACCAGGGAAACTCATGATAATTTGTCCATAAGAATTTTTGAGATCTTTAGAAAAATTAGAGGTATAATTTTTTGGTATGTAAGAGCAATATGGGCCAAGAAATATTTCCATGTTTGGAGTTACAAAAATAGCACATTAAATTTGTAGGTATATAAGCAATAAGCCACATGTTAAGGATTCCTTGGTGGCTCAGATGGTAAAGAGTTTGCCTAAAATGCAGGAGACCCGAGTTCAATCCCTGGGGTCAGGAAAATTCCCTGGAGAAGGAAATGGCGACCCACTCCAGTATTCTTGCCTGGAAAAACCCATGGACAGAGGAGCCTGGGGGGCTACAGTCCATAGGGTCGCAAAGAGTCAGACACAACTAAGTGACTTCACTTCCCCTAATTAAAAAATAAAGTAATATAAACAAAATAATAAACAACCATGCCCCAGTTTAGAGTTGTGGCTCATATATTACATTAATAGTAAGCCAAAAACTCCTGCAAGAAGAACAAACTATTTTAGCAGGCTGGAGTTTCTGCCTGGATTCAGTGAGCCTACTCTTAAAGCATTTGCTGCTCTGTGACTAAAGCAGTGTCAAAGAACAAAGATAACAGGGCCCTTATAGCTGAATTAGTTCCTGAATTTCTTTTGATTAGTTATATATATGATGTGGAATGGGCTTTCCGTGTAGCTCAGCTGGTAAAGAATCTGCCTGTAATGCAGGAGACCCCAGTTTGATTCCTGGGTCAGGAACTTCCCCTGGAGAGGGGATAGGCTACACACTCCAGTATTTTGGGGGCTTCCCTGGTGGCTCAGATTGTAAAGAATTCCCCTGCAATGTGGAAGACCTGGGTTCAATCCCTGGTTTGGGAAGATCCCCTGGAGGAGAACATGGCAACCCACTCCAGTATTTTTGCCTGGGAAATCCCGTGGACAGAGGAGCTTGAAGGGCTGCAATTCATGGGGTCGCAAAGAGTTGAACACAATTTAGCGACTGAGCGTGCACACATAGAAACACACATACATACGTAATTAGGTACATGTATAATTATACAATCAGCCCTCCTTATCTATGAACTCTGAACCTACAGATACAGAGGGCATTATACTATACCATTTATACTATACATAAGGGACAGTTATATATAACTATCGGAGAAGGCAATGGCACCCGACTCCAGTACTCTTGCTTGGAAAATCCCATGGATGGAGGAGCCTGGTAGGCTGTAGTCCATGGGGTCGCTAAGACTCGGACATGACTGAGCAACTTCCCTTTCACTTTTCACTTTCGTGCATTGGAGAAGGAAATGGCAACCCACTCCAGTGTTCTTGCCTGGAGAATCCCAGGGACAGGGTAGCCTGGTGGGCTTCCATCCATGGGGTCGCACAAAGTGGGACATGACTGAAGCGACTTAGCAGCAGCAGCATATATAAGTATCTGTGTATGGAAGATGCAAGAGTTTGGGCTTGTGCTGTGTCGCTTCAGTCATGTTTGGACTGTAGCCAAACCCAATGGACTGTAGCCCACCAGGCTCCTCTGTTCATGGGATCTTCCAGGCAAAAATATTGGTGTGGGTTGCCATTTCCTACTCCAGGGGATCTTTCCCACTCAGGGATCAAACCCGAGTCTGTTATGGCTCCTGCATTGGCAGGCATGTTCTTTATCACTAGCAACCTGGGAAGCTATATCACCATCATAATACATTCTTTGTTCTTAGAACAGTGGGAGTTTCAAGGTAAATAAGAAAGGAATTTTGCTGCTCTGGAACTTTAGAAGTTGCTGTCATAAACTCTGCTGATATATGTCAGATAGATAGAAGCTAAATACTAAGATTAATGTTCCCAATAAGTAGTTAGCTAAATATTTGTTTGGATCTTTGAATTTATTTACAGGATTGGCCCCAACATCAGTTTGCATTAATTTTTTCTTCTGACACGTGAGCATCCTGCCAGTTTAATCTGTATCTGATTGATGACAGAAGGTCTGGGGTCCAGGGACTATGTTGATTACAATAGTTTATTCTGAAATTGCTCAGAGATGTGTGACCCAGCTTGCGTCACCCTATTGATGTGGAGCCCAAGAAGGCAGACCCAATTGGGCCAAAGGTATTAGGTCCTCTCTCAGCCAGAAAAGCCTGGGATTCTCAGTCATACTTGAGTCTACACTTGAAATAATATGAGCCTAGACTTCCACAGGTCTAGAACAAAGACAGCCTGAGACTAGACTGAAGCTGTCAGGGGGTTCATATCTTCAGAAGCCAAATTGTTCCTCTTAAGTTTGAGGCAAGGAGCAGGGGGTGGGAACAAATTTGTGTTATCTCAAGTTAGTTCATTTCACACTGAATTTTGGAGCAGTCATCACATTTTGGTAACCAATTAATTGCTCTTTTTTTTTTTTTTTTTTGGCTGTATTTTCTAGGAAACCTAACGAAGCATATGAAATCTAAAGCACACATGAAGAAATGCCTGGAGTTGGGGGTCTCAATGACATCAGTCGATGACACCGAAACCGAGGAAGCAGGTATTCACACTTGAGTTGACTGACCTCTTTACTGTGCATGCTGGAGCTTTGCGGCCAAGGTGGTAAAATAAATATAGGTATTAAAAAAAAAACTGATCACGTTTCATTTTACTAAATACTAAACAGAGAAGAGAAGTCTGACGCATTGAATTGCTTGAGACTTAATGAAAAGAAATGCATTTCAGTTTTGGCTGAAGAAGTAGAAATGCCTTACTGTGAAAATAATTTTATCATTATTAGAACAGAACCATAAAGGAAATCTAATTGCATTTAAGTTGTAATGGTGATTTAAATCTTATGATGATACTTTTTGGGAAATTTGCAAAGCATTTTAATGTCTTATTTTTTTGATCAAGAGGAAATCTAGTAGAAAAAAAATGTCCATCAATAACCTCAGTAGAAAATCTGGGAATCAGCTGGACTTCCTGACTTGTAGAGACAGGTTCTTGCTTTTCTTTTTCCTCTAATATCATCATTAACAACATTATGTATCTACTTATTGAGGGTTTTCTATGAGTGGTGTGATACCTGAGCTACAAGTTCCTACTCTGGGGGCCATATTGTAGGTGGGAATGAAACCAGATAGCTACATAAAAAGATAAGAACCAACCAGTGTCACAGAGGTAAGTGCTCATGTTATAGGAGTTCAGAGATGACCACCTCTAGGGGCTAGAGGATTGAGGAAAGCTTTTGCAAAGAGATGGCATCTGAATGAGCTTCTAACCTTCTTGTTTGAATCTTGATGTTCACTCTCTTTGTTCAATTGCTTCAGAAACAATGGAAGATTTGCACAAGGCAAGTGAGAAGCACAGCATGTCCAGCATTTCAACTGATCATCAGTTCTCAGATGCTGAAGAATCGGATGGTGAAGATGGAGATGATAATGACGATGACGACGAAGATGATGAAGACTTTGATGACCAAGGAGATTTGACACCAAAAACAAGATCAAGAAGCACCAGTCCCCAGCCTCCTAGATTCTCCTCCTTGCCGGTGAATGTTGGCGCTGTGCCCCACGGGGTTCCTTCCGATAGCTCCCTGGGGCATTCTTCATTGATCAGCTATTTGGTTACGTTGCCAAGTATTCAGGTTACTCAGCTGATGACACCAAGTGACTCATGTGAAGATACTCAGATGACAGAATACCAGAGGTTATTCCAGAGCAAAAGTACAGACTCAGAACCAGACAAAGACAGGTTAGACATCCCCAGTTGTATGGATGAAGACTGCATGCTGTCTTCAGAGCCAGGCTCCTCCCCACGGGACTTCTCACCCTCCAGCCGCCATTCCTCTCCAGGATATGATTCTTCACCCTGTCGAGATAATTCACCAAAGAGGTGTCTGATACCCAAAGGGGATTTGTCACCCAGAAGACATTTGTCACCTAGGAGAGATCTGTCACCCATGCGACATCTTTCACCAAGAAAGGAAGCTGCCTTGAGAAGAGAGATGTCACAGAGAGATGTTTCGCCAAGAAGGCATCTGTCCCCAAGGAGGCCAGTGTCACCTGGGAAAGAAATCATGGCCAGGAGGGACCTCTCTCCCAGGAGAGAGAGAAGATACATGACCACCATAAGAGCACCATCTCCCAGAAGGGCTTTATACCACAACCCACCGTTGTCCATGGGGCAGTATTTGCAAGCAGAGCCAATTGTATTGGGGCCTCCTGTAAGTATCCTTAGTTTTCTCTTTCTAATATATAAGCCCAAGCTCATTGGAGCCTCTTGATGACACACTGGTGTGAAATTTATTATGACATGGGTATCTCTCATGGGGAGGAGTGAATTTGGTTACTGAAAATAGCAGGAAGGCATTTTTATCACATGCTATTGTCAATCACATGGCTATGGCGTTACCCCAAGTGTAGTATTGCATCAGAGAAGAGCATTTCAATCTGGTAATGACAGGTGAGATCTTTCCGAATGCTTTCTAAGCTTAACTCATTATATATAGGCAGGAGTTGAAACCTTGGCATGAGTGGAAAAGGTAAAAAGTCTTTGGAATGACATGACTGCCTAGACAGACAGTCTGAGGGATATTTAGGTATCATTTATCTAACTCTCTACCAGGTGAAAATTCTGATTCAGGCATTAGCATTGACTTTCAATCAAAAAAAAATTTTTAAATAAACTAATTACTTTGCTGATAGTGAGTGGATGTGTGAAACCAGTAAGGGACCAGGAAAGGGAAGAGTGAACCCTGTGGTATAAATGAAAGGCATGAACATGCCTGCTTTTCTTGCTGGTCCCACCACCTCCTGTTACCAAGAGCCCTTGTTCAGTGATATTGTGAGCTCACAAAGTGGGCAGTCGGAAGAGGTAAGGGAGAAAGCATCAGAGGAGATTTCTGTGGACGCCCTCATTATAGATTAAGATAACAACAGTAGCAATCATGAATGAAATGTGGGCAGTAGGGCTTAATGCACATCCATAGAAGAGGATCAGCCCTGCCTCACTTCACCAACATGATAGATCTTGATGTCTTTTTCAACTTGTGTGAAAAAAAAAAACAAAAACGAAAGAAGCAGGCACCTAGCATACCTAGCGTAGACAGAGGAAGGATACCTTTGGAGTTTGGCTACTTTAAATGTGCTTTTTGTTTCCTGGGCTCTATTCGTGGCCATTCTCTCTTTGCTCTGGATTTCCATCATGTGGGTCGTCACTGCCCTTCACAGCCAAGGAAGCACTACCAGCTGTCAGCTCTGCCGTCTTATCACGGCCCTAGTGATCAGCTTCCCCTCTCTCATCTTCTTTTCACCATCCTGAATTAGATGCTTAGATTCACATTTTGAGCTTTAGGAAAACTCCCTGCTGCATTCTACTCCCCAGCCCCAAGACCCTCTGTTTACAAGCCTGCCACCAGCATAGCCTCAGGGTACAATGACTGTAGAAACATGCATAGCAATCAAGACATAACTTCGCTGCTGAGCTAATAAATTAGCCGGCTAAGAAAAAGAGGGGCATTTCCTCAGGTTTTTGAGTCTTAGTGGTACCAAGTAGAAAGGAGGGCTCTTCTGAAGTTCATGCTATTGAAGGATAGAGTGAGAAGTCACTTTCATACCAGAATACCACATCTGGGGTGGAAAATGCTTTTTCTGGTATTTGTTGTTCAGTCACTAAGTCGTGTCTGACTCTTTGTGACCCCATGGATTGCAGCACACCAGGCTTCCCTGTCCTTCACTATCTCCAGAGTTTGCTCAGACTCATGTCCATTGAGTCGATGATGCCATGTCATTCTCTGTCATCCCCTTCTCCTCCTGCCCTTAGCTGTTCCCAGCATCAGGGTCTTTTCCAATGAGTCAGCTCTTTGCAACAGGTGGCCAAAGGATTGGAGCTTTGGCTTCAGTATCAGTCCCTCCAGTGAATATTCAGGGTTGATTTCATTGACTGGTTTGATCTCCTTGCAGTCCAAGGGACTCTCAAGAGTCTTCTCAGGCACCACAGTTCAAAAGCATCAGTTCTTTGGTGCTCAGCCTTCTATATGGTTCACCTCTCACATCTGTACATGACTACTTGAGAAACCATAGATTTGACTGGATGAACCTTTGTTGACAAAGTGATGTCCCTGCTTTTTAGTAATCTGTCTGGGTTTGTCATGGCTTTTCTTCCAAGGAGCAAGCGTCTTTTAATTTCATAACTGCAGTCACCATCCACGGTGATTTTGGAGCCCACAAAAATAAAGTCTGTCACTGTTGCCATTTTTTCCCCATCTATTTGCCATGAAGTGATGGGACTGGATGCCATGACCTTAGTTTTCTTAATGTTGAGTATTAAGCCAGCTTTTTCACTCTCCTCTTTCACCTTCATCAAGAGGCTCTTTAGTTCCTCTTTGCTTTCTGTCATTAAGGTGGTGTCATGTGCATATTTGAGACTGGTGATATTTCTCCTGGCAATCTTGATTCCAGCCTGTGATTCATCCAGCCTGGCATTTCACATGATGTACTCTGCATATACGTTAAATAAGCAGAGTAATAATTACAGCCTTGATGTACTCCTTTCCCAACTTAAACAAGTCCATTGTTCCATGTCCGGTTCTAACTGTTGCTTCTTAATCTGCATACAGATTTCTCAGGAGGCAGGTAAGGTGGCCTGGTACTCCCATCTCTTGAAGAATTGTCCACAGTTTGTTGCCATCCACACGGTCAAGGCTTTAGCATAGTCAGTGAAGCAGAAGTAGATGTTTTTCTGGAATTCCCTTGTGTTTTCTATGATCGAATGGATATTGCCAGTTTGATCTCTGGTTAGACCCAATGGTGCTGTGGAGTGTGTGAGCTGAGGCTCCCCCATTCTAATTGGCCTAGTGGGTCAAAACTCTGATATTTGGGAGATGTTGGAGTATATCCAGTCATCTGTAGGCATAAAAAATAATGCTTTGGTGCCAACACAGTATTGTTATTAAAAAATAATAGCAACTCACAGTCACTTTGGGCAAAGGAAGCAAAGAAGTGGACTTAAAGACTTCATCTAATTTTTGGATCTCTGCCCAGAAAGTTGTTGTTGAAAAGAAATTGGTTTTATTAGTGATTGAATTTGTACTTTTTTTTCATACCAGTTCACCTGGATATTTAACAAAATTGTTGAACTTTACCATTTATGAAGCCCAAGTGTTGAGCTTTTGCTCTATTACCCAGTTTAATTCTCTGTAGACAGTTCTTAACATGCTACTTTGCTCATGTGATAGGAAAGAATAGCCCTTGGAATCCTTCCTAAAGCAGGGACGCTTGGTCTCTGATGCTTCCCATTTGATGCTTTAGCACTCTGTTTTTGAGGGGCAGCAGAGAATTTTTGTCTTTCTATGATGTATGGACAAGATTCTCATTGTGAAAAAGAATCAGTGATCCTTTAAGGAGTACTTCTCCTGACTGCTGTAGTAGATGAGTGCTTCCCTCTCTCTGAAGAATGTATGTTGTTCTTCTTCAGTCACTAAGTCGTGTCCAGCTCTCTGTGACCCCATGGATTGCAGCATGCCAGGTTTCCCTGTCCTTCACTATCTCCCAGAGTTTGCTCGGACTCTCATGTTCATTGAGCAGATGATGCTATCCAGCCGTCTTATGTATGAACGTATTAAATTGGAATAACCCTAAAGATAATTATTTTTGATAGAAATTCTGTTAGCAATACCTGTGGTTTAACATTGACCAAGCGCTCACAGGGCAGTTACTCTGGCATTGAAAGGACCTGGTAGCCAAGCATGGCACACTCGTTATCTGCTTCAGCCTGTAGTGGTAGGTTCCAGGGAGCAAGTTTGGAGGAGATGATATGCAGTCACTGAGATTCTAGAACCCTTCTATTTCTGCTCTAGTGTCCTTTGGTTAATTTTCATTTTAAAATAGATGCTAGGTAGGTAGGTAGATAGGTAGATGGATGGATAGATAAAGAGAAAAGCAAAGAAGAAATAAAGAGAGGGAAGAAAGGAGGGAGGGAAGAAGGACAGAAGGAAGAAAGGAAGGAAGAGGAAGAGAGAAAAGTCTTTTATTCATTCGTTCAGTAAATATTTTTTGAGGGTTTAATCATATGTGGCTCAATGATGATGGTGGAAAAATTGTATGGTTTCTGGCCTCATCCTTTTTAAACAAGAATTGTTCCTTTTCCACTTTTAAAGTTTTGGTAGATAAATAGCGAAGAGACAAAGAAAGTGCGTCCTGGTCCTCAGTGCAGAGCGTCCGTGGACACTGTCTAGAACAAGCGCCATGACTTGGTTCCAGCCCTTGCTCTCTGTGTGGTCTTGGGCAAGTCACTTAACCTCTTGGGCAGTTTTTTCATCTGTTTGTGGCAGCCAGGGAGGTGGGCCAAGTAGACTTCTGTCCTTGAAGGAACTTACCATTCAGCTGTAAGGAATGTAGTGAGCTAACAGCCTCCTGATGTTCGAACCTTCAGGATAGACCTCCGTTTTCAAGCCAAGGCCACGTTCTCCCCTGCAACCTCTATCAGTGGCTGAGCCTGGATCAGTTCCAGCTGACCCCCTGCTTCCTCTCCCTGTTAGCGCCACATACCTTATATCCCTGCTCCCCCATCACCAACCCCAGCCGGAACTCCTGTACCTCTACCTCCTTCTTATCCTCTGCTTCCAGAGGACCTACTGACACTGTTGAAAAGATGAGTTGGGGTAAATATTTGGTACATAGGATACAGATAGATATACACACACATATGCATACACTTAGCACAACCCACACAGGCATTCATTATTCATATTTCTGTGTCAAGATTTTTAAGTAAGATGGGAGTTTATTCATATTAAAATGGTAAGGCTCAAATTGTAAAACAAGATAAGGTTGCAAATGAAGTAAAAATTTGAGTAGAAAAATCTTTTGGAGAGTTATTTGGAAGGTGAAGAAGGGGTGAGTCTGAGGACAAAGAGTATGTGAAAGGCTTGGCAGTATCCAGAGCCATGGAAGTGGTTACATGATAGGAATTGTAGACTTGCTTCTGTGGTTGTAATCATTTAATGTCTGGTCAGTAAAAGTCTGAATATAACACTTGTATTCTTAACACAAAATTCTATTGGCTTTTGAACAGATTGAATACATCCTATTTTTAGAGGACACTTCATCACTCGCTTTGTTGGACTTGAGTCAGAGATCTTATGAAATAGGACAGCTCTGTCTTTGGCTGCCTCACAAACCCCCATTCTGATTAGGTATATACCGTGGACATCACAGAATAGCAACCAGAGGCAAGATGGAAAAAGAGCCAAACTATGTTTTATTTCAAACTTTACATCTGTGATCATTGTGATCCAAAGAAGATTGATTTGGTTACATTCACAGGTGGTTACTGTAGGCATTATGATCTTCCACCTTACCTAGTGTTGGATGAAGTAAACATGCCTTTTTTAAACCAGAGCAGATAAATGCAAGAGGGATTTTTTTAGTCGTATTTAATGATTTCTTTCTCATACCACAGAATTCTCCCCTTACCTAGCTTATGAGGTCCTTAGCTTATGAGGATTGATGTTTACATGATTTCTCCTGCACTTTCAGCACAAGTCATTTGTTTTTGGCTTGAATAAGGTGAAGCCTAGAACAGGGTAAGGGCCAAGAATGGTACAGAGTAGCAGAAATGATGGATAATTTATCATTCCTAACCTGGTCTCACAATCTAATTAGAACTGGATGAATCATTAATGGTATAGAGCACACCTTGCATTTTTGACCTGAAACATTCTTAGAATGATGGCACAGTGGTAAAGAATCTGCCTCCAATGCAGGAGACACAGGTTCAATACCTGGGTTGGGAAGATCCTCTGGAGAAGGAAATGGCAACCCACTCTAGTATTCTTGCTTAGAGAATCCCATGAACAGAGGAGCCTAGCGGGGTACAGTCCATGGGGTCACAAAGAGTCAGACATGACTGAGTGACTAACCATGCATGCATTAAAAGGATGAATCTCAATTAATTGAAGCTTCGTCATCTCATTTAAACCCGATAATCTCACAGTTAGGGTAGGTTTTGCTATAGAAACAATTATACAAAATGGATTCTCCGTTTTCAGGACTGGGACCATGAAATCTGGATTTCTGGCCCAAAACCTTAAATGTCCTAATTTATTAATTGCCAAGAAGATTTTTAAGTGGAAATAATAACACAGAAAAATTAAAATACAGTTATTTCTGGTTCCCAGCCACAGTCTATTATAAATTATAACTATTTGAAATACTTAACATTAACTACTTTGATGCATAGTTTTCATACAAAATCTGGCCTTGAATTACGGTTTGATGGAGATGCTGGTGCTGAGCTTCTGCCTCAATGCCTCCTGAGCAGAAATCTATTTCTTTAGAGCAGTGTCTTGCACATTGGAGGGACCAGTTTGTGTATCACCACCATTTTGTCATCTGTTCTGTAAAAGACTAAAAAAGAAAAAAAAGAGAGCTAATTTTCAAGCTTGTCACTCCATTTATATTCATCAACCCTTAAGAAAAATATTAAAAATCTGCCCAGTATATAAACAGATGGTAATCGTTTAACTTTCTTTTGGATTTAAAAACTTGTTATTAGTGTTTTTTGGCTCAGTAAAGTTTTTCTGGTAATTATCCATTATTTTCTTTTCATTCTGTCTTACAAAAAAAAAAAAACACCAGAGCTGGACCATGTCTCTGTACCTAGTGGAAAACACACTGCAGGTTTTATCACATTCCTTTTTAACAACAAAAGCAACTTTCACAGACCTACCTGCTTCATTCAAGAATCCTAAAAGACTGCGGAGCAAACCTCTTTTGTCTTGAGAAATCAAAGAGTGATAGAAAGATTAGGGAGTCTTCACGTGTTTTAAAGGAATGAGTGAGTGAGTGAGTGAATGAATGAAACAGCTTGACCTAAACGTGAGGCATGCTGGGTCCTAAGTGTTGTCTCTCTGTTTCCCCGATGCAGAATTTAAGAAGAGGATTACCTCAGGTTCCTTACTTCAGTCTCTATGGAGACCAAGAAGGTGCTTATGAACATCCAGGCTCCAGCCTTTTCCCTGAGGGTCCTAATGACTATGTCTTCAGTCATCTTCCACTCCACTCTCAGCAACAAGTGCGAGCTCCTATCCCCATGGTGCCAGTTGGTGGGATCCAAATGGTTCACTCCATACCGCCGGCCCTTTCCGGTTTACACCCTCCACCCACATTGCCTCTGCCAATGGAGGGCTCCGAGGAGAAGAGGGGAGCCTCAGGGGACTCCTTCGCCAAGGATCCCTACGCAGTTTCGAAGCAGCATGGGAAGCGGTCGCCTTACGCTCCCCAGTCATCTGGTCCACCTAGCACGCCCTCCTCTCCGCGGCTCCTGATGAAACAGAGCACTTCAGAAGACAGCCTGAATGCCACAGAGCGGGAACAGGAGGAAAACATACAGACTTGCACAAAAGCCATCGCCTCCCTCCGGATTGCCACAGAAGAGGCCGCTCTGCTTGGGGCAGATCAGTCAGCTCGGGGGCAGGCGCCTCATCAGAAACCCTTGGAAAGTGCACAGGCTAGCATTAGACACTTTAGTGGACCTGAGCCAGGTCAGCCCTGTACCTCAGCTTCCCACCCTGACTTGCATGATGGCGAAAAGGACAATTTTGGTACATCCCAGACTGCATTCGCCCACTCCACGTTTTACAGCAAGAGTTGTCTGGATGACCAACAGTCAGGCTTTCAAGAGAGCAAGGAATTACCTTCAAGCACAGAGGCAGGCAAGGAACCGGCTTCAGAAAAGAGTCAACTACATTGATCTAAGATGCATGGAGACTTTCATTTCCACATTTTCCCATTTGTTTTTGTTTTCGTTTTTCTAGAAATAGAGGTAATCAAGTTTATAGCATGCCTGTCCTAAGTTACTGGTAGTTTGCTATTATATATACTTTTGTTATATCAAAAGAATTAGGTAAATTAACAAGTCATCATGAGCCTGACCAAAACAAAATTTGAAATTAACCTATTGGGTCTGGTACTTTTAAAATTGTACAGATGTTTGTGCCTTTTCTTTACTTTGCTTATATTCTTATAAGCATTTTTTAGCAGTAATTTGTACATATTTTAGAATTTGTGTATCTGCTTTGTAATAAATGTAATTTCTTTCCTTTTTTGGACACTTGGATCTAAATGATGTAAAGCAAAACAGCATCAATATATATGTGAGGTTGCACTAAAACATATTTTTATATGATTAAAACTGAACAGCTTTTATGTACAGCTCTGATTCTGTAATACTAATATTTATTTACTTTGTTTCATAAATTGTACATTTTTTCTTAATGTTGTGGATTGCTTTTCTATGTGAAGCATGGGGTTTACTGTTGCGTAACTAGAACAAAAAATGTATATTGTAAACAAGATATTTAAACTAGAGTATCTTATTCTGCACTTATGCATTAGTTAAAAAAAAAAAGATAAAGGATGTATCAGTCAGTTCTTAACTCTTGTAAATTTTTTGTCTCTTGTTTGCTGGATTGACTATAACTTAAGTGCTGATTGTGATTTTAAACTGATAGTACCGTTAAGCATTAAAGTAAACAATGTGCTATTGTGAGTTTTTTCAAAGCTTTATAAATCAGTTATAAATAATATTAAAAGTATTTGGTCTTATGTGAACATGTTGATCTATATACTCAACTAAAAATATGGGAAAACATTCCGCCCCATGTAAATATGTACAAGTGCATCACTGGTACAATTTTATGTAACTCAGTTGGACACTAGGTTGCCACAGACCTATGCTAGGGTGTCTTTAAAAATTAAAGTGACAAAGCACACGGGACTGTGTTGAGCTTGGTTATCGGCCGGCCCGGTGGCTTGGCAGGCAGTGCTGTGCGCTGCCCGTGGAGAAGACCTGGGCTTATCAATCTCCTTGGTTCTTGCTGCACGAGATGGTGACTGGAACTAAGGCTACTACGGAGGGGTCGCGCTTGGACTGAGAGGTGGGTGTGGAAGCGGGGAAGGGTGTGGGGAGCTGCTCCCCAGCCTTTCCCGTCAGCCAGTCTGCACGGTAACAGGGTTGACATCAGCTCTGGGGGAAGCCACTTGACCCTACTGCAGAAGGGAAGAGTGTCAGACCCCTGGCTATCTCAGGGGGAATGGAAAAGAAGCTTACCAGGGGAAAGAACTTGTGGGAGGATGCTGTCTTTTGTATATAACATTCAGAATGGGCTTTGGTTAGCGTTGACGATGGGCAGAGCCTTTGTAGGTTCCGAAGAGTGGAAGGAAGGGAAGGGGTACAATACATGGGCACACACAAACACGTGTGTGCACACACACACACACACACACAATCTGGGTTATCTTTGTGCTATATAGTGGATTATAATTCTGTGAAACCAAGTTTGTATATTGAATTACATTAAGGAGTGTTCTTTAAAAAGAGAAATAAATATACGATTACATGCTTGAGGTGTCTAGTTTTTATGTGTTGTTTGACATTTTGATTTCCCAATTTTGTTGCTGGAGAAATGTTGATGCTACCAACATGCCATCTGTGCTTTTCACTCCTAGGCTCTGCCCATCCCAGGCTGCGCAGAGTATGAATGCCTTGAACAAGTGAGAAGGCAGTCGTTGGCTTCAGCATGTCACCTGATTAGAACAGAGAGTGGTCAGCACAGTGTGAGTTCTAGAAATGGAGTCCTTAGAACCTGGACATGGCAATGGGTGTCTGAAAAGAGTCGTGAAGAAATCAAATCATCATTTCCCCTCTGCTTCCCTCTCAGCATGCATACATGTCTGAAATTCTACTACCCGGGAAGCCTCCTGATTTTTGCTGAAATGACTGAAGGTAAAAGCCAACTGAAACCAATACACCATATAATATCCACAAATCACAGTTCTTTTATTACAAAAGAGTAGAATCTTAAATAATGGAAGTAGCTCATTAAAGGTCAAAATCTATGGGTATTTCCATTCCAGAAATCTCAAATTGGCGGATTTACAACTTACCTATGATGTTTTATAAGCCAGGCTGTCTCTTTAAAACTATGTTTTACAAAGGTGATTTAAAAGCCACCATGGCCAGCCTAATATCCATCTCTCACAGAGAAGAATCCTTGAAACATTTAATTGCATAGGGTGATTTGTGTGTTTTACTCCTCACTTATGTGTGTGTGTGTGTGTGTGATCCCAGGTCAAATCAAATGCTCTGCTTCTTCCTCTGATTCATTGCATGTATTCACTTGCTCATAAAACAGTTTTTGAATCCCTACTATGAACTGGGTGCTATAATGCGCATTTAGGGTGGATAAGAGTATTCCTGCCATCAAGGAGACCAAATAAAGAAATGATATGTGAGTAAATGTGTGCAGTATGCTATTAGTGCTAAAATAATGGTACATTTGATGTATTTTGCAATCGCAAAGGAGCAACCACCCTGCTGAGAATGGAAGGAGGGATGGAGCAAGCTTCTTTGCAGAGGTGGTCCTGGAGCATTACCAACCAGGGTTCTTGACCTTCTTAATCAATAGAAATTGCTGAGTTCAGACAAGAAATCCTGGCAAGGTTTCACTGGGGACGCCTGCTGCAGCACAGAGAAGTGAGAAGAACCAGCAGGTGCCTGTGCTTGTCCGCTTGCTGGGAGGGAGCAAGCTGGTACCTTGTACGAGGCGAGGGTAGGTGTGGGTCCAGGGGGCGGGCTGGAGTGGTGGCTTAGTTGGTTTGCCCACCCTTTCCGTGGTCATGTACAGAGGGTGTGCCCAGTACTCTGCTTTGGCTCCCAAATCCCTGCTTTTGTCCCAGCTCTTCAGAAGTGACCATTGGGCTTCTTGGTCTTTCTGCACCTTGTTCTCCATAATTTGTCCCAACTGTCTATTTTTAGTCCTTTATAACTTCATTGTATTTCATCGCTCAAGGAGACGTTTGCTTAGGTGCAAGCACTGGAGCAAACAGTCCCAGGTCCCAGGTCTCATCCTAACAATTTATTGACTTATTCAATAGATAAACTTCACCATGGCCACTGGGACACTGTTCTGTGTGCTAGGTGCACGGTACTACGCAAAACACAGCAGGTCCTTGCCTTCATGAAGTTTACATTCCAGTAGAGGTGGGACAGTTTTGCTTAATGAAAAGGAATTGATCATAACTAGTGACTGATTTGCTGTCGGGGGAGAGAGAGATGGAGGACCTAAAGATGACCTAAAGAGTTTTAACCAGGGCAGTGGAAAGAGGTGGTCTTGCTAACCAAGAAAAAGCCTGGATTTATACTATATTTGGAGAAGCAGGTAAAGAAATGAGCTTCCCACTACAGTTCATAAGGAATGTGTCTCAAGAAAGGCCCAAACTGGAGGCTGATTTGTCCCTTCTTGTCACTTAATGGTAGCTGAGCCTTAACTGGATGAAATCCCTCAAGGTGTATGTGTTTGGAGAGCTAGAAAGAGGAAGTTTGAGGACTCTCATAGGAGAGAAGTTAATTCATGACATAGGATGTCTTAGGGCATCAGGACTTACTCTTCTTATGGAACCCTATTTGTAAAAGGATGTGCTCAGTTGCTCAGTCTTGTCCGACTCTTTGCAACCCCATGAACTGTACCCCACCAGGCTCCTTTGTCCATGGGATTTTTCAGGCAAGAACACTGGAGTGTATTCCCATTTCCTTCTTCAAGGTGTAAAGGGATGGACTGTAGTGTATTTCCCAGTTCAACTCAAGCCCAGTCACATTGTCAGACCTGGTTACCAGAGAGTATATACTGAGTCTCATAGCACAGCATAACATCGTCTCAAATTGTACTTGAGATGTGGCTGGTCCAAAGTGATAAGTGCTATAAATATAAAGTACATGCCAGACTTTGAAGACATGGCAAAAGGAGGAGGCCACATGTCTTTTACAGTTGACATGATTAGCATTTGGATATCGTAAGTTAAATAAATTGTTATTAAAATTGATGGCTCACATTTCCTTTTCTAAATATTGGTCCAGAAAATTGAAAATTGCATATATGTCTTGTTGTGTTTCTCTTGGATGATGGTGAAGAAAGGAGAGATCTGAGGAGGTAAGAGAGGAAACTGAGCTTAGCTCGGAGGCTATTTCCATAGGAGATGAGGGTAGCCTGAAATACTGTGGTGGTAGTCAGGATAGAGAAAAACAGATAGGTTTGAAATATGCAGAGGGACTAGAATTTACGGGAAAGGGAGTTTATTGGATATAGGCCTCTCAGAAAAGAGAAGAGTCACATATAATGCTCCATGGCTAGCTGGCTACTACTGGGTTAAACATGACGCCTTTTCACTACAAGGCTAAATCCAGATGGGAGCAGGTTTGGGGGAGTAATGGGCAGTTACCGAGTTTGGTGACCCTGGTCTCCTGAGTTTGGGGTCCCTGTGGGGCATCCATAAGGAAAGATTCAAGGAGTGACTGGATATGTGGGTCTTCTAATACGGTATCAAAAATAGTAATGATACCACCAACCATTTATTTAAACCTATCGTATGTTCAAGAATATCCCATTTAATCCTCTCATCTATTCATGGATACTCTAAATATGCCACCTTCCCTTTCTTTTTTATTTTTTAAAGTTTCTCTATATCAGGGGTCCACAGTCCTATTAAACCCAGTGCCACTCTCGTTTCCTGATACATGTTTTATCATGCCCCTTTTATATAACATAATTGGCCTTTACATAACATTTCAAATTTTTCAATATAATATTCTAGCCATATGTAAAGGGAGAAATGACAGAAATGTAATCTCTAAGGCAATTTTCTTTCTTTATTCACTAGATAAATGCTCTTTATTCCAGTTAAAGGTTACAGTAGAAGATCTAATGACGTTGTTTGGTACCTGCACCTCTACACAGATCACCAGGAATATGACAGCTGCCAATGCAGGCTCATACCAGTGCATCGTGTTGGGAGTTCACGGACCACAAGTCTTATTGCCCAAAGGATATGATGTTCTGAAATGGTGAACAAATCTTGGAAAATTCCAAACAAAACAAAACCAACATTTTTCTTGACGGTAGCTGCCTTCCTAGAACAAGTCATAGTTCTCCTCTAACATTTGCTTTCAAATTTGTTCCAAAGCAGTTGATATATTAAGGAACAATCTAAACATAATACATTTGCTGATTATGCAGGACATTTTCTGCGAGAAACACGGGGCAGACCCAGAGAAGTGCACTTCTTCTGAATGATCCATGTTCAGGAGTACACACACATACAAATTAACACACCAGACACAGATCAGCTACTTCATTTCATCACACCTGGACACGTAGTGAATGGGGCTATGGCTTTCCATCCAGTTTCAGATAACCCTCCACCACCTCACAATTACTCACAAAGGTGGACTCCTCTGTTACCCACTTCCACTAGTGAACTTTAGGGGCTTCTTCCCCCCAGTACTTATTGTAGTTCTTGTATATTTCTTAACCATTTACCATGTATAAAACTATGCTGCTATTTTTATTGGGATTCCATCTTTTTATTTATGTGTTGAGTATAGTGTCCCTAACTGCATTTTTCTCATAAGCCCTGTGTTTTTTGGCATGATTTTGCATAGCATGATGATTTTTAGAAACACTTCTTATAGCAGAAACGACTTATTAAAGATCTATTCCATCCCCAGTTTGTCTTTAAAATAAAACAGATTCTAGATTCATATAAATCATAAATCTAAATAGACCTTTCACTTTCATGAATGTCTCCTCTGGGATAAAGAAAAAAAATGAGTATCTCCTCTGGAGGAACATTAGCAAGTTGTCCAGAACTGTCCTACACACTGCTGGGACCTCAGCGTCCCAGAAGCTGGTCTACTAAATGTCAGTGTTACACTGCAGTCATGATATCCTGCAATTATAGCAGTAATGGACAAGTCTTCATATATTCCTAAAGGGCTCTGGGTGTTTATGCGTGTGATACTGCCCCAATTAAGAACCACTGGTCTGTTTGAAGCTGGGGGAAATAAATAGAAATTCATCAGACAGAAATGTACATATTTATTCTAAAATTCTCATCCTCAATATCACAGAATCAAACATTTTGAGCTTTATATCTGAAATGATTTTTCAAAGCATTTGACAGTTTCTAGAAGTCTATTCTGATTATAGTTGCTGACACATAAATTCACCCATAGTGTGGTAAGAAGATTACTACTACTTAAGTGATGCCAGGAAATTCCCTGGTGATCCAGTGGATTGCACTCTGCAGTTTCACTGCCAAGGGCCCAGGTTAGATCCCTAGTCAAGGAACTAAGATTCCACAAGCTGTGAGGTGAAGACAAAAATTTAAAAAAAAAAATTATAGTCCTGAAAAAAAAAAAAAGATGCCAGTAACTACTTTTTTACTACTTTATGTCTGCTGTTACTAAAATGATGAAGTTCAAATCCAAGTTAGACACCAAGATCACTACTATATCTATCACATTATTGTCATCCATGCAGTCTCCCTATTACTATGTTTATTCAGTGTGATAACATAGATTTGTAAAATTTACAAACATGCAAACAGTACTTTACATACATATTCAAAGGTCTTCAAATTGACTTCTACCTATAAAATCATAAAAGTAACATTTCTTTACTCTCTTCACAAACCAAGCTGAATGCTCAAAGCTGTTCCCAATATATCTGAGCATTTTTGCTGTTACCAGTTGAATTACATGCGGTTGAATTTAATCCCAAACCAGTTTATGCAAGTTTTGTGGATTATTGAAGTTGCATAATTTAAATGTCCATAAAACTATGAAGTATGAGTACAAAAAGGGAGAGTACTTACGACGACAAAGTTAAATGCTTTAGAAAGATTTAATAAAGATGAGTCACTAAAATTTGTCGTTGAATTATATGTGGTTGATACAACTATAAAAGAGTCAAAAAAGAAAATAAAAACTAAAAATGATTCTGCCCTCCAACTGATTCTTGAATGTCTTTGAATTCTCACTCCTCTTTAAATAAAGTTGGAATTTTAGTTTATTATGGTTGGGTTTTATTTAAGCTACCTGATTAGATTTACAACAGCAGACTCATACTCGAAAGATGGTACATTTCCATATGCTAAAAGAAGATAAATGTATGAGCGTTTTTAACTAAGTTAAAAGGAAATATTTAAAGGTGTAATTATTAACTTTTATAATCCTTTGACTTTTTAATTTAATTTAATTTTATTTTTTAACTTTACAATATTGTATTGGCTTTGCCATATATCAAAATGAATCCGCCACAGGTATACATGTGTTCCCCATCCTGAACCCTCCTCACTCCTCCCTCCCCATACCATCCCTCTGGGTCATCCCAGTGCACCAGCCCCAAGCATCCTGGCCTGGCGATGACTAATGAGAGAACATCTCAGCATCAGTCATGTACTCCTTTGACTTTTTAAAATCAAGCAATCAACTACTAATTCTGGTTGCATTATATAAGACAATTTACTGTATATTGCATTTCTAGAGTTTGGTGTAAGAGAACCAAACCACAAGAACCAATAATGGAGAATTCACAAATAGAACAAATATAGATCATCATTTGTTTCTCTTTATAACATTGGGGGTCCAGGATAAAAAAAAAATAACGTCTTTCATCTTTGAAAGTAAAAGTCTAAGGGAAAAAAAAAGCAGTGTCTAAGGAAAAAGCAGAGTCTAAGGAAGATTCCAAAATAAATACTTATTAACTCTTTTCTAACAACCTCTTTTTTCATATTAATCATTCTCTTTTTCCCGAGATGGACAGGAGAGATTAATTAACTGCACCCTTAATTTTAAAATGCAAACATCACCACAGAAACCTCCTTTTTGCATTCTTTATCCATGAGCGAGATCTCAGAATTAAAATATCTATTTTGAGGCCAACCGGTAACTATAAACTCCAGTGTAAACAAATCCTGCTTGGTGGAGAAAGATGGCAAGAATGAGCAGGAGTGGTATTCTGGAATGCCTGTTTCTTTCTTTCCAAACTTATACCAGGAAGACTTGCCAATTGTTTAGGTCCACTATGCACCATTCAACATTTTGGACATGGACATGTTTAGGATAAGTTATACCAGAATGCTCCCTTTTCATTTTTATTTTCTGTAAAGTTCCAGGAAAAAAAATTTATTTTTTTTTTAGTCATATTAAATAAGGTGTCAAAAATCTCTAAGGAATGTAAACCTTGGAAAGTATAGAAGGCCCCAAAGCCAACCCTTATACTTCTTGCCATCTCACCTCCTCCCAAGAAAAGTATAGCATTGCTTCCAGATTTGGTAGGCTCTGTACTGGGGGACCCTCCTGAGAAGGTGGCAGGGAGAGAGTCGGAGTTTGAAGAAACAGCACTTGCGGGGTATTTGTGAGATTCAAAATATTAGTCCTACTCTTAGAAGGAATAGAAACAAGCCATCATCCTTGCCACCATCAAGCAAGATCTCTGTTAAATTGGGTGAAAAGTGAAAATGTTAGTTACTTCTGACTCTTTGTGATGAACTATAGCCCACAAGGCTCCTCTGTCCATGGAATTCTCTAGGCAAGAATATTGGAGTGGGTTGCCATTCCCTTCTCCATGGGATCTTCTTGCCCCAGGGATCCAACTCTGGTCTCTTGCATTGCAGGCAGATCCTTTACCATCTAAGCCACCAGGGAAGCCTGTGGTGGGTTTTCAAGGCACAGTTGTGTAACATATAACTCTTACTGCTTGTCTCTGCATTTCTGTCTGACTCAGGATTTAGAACAGGGTTGACAGTATGAAGCATGTGAGTCTCCTCAGCTCCTTTCCAGTTCTTGATGGATGTCAGTAGTCAGGCTTGTCCTTTTTCTCAAGAGGCAGCAATGTCAGCAAGTTCAAATCTGTGCTTTGCTACTTCCTAGTTCTGTGGCCTTGGATAAGTTATGGGAGGATAACTGCTGGAACAAACAGCCCCTAAGTTTCAGGGGCTGCATGCACAAGTAGTCTATTTTAAACTCATAGCAAGTTTTCCAGATTAGTAAGTGGTTTTCCTTTAAGCAACGATTTAGGGTAAGCTTGGTAAACTAAGGTCTGTGACTGAATTTGGCCTGCTGCACATGTTTTGTACAACCAATTAGCTAAGAATAGTTCTTACATTTTCCTTTCTTTTTTTCCAATCTTATTTATTTTAGACTGAAGGAAAATTGCTTCACAATATTTTGTGTTGGCCTCTGCCATACATCAGCATGAGTAAATCATGTTTTTAAATTACCACATTTTAAGTGTTTGTAGACATAAATAGCTACATAATATCTGCAGTTATGTGCTTCTTGGTCCTCAAAGGTATTCACTTTTTGGTATTTTACAGAAAAAGTCTGTTGTTCCTCGATTTAGGGCCCAAAGCGCCATCTAACTTATGGCTTCACCATCTTCAACAGGAAGCTTCCAGAGCCCGCTCATTACACAACAAGGATGGATGGTACATGGGAGAATTTAATGAGCCAGGCCCAGAAGTGCTGTGCACCATTCCACAGCCATGCTCTCACAGCCAGAACTCAGACACTTGGCCACACCTAGCCTCAAAAGGGGCTGAAAAATGTAGCCCAGCTGCCTAACCAGGAAGCAAAAGAGAGGAGATGGATATTAGTTGGCTAGTCTCTGCCACCGCAGATTACATAACTTCTCTATGTCTCTGATTCAGCTTGTGTGAAATGGGAATAATAAAATTTTAAAGAGAATTGAATGAACAGGGCCTGGAATAACACAAATGCTGTGTAAGCGTTTACTATTATTTCTCTCTGCCTGCAGGTGAGAAATCTTGATTTCCTTCTTGACATCTACTGTTTGGAATATACAATCAATCACATCAATGTCCAATTGATTGGTAATACTTTCAGATGTGTCCTCTTCTCTAATATGCCACTGTTTTAAAATGTAGTTTTACTGTTACTAAGGTTCAGCAAGGCCAAAGGATCAGGAGACAATTGCCAGAAAAGATTAGCTTGCTATACTCATAGAAGAGGGGCATACCACTGCATGGGGAGGCCACACAGGGAAGCTCCAGGGTTTGTCAGGAGGCAAAGGAGAGAGGATAGAACATGGTAGAAGCCTTTATTGTGATTTCCACTGGAAGGAATGGGCAAAGCAGGGTTAGCAAGTTTAGGATTAGCTAGTTGCAGAATCTCAGTGGGCCCTGGGGTTGTCTGGTTGTATGGTACCTGGCCTTGGGGTGACTAAGGTAAGTGGATACTGGCCCAGACTGTAAGAGTTTGATTTAAAAAAAAAAAAAAGGCAATTTGGGGCATTGGCTCTGAACAGTTTGGTTTTCATATAAAGCTATGCTTGAAGGCCAGTTGTTGACAATCTCCAGGGATTAACTAGTCCTGGGAAGGGCAATCCCCCAGGTCAACCAGCACCAGATGCCCAAGTATCAGAATATAGAAAGTGAAAAGACCTGGTTAACACAGCCTCTGTCTTGAACTGGATGGCTTACAATGCTCTTCCATCTCTCTTACCCATGTGAATAAACCTTTCTCCCACAGGCAGAGTGACCTTCTGAAAGCCTATGTTGTACCACCAGACAGCTTAAAATGATGCAGGAGTTTCCCAATGCCCTTGGAAGGAAGGTCAAGTTCCTTCTCACTGCCGCAGTGCCCTAGTGTGCAGACCCCTCTTCTGGTCTCTTCCCCTGGGCTCCGCTCAGGCAGACTGGCACATCAGTTTCCCCACTGTTCCTTGTTCCTCCACCTACTGGGCCTTTGCACCTGCTCTACTTTCTGCCCCTAAAGCTATTCCTTGTTCTGTGGCTTCCCCTCTATCTCTGTTCAATACATACTTGAAATTTCATTCCAGATTCACTTCCTTAGAAAAATGTATGATCTTCCAGACATACACATGCATTCTGTGATTAATTTCTTGGGTGCAAAGTGGCAAAGTTGATAAATATTAACCTTTGGAATTTGACTAAATGGATTCAAATCCCACCTTCATCACTTCTCCCCTGTTAGAACTTAAGTTATTTAATCGCTCTAAACTCAGTTTCCCCTCTCATGGCATAAGGATAACAATAGGAACATTCTCCTGGGTTCTTGGTAGGATTAAGATAATATATCTATAATGTTTAATAATCTCTAAGACTTAGATGTTTCATATTAAAATTTCCTATTAAGCCTCAGAATTCTTTGTAACCTACAATTCTTGGCAGCTACTAGCAATTAGTCAGGACTCAAATTGAGACCATTTTCATATCCCTGATTAAGAGAATGGTTTCTTAATTAGTATCAATCACTTCAGAAGGTTAATATAAGCTAATTAATAATTTAGATACTGTTATGGAAATGACATTTGCTCACCACGGGCACCAAAATGGTTTTTTTTTTTTTTGCTTATCTATCATGACATATAAATTATCCTTTTTTTTATTAACTGAGTTCTGCATATTGAGAATAGAGAGAAAATAAACATAACATATGATGAGAACATAACTTGCCTTTTCTCACTTTCTGCAGATGAAATTTCATTTTGACCCTTGAATTCCTTCTAATAAAGTCTTACTTCTGTTAGGGTGAAAGAGTGAGGTATGATGTATGTGTTCATGCGTGAGTGTGTGCTAAGTTGCTCAGTCATGTCTAACTCTTTGCGACCCCGTGGACTGGAGCCCGCCAGGCTCCTCTGTCCATGGGGATTCTCCAGGCAAGAATACTGGAGTGGGTTGCCATTCCCTCCTCCAGGGAATCTTTCTGACCCAGGGATCAAACCCATGTTTCATGCAGCTACTGCATTGCAGGCGGATTCTTTACAGCCACAGGGGAAGCCTGAATGTATTCATATATAAGTACAAAGACTAGATTTGATCAACGGTTGCCCAGAGCTAGGAGTGAAGGGAAGGCCTAATTTCAAAGGGTCATGAAGGAGTTTTTGGAGGTAATTGAATGGTTCTATATCTTTATTGTGGTGCTGCTGGTGCTCACTATCTCAGTTGCGTTCAGTCTGTTGTGAACTTATGGACTGTAGCCTGCCAGGCTCCTCTGATCGTGGAATTTTCCAAGCAAGAATACTAGAAATGGTTGCCATTTCCGATTGCAGGGAATCTTCTGGACCCAGGGATCAAAACTTTGTCTCTTGAATCTCCTGCATTGGCAGGTAGATTCTTTACCACTGTGCCACCTAGGAAGCCCATTGTTTATGGTAATAGTTAAACAACTATTAATACATACATTTGTTAAAATTCATGTTTTTATACATTAAAAAGGCAAGTTTTACTACATACAAATTATATCATAATTTTTTAAAAAAAGAAAGATTAGCTTGACAATTCAGTGTTTTCTTAAGCTTAGGAAATGTTAGACATCCCATTATTGAAGAGACTAAGATTAGTATATTTGTTTCCTCACAAAATCATGATCCAATGATAATTTCAAGTTTTAAAACTAACTATGAAATAGCTTAGTTACAGGTAAGTAAATGTTGTCCTTGCCATGGAGACAGTATGGGATGCTGCAAAGTGAGGAGCAGGGGAGTGAAATATGCAGGACATAGAAACTAAAGAAGACCTCCCAGAAGCTACACTTTTACCTAAATGCGTGGAACTTGGAAAAGTCTAGACTTTTTGTAAAAACGGTGAGAACCCCTTTATATTGGTACAACTACTGCCATGTGAAGACTCGTGAGAAGGTGCAAATTGACTCATCACTAGGTGCTCACTACACAACAGAGTGCACGCTTTCAGTACTGAAACGACTTACAGCCTGCTATTTAAGCATGCTGAAATTGGAATTTTGCTTTTATTTTTGATGGGTAGAAGAGGATTTTGTTATAATAGCGTCCTTTTCATTATAGGAGACTGGAACGCAAAAGTAGGAAGTCAAGAAACACCTGGAGTAACAGGCAAATTTGGCCTTGGAATATGGAATGAAGCAGGGCAAAGACTAATAGAGTTTTGCCAAGAAAATGCACTGGTCATAACAAACACCCTCTTCCAACAACACAAGAGAAGACTCTATACATGGACATCACCAGATGGTCAACACCAAAATCAGATTGATTATATTCTTTGCAGCCAAAGATGGAGAAGCTCTATACAGTCAGCAAAAACAAGACCAGGAGCTGACTGTGGCTCAGACCATGAACTCCTTATTGCCAAATTCAGACTTAAATTGAAGAAAGTAGGGAAAACCACTAGACCATTCAGGTATGACCTAAATCAAATTCCTTATGATTATACAGTGGAAGTGAGAAGTAGATTTAAGGGCCTAGATCTGATAGATAGAGTGCCTGATGAACTATGGAATGAGGTTCGTGACATTGTACAGGAGACAGGGATCAAGACCATCCCTGTGGAAAAGAAATGCAAGAAAGCAAAATGGCTGTCTGGGGAGGCCTTACAAATAGCTGTGAAAAGAAGAGAAGCGAAAAGCAAAGGAGAAAAGAAAAGATATAAACATCTGAATGCAGAGTTCCAAAGAATAGCAAGAAGAGATAAGAAAGCCTTCTTCAGCGATCAATGCAAAGAAAAAGAGGAAAACAACAGAATGGGAAAGACTAGAGATCTCTTCAAGCTA